>NC_081296.1:17065180-17372362 GCF_030435805.1 Mustela lutreola
ATCTACAGAAACCGAAAGTAGATAGCGGTTGCCTAAGACTGGTGGTGATGGCTAAAGTTTTCTTTTGAGGATGATGAAAATGTGTAGGTAGTTCAGTATAGTATAGTTAATTATAGTGAAAGCCATTAAATTGTCCACATTAGATGGTGAGTGGTATGGCCTGTGAATTCTATCTCAATTAAGCTGTCATCGAAAAATGCAAAGAACTTCTATATATATATCAAGTAGAAAAAGAATGAACTTGATTAAAAACATCAAAAATGGGGAAAATGGGCACCTGGGTGGCTCAGTGGGTTAAGCCTCTGCCTTCAGCTCAGGTCATGATCTCAGGGTCCTGGGACCGAGTCCCACATCGGGCTCTCTGCTCAGCAGGGAGCCTGCTTCCTCCTCTCTCTCTCTGCCTGCCTCTCGGCCTACTTGTGATCTCTCTCTGTCAAATAAATAAATAAAATCTTAAAAAAAAATGGGGAAAATAAAAACAAACAAAATAAGATGGGAGGAATACGACCATGACTGTTTATCATTAATTTAAATGTGTACAGACTGACTTTTTCTATTAAAGTGCCTATCAGGGGGTTACAGATCCACGCTGTTCAAGAAAACTACTTAAAATGCAAAAGGGATTGAGAATGTATCAGGTGAGGAGATACCATGCAAAATAGAAAGCTGGAATGGCAAAATTCATTGCAGAGAAGTTGGTTCTAAAGTTATAGGTACTAAGATGAAGAGGGACATTTTTAAAGGCAGAGTTTGGAAAGAAGATGTAAAAGGTATAAGCAGGTATACATCTAACAACATAATACCTAAAGACTCTAAAAATGCAATAACAAGGCAAAATTTTAGCTTTTCAAATGGGAGTATCTACTAGAAGGAGGGAAAAACAAGGACACACAGAAAATAGACATCCTGGGGCGCCTGGGTGGCTCAGTGGGTTAAAGCCTCTGCCTTCGGCTCAAGTCAGGATCCCAGGGTCCTAGGATCGAGCCCCACATCAGGCTCTCTGCTCCGCGGGGAGCCTGCTTCCTCCTCTCACTCTCTGCCTACTTGTGATCTCTGTCTGTCAAATAAATAAATAAAATCTTTTTAAAAAAATGCTGTTTTGCAGGGAACCTGGGTGGCTCAGTCCTTTAGTGTCTTCCTTCCACTTAGGTCATGATCTTAGGGTCTTGGGATTGAGGCCCACATTGGGCTCCCTGCTCAGCAGGAAGCCTGCTTCTCCCTCTCCCACTCCCCCAGCTTGTATCCTTGCTCTGTCTCTCTGTCAAATAAATAATTTTTAAAAAAGAAATACTTTATTTAAAAAAATAAGTAAAATGCTATTTTGCCCTCTATCCTGGTACGATGGAACACATTCCTAACAAGAGATCTTCCTTGATTCCGTGATAAAAATTTAACATTGTCTTAATGAATCCTCACAACATCCGCCCCCCCCCCCAACCCTTCTTAGATGTTACAGTTAAGGTTCAGTGAAGTCCAAACACTGGGCCTGAGGTAATATACCCAGTATGTGGCCTCTTGCCATAGTCTAGCAACCCAAATTGGGGGCGAGGGTGTTTTGAGTGTCATTGGCCAGGATGAAAAAGCTGAAAGATGAAAAGAAGGGTAGTCTTGCTTTTTGGCCCAACAAAATAGGATTTAGAAAGATAGAGACCTGTAGCCCAAAGGAGGAGGCTCCCCACTGATCCCAGCTGGGCAGGAGTCAGAGCAGAAGGGAAACTCCCATCACCAAGGAGAATGGGCTTCTCCTTCATACGAAAGCATAGGATCCCTCTCACCTGATATGTTTCTGTCCCATAGTCATCCCCCTGTGCCTGCCCCATAATAGCATTCTCAGGAAATGGCTGAGAGATACATTCAACTTGCAGAATTATAGCAAATAAAGTAATCTTTGACCCATCCTGGGAACTTCTGATTACTGGGAGGGGCCAAGCCATCCTAGGGCAAGTGCACTCGTTTCAAGAATCAGTGAAATGACTCCAAGAGTATCATAAGGGCTAGTGATCATGACTGGTCCAGAAATATTTCTGGGAGTCCCTTTTAACATCCCTCCCATCATTTCTTCTCATCTCCAAGGGAATGGTACTTAGGTATTCTGAAAGAAATATGCATGACTAGTAAACTGTGTGTGACCCCTGCCGCCTAATTCATCCCTCACCAGCATTTAACACTGATGGTTTGAAGGATGGCTACTCCCCTGGCAGGGCAAGAACTGAAGCAGATTGTATGGGGCGAGGCGGCTCTTCCCCCTGGATATAATTAATTAAGCCCAGTAGCCACCCTTCCTGCCTGGCCACTGTCATTTAGGTATGGCTGATTATCCCTAAATAGGAATGAGATGGGGGCGGGCGTGGGGGAGGGAAGCAGGTGACGGTCAAAAAAACTACAGTAGCTGCCACTGAGGGTCCAACGTGGCATTAGACTGAGCTCAAGTCCTGATTCCATCATATACGAGCTGTATGAGCTTGGAAAACTGAGTTCAACTCTCGAAGCATCTGCTTTGCCCCCCTTTGGAGTGAGAATAGTCAGTAGTATTGACTTTACAGGGCTTGTTAGGAGGATTAAATTAGATACTGTTCATTTAGCACAGTTCCTGGCCTATAGAAGGCGCACATAAAAGTTGATTATAGTTTTTATGGACCTCCAACTTTAAGCCTTCTACAAAGAACCAAATGATATCTCTGAAAAATACCAACTGCCTACAAGGTTGTAGGGAAAGTGGTATCTATGTTGACCTGATTAGAAAAAAGTGGAAAATCTCTTTTGTTTAAGCCTTGTTGAAAATTTTCTAAACTCTGTCCGCTCTTCTGCTTTAGAACAAACGTTGGAGACTCGTGGTTTTCTGGTAATTGAGTTGCTCGTTGTAACACAGGGCAATTCGACATTAGTGTTTATTTAAAAAATTACCGCCGCATCGCTTCTCGGCCTTTTCGCTAAGATCAAGTGTAAAAAATTACCGCAAATGAAGATAAATGGTGAGATGTGCACTAAATTTGATGAAAATCCTGACGTGAGTGTTTCTTCTTGGGATTCTCTCTCTCTTTCTTTTTTCTCCTATGATCTGAGAGCGGATTACATTCTACTTTGGTGATGGCTCAGGTCAAATGTGTGGTTTTGCAGGTGCCTAGCCTTTCACAGACAATCTTGGAAGCACCATCATTGTCTCTGTAAGAAAACAGAGGGAAAGATGTGATTTTAACACTCAGCCTACAACAGTTCAACAATCTACCAATGTGAATTTAGAAACACTGAGCAGGTCCCCCTTCTAGTAAGGAATGTCTCTCCCGTTTTCTTATAATACCTGAGTTTCTACAACTGAGCAATCTACTCTTTTGTGTAAAACAGCTTCCCAGGATTCTTTCTCCTTAAACGCAAGTGAACTTTGGGGATGGCACTCAGATCACTTTCTTTTAATGGACAACTGTGGAGCAGGGGTTGGGTGTGTTTCAAGAGGGAAAATATCCACAAGGGGACAGAAAAAGGACATAAATGTACAAAATCCCATTTTCCAAGAATGTAAAAAGCTAACTTCCAGGGGAGCCTGGGTAGCTCAATTGTTAAGCATCTGCCCTTCGGCTCAGGTCATGATCCCAGGGGCCTGAGAATCCAGCCCTGTGTCAGGCTCCCTTCTCAGCAGAAAATCCTACTTCTCTCTCTCCCACTCCTCCTGCTTGTATTCCCTATCTCATTGTGTCTCTGTCAAATAAATAAATAAAATCTTAAAAAAAAAAAAAGCGAACTTCCAATATGTATTTTTTTCCTTTGCTCTAAATATCTCAATGTTCACTTGTTGAAAGCAATTGATTGAAGCCCTGGGAAGAAATGGTAGATTGAATCACTCATCAGAGTTGTTTGTGCTGCTTTGCAGGGGTCTGGCTGCACTAAATTATTTCAAGAAGTATTAATTATCTAAGTCACTCAGAAGAAGCCATTTAAGTATTTCATTTTCTTTCTTTTTTTTTTTTTTGAAGAGAATCTTTTTTTTTTATTTTTTTATTTTTTTATTTTTATTTTTATTTTTTTTTTAAGATTTTATTTATTTATTTGACAGAAATCACAAGTAGATGGAGAGGCAGGCAGAGAGAGAGAGAAGGAAGCAGGCTCCCTGCTGAGCAGAGAGCCCGATGTGGGACTCGATCCCAGGACCCTGAGATCATGACCTGAGCCGAAGGCAGCGGCTTAACCCACTGAGCCACCCAGGCACCCCATCTTTTTTTTTTTAAAGATTTTATTTATTTGTCAGAGAGAGAGAGGGAGCGAGAGTGAGCACAGGCAGACAGAGTGGCAGGCAGAGATAGAGGGAGAAGCAGGCTCCCTGCTGAGCAAGGATCCCGATGTGGGACTTGATCCCAGGACGCTGGGATACCCATGACCTGAGCTGAAGGCAGCTGCTTAACCAACTGAGCCACCCAGGCATCCCCCTATTTCATTTTCTGTGGTTCTTGATCCTTCCCCCAAATTCTCACAGGCCTCCGCAGCTGGCACAGAGCCCGCTCCCATAACTATAATCCCTGTCCCATACTCTCAACTCCATCATACATCATACATACCTGATACAACCCACCTTGGTAAAAACCCAACCCTCTGTCCACCCTCGTCTGCCCCTCACAGCTGAACGTGGTTGGTGAGAAAAGCAACGATTCTGGAAGCTTTCACATTAAATTCTTTTTTTTTTTCAAAAAGATTTTATTTATTTATTTGACAGAGAGAGATCACAGTAGGAGAGAGGAAGGGAAGAGATCACAGAGAAAGGTGGGGAAGCAGGCCCCCTGCTGAGCAGAGAGCCCGATGTGGGACTCGATCCCAGGACCCTGAGATCATGACCTGAGCTGAAGGCAGCGGCTTAACCCACTGAGCCACCCAGGCGCCCCTTTCACATTAAATTCTCAGCCACAAATCCAAGTATGTTTCTCTGACCGACAGAATCTCCACTCTTCTAGTGAAATATTTTGACTATTTCACATCTTCTTTCCTCCAACCTTAAGCCAGGGCTTCTCAACACTGGCCACACTTCTGAATCACCTGGAAGACTTTAAAACACAGGAGTGCCCACCTCCAGAAGATCTGATCTAATTGGTATAGAACCAATTAGATTAATATCCAATTAGGGTCTGGGTATAAGTGTGTTTTTAAAATTCTCCCAGTGAGGGCGCCTGGGTGGCTCAGTGGGTTAAGCCGCTGCCTTCGGCTCAGGTCATGATCTCAAGGTCCTGGGATTGAGTCCCACGTTGGGCTCTCTGCTCAGTGGGGAGCCTGCTTCCTCCTCTCTCTGCCTGCCTCTCTGCCTACTTGTGATCTCTCTGTCAAATAAATAAATAAATATAATTCTCCCAGTGTTTCTAATGTACAGCCATTTTGTTCAGAGTGAGAACTGAACACCTTCCATCAGATACAGCTGATGACCGACCATTCTGATGACTTCACTGAGAAAAGTAAATTGGGGGCACCTGGGTGTCTTCAGCTCAGGTCATGGTCTCAGGGTCTCCGGCTCTCTGCTCAGCAGAGAACCTGCTTCTCCCTCTCCATCTGCTTGCCTCTCTGCCTACTTGTGATCTCTCTCTCTCTTTCTCTCTGTGTCAAATAAATAAATGAATAAAATATTTTAAAAAAAAGAAAGAAAAAGAAATTGGGTGGGTGTCTAGTTGGCTAAGTGGTTAAGCATGTGAATCTTGGCTCAGGTCATGAGCTCAGGGTTATGGAATCGAGCCCCATGTCAGGCTCCATGCTCAGCAGGGAATCTGATTGAGATTCTCTCCCTCTCTTTCTGTCTCTTCCCCCTGCATGTGTGTGCTCCTGCTCTCTCTCTCTCTCTCAAATAAATCTTTTTTTTTTTTTATTTAAGATTTTTATTTATTTTTTTATTTATTTATTTGACAGAGAGAGATCACAGGTAGGCAGAGAGACTGGCAGAGAGAGAGAGAGAGAGAGAAACAGGCTCCCCGCTGAGCAGAGAGCCCGATGTGGGACTCGATCCCAGGACCCTGAGATCATGACCTGAGCCAAAGGCAGCGGCTTAACCCACTGAGCCACCCAGGCGCCCCTCTCAAATAAATCTTGAAAAGAAAATCAAATCGGTAAGGAAAGAAGACCCACAGAATCCCACTAAGTTTATCTGGGTTGAACCCTTACTCCAATCACTTCTGAGTGAGGACAAGCCCCTCCACTTGGGGTTTCTTCTCATTTCCCTGATCTCTGAGTATGAATGTGCTCCAGGACCCAACCTCAGACTTCTCCTCTGTCTACACTGAGTCCTTGGTGACTGTTCCTCTTCTACCATCTATCTCCTGATGACTCCACATATCCACCTCCAGTCCAGACCTGGATTTTGAACTTTTTCCCACTGCCTGCTTTCCAGATCTACCTAGAAGAGTTAAACCCAACATGTTCAAAACCAAGCTCTTATTCTTCTCGAGCTCTGCTGGTCTTGCAATAGCTCAAACAGGAAACTGTAGAGTCATTCTTGATTCATCTCTTTCTTTCACTGCCCACGTTTAATTCTTTGGTAGAAGCTGTGGATTCTATCTTCAAAATATATTCTAAATCTGACCAGTTCTCCACACTTCAGTTACTCCCACTGTGGTCCAAAACACCGTCTTCTATGAGTTATTGTAATAGTCTCCTATCTGGTCTTCTGGATTCCATCTTTGCTCTGTTCTAGTTTATTTTACACTCAGCAGTTAAAGCAATCCATTTAAGACAAAAGTCAGACCCTGTTATTTCTCTGCTCTAAGATCTCCAATGGCTCCCCACTTCACTCAATACAAAATTCAGTCTTACAAAATTTAACACTCAACTTCCTTCTCAATTCATCTCCTACTTCTTCACTCAGCTGTCTCTGCCTCCGCTCACCAGCCTCCTTAGTGTTTAACAGAGTACAGCAAGTGCGTGCCTCCCTTGGGGGGTTGCACTTGTTTCCTCTTCTTAAATGTACCTGTCTTGTTCTCTGAATCCACTCAAGGATCTGCCAATGTCTTCTTATCGGAGTAATCTCCCCTAACTGCAAACACAGCCAGCACCAGCACCATCACAATCAACATAATTTCTGTCCCTCCCTACTTTTGACTTCTTATCAACAGCTAACATATTATATATTTATTTATTTACTGTCTGTTCTCTCTCTTCTATTTGAATGCATGTGCTATAAAAATGGTATTTGTGGGGTTTTTTTCCCTGATTTATTCTGTGTTCAGAAGAGGATTTGATACATAATACTCAGTACATAATTGTTGAATGAATGAATGAATGAATCAATGGAAATATCACGTTATCTCAATCATAAGAGAGATTGCTCTCAAGCATTTTCTATAGTATTGCCCTATTTTATTTTGTGAATCTCTGGGTTGATTAGTAGATAAAATCATCATGTAAAATCAGTTTGAGCAAGGTTGGATCCTTAAGCTTCTATGTCACCTAGGACTCCAAATGTCACAGTGTATCATGCACATTTGCCTCCAGCCTTCTCCCCCATATTTTGGTCATGGTTCTGCAGCTGTGGCATCGTTCAGCTTTCTTTTCCCCTCCCCTGTCTCAGTTCCAGGAGGTCCTCCTTGTCTTTGAGCCCCCTCCTTGTGGGTGATGAAGGCAATGTAGGGAGAGGCAGCAGCTGCCCTGGCTCACCCCTACTTTCTCCATTCATACTGATCCAGTAACGCATAGCCTGTGCAGTACAGGGCTGGCCAGGTCAGTCTCTGCCACCTTAGGACCTCATTTTTGATCCCTGCAGCAGCTTGGCCATTTGCAAAATCAGAAATTGTAAAAGTACAAACAGGAGACAATATGCCATATTTTATGGATTTTAAGATGCCCCTCCCCTCCCATTTTCTTTCACATCTCCAATGTCAGGAATTGTCTTATAGTTGGAGCTGAGCAGGTGGAAGTCCCTATAAAGTTACCACAGCTTGACCCTGAGCTATGTGCTCCTAGGGCACAACTGATCATCTACATCCCTTGGCATGCCAAGCCACAGGCCTTTTGAGGACCATTTAAAGAAAGAAAATAAACTGGTTATTATATGAAAATCTCAGATAAGGAAAAAGAAAAAAGAAAAAGAAAAGAGAAACCCCACCAGCATCAAACCAAGCAGAATGGAGGGGTGGCAATTTGGATGACCTCAGAATACTTTTATAAGAAGTGCAGCATGCAAAACAATCTTGAGAAAGGAGAACAAAGCTGGAGGTATCAGTTTCTTGGATTTCACGATATACTACAAAGTTATAGTAATCAAAACAGTAGGGTACTGGGAGAAAATATACATGTAAATCAATGGAAACAGGATAGAGAGCCCAGAAATAAATGCACAATTATATGGTCAATTAATCTTTGACAAAGGAGGCAAGAATGTGTAACAGAAGAAAGTCTCCTCAAAAACAGTGTTGGGAAAACTAGAGAGCCATATGCAAAAGAATGAAACTAGACCACATTCTTTTACCATACACGTAAAGAAACTCAAAACGGATCAAAGATCTAAATGTGAAATCTGAGGTGTGCCTGCCTGGCTCAGCCTGTACAGCATGCGACTCTTATTCTTGATGCTGTGAGTTTAGGTCCCACATTCAGTGTAAAGCTTACTTAAAAAAAAAATTAAATGAATAAATGAGAGACCTGAAACCATAAAACTCCTAAAAGCCAATAAGCAGTAATCACTTGGAGATTGGTTTTAGCAACATTATTTGTGGATATGTCTGCTTAGGCAAGGGAAACAAGAACAAAAATAAATTATTAAGACTACAACAAAATAAAAAGCTTTTGCACAGTAAGGGAAACCCACAACAAAACCAAAAGGGAACCTAGAGAATGGGAGAAGATAGTGGTGAATGATAAATATAATTAAGGATTAATAACCAAAATATGTAAAGAACACACACACACACAAAAAAAACCCAAAAAACCCAAACCCCAACATATAATCCAATTGAAAAATGGGCAGAGGACTTAATAGACATTTTTCCAAAAAATACATACAGTCATCCAATAGACATGTGAAAAGATGCTCAATATCACTCATCATCAGGAAAACCACAGGGAGATCTATCACCTTATACTTGTCAGAATGGCTAGTATTAAAAAGACAAGAAAGAACAAGTGTTGGCCAAGATGTGGAGAAAAAGGAACCTCTGTACATTTTTAGTGGGAATGTAAATTGGTGCAACAACTGTGGAAAACAGAATGGAGGTTCCTCAAAAAATTAAAAATAGATTTACCATATGCTTCAGTAATTCTAGTACTTGATATTTACCCAAAAGAAATAAAAACACTTGATTCAAAAAGATATATGCCCTCCTAGATTTTCTGCACCACTATTTATAATAGCCAGGATATGGAAGCAGTCCAGGTGTTCATCAGTAGATGAACGGGTAAAGATATGGTGTATATAGATATATAATGGAATAATATCCAGCTATAAAAAAGAATGAGATCTTGCCATTTGTGACAACATGGCTGGATCTAGAGGGTATTAGGTTAAGAGAAATAAGTCAGATCGAGAAAGGCAAATACCATATGATTTCACTTCCTTTTTTTTTCTTTTTAAGATTTTATTTATTTATTTGAAAGAGAGAGAGAGATCACAAGTAGGCAGAGAGGCAGGCAGAGAGGCAGGTGAAGCAGGGTCCCCACCGATCAGAGAGCCCGACTTGGGGCTTGATTCCAGGAACCTGGTATCATGACCTGAGTCAAAGGCAGAGGCTTTAGCCCACTAAGCCTCCCAGGGGCCCCTGTAATTTCACTTCTTTATGGAATCTAAAAAAAGAAACAAGTGAACAGACAAAAAAAAAAAAAACCAACAACAGAAATAGACTCTTAAATACAAAGAACAAACTGGTGGTTATGGGAGGGAAGGATGGCGGATGGGTGAAATAGGTGAAGGGGATAAAGAGGTACAAATTTCCTGTTATAAAATAAATAAAATAATTTCCTGTTCTCATGTGGAGATGAAAAGTACAGCATTGGGTATACAGCCAATGATATTATAATAAGTTTATATGGTGACGTGATGATATACTTACTGTGGTGATCACTGAGTAATGTATAGAATTGTCAAATTACTATGTTGTACACCTGAAACTAATTTAACATTGAATGTCAGCTATATGTCTAATACTAATTTTTTCAATGCAGCATGACAGAAGCTCTAGGTGGCTCAGAGGAACATATTGTGAGAAAAATCTGGGCACTGAAATCTCTCAGTTAGAAAGTAAATAAAAGTAGTGATATTCTTAATGTGAGGTTTGGAAAAACGTTAACCAAAAATTTTAACTTTTATTTTTATGTATGCATTAAGGCCATACGTGATAAAAATCTGTCTAAATACTTACCAAAGAGCTTTTAGAATACATTTAAATTAAAATATTAATGAAAAGAAAACATTGTATCATAGTTTGAATGGTAGCATTTTTTGTTTCTTATTAAACTATACCAGGAAAGGAGGCCAAGACTCAATGAAATATGGCTATTATCCCCAGTTTCACAAGAGCATGAACCTCTCTGGCTTAACAAAGCCTAAGGAATCTACTACAGAAATGGATTGTTCTTACTACCCTGGAGCCTTTTGTGCAGGCTATGAACCAAAAGCTCAATATTAATCTTAAAATTAATTATATTACAAAGTTGTATTATTTGGAAGATGTGTTTAAATGACTCAAAGTTAAAAGATCTCAGTATAATGCTGGTTCTATAATTATCCTCCCAGACAACATTACTTGTAAAACTTAATGATGTAGAACCATAATCATAGCATCTAGTAGGAGGTTGCCAAGCAGATGGGAAAGTTTTTTGGTTTTTGTTTTCCAGTTGTTTTCTTCCCATTCCTCCTCTCCTTTCACAAGGAGAATCAGCCACCTGTTTTTAAAGGCTGAAGTATTTTTACTGTTCTTGGTCGGAAACATTTGTTTAAACAAAGTAGCACTTGGTTGCTAAACCCTTGATTCTAAATGGACATAGCCATTTCATTTTTGTTGGGCCAGGGTTTGGATAACAATTTGATTTCCCAGTCTGTTTCTTTTGTGACCATATAATCCTCTCCCAGTGTTGCATGCTCTGTGAACTACAAGCACTTGAGAGCTCATAAGCACAAAGACTCTAAGGTTTCTTTGGGATTAGCACCATACAAATGCAGATTTGGGACAATGGAAGACTGTGCCCATCCTTGTAACTGTTACTGCTCTACTTCCTGCTTCCTCTGGGTAGCAGAGCAAGCCACTGTTTTTAAAATACACACTCACTTTAGCTGCTGACTTTTTCATTGGCTGCCTGGAGAAGAGAAGGAGTTCTTGCCTATGTATTTCAGTGTTTTGATCCCTTTCAATTATTTTTTAAAATATATACCATTAAATTTTACAGGAGTATTACAGAATTCCTAATTGCAGAATTTGAACGTGAACTACGCAGTCTTACCTTTCGTCTTCAATCTATGTGTCATTGACCTTTTTAAGTCTGATTACCTGTATGAACTCTCTTCAGAATCTTTCCCTGGTTAACACAGTATAGAGAAGTGCTGTAAACCAGTTCTTTTCTGTGACACAATTCTTCCAACGGAGTTGAAATGCTTGCAAACAATTTCACGTATATCAGCCAATTCATATACAAAGCAATGTCATGTGAATCCTTTCCTTTTTATATATCATCTTTCAGTGATGATCAGGAATTCGTGCTGGTACAGAGACTCTGGTTTGGGAGGAGGAAACAGGGGCTTGCGAGGGGAGGGCGAGAGCAGAAGCTGCTCACCTGCTGTTAGAACTGACCGTAGCTGGTGGTCCCAACATCTTCACCCTTTATTCATCTGCATCCTTTATGCATGAAATAGCAATATGCCTTTCCCTTTCGTGTAATCCTTATTTAGTTAATACCCAGTAGGATTTGCAAGCCCTTCACATCTCTGTGGATTTATTTTATTTCAGAGCGCAAGTGACTTTATGGCCCAATTACCATCATTGTGACTTATTGCATTATTGTGGGAAGGAGAGAGGAGCAAGAAACGCCCAATCATGTGTATCGTTATCAACGGAATGAGTGCCACGCACTCCTGGCCAAGGCAGAGGGATGGATGAAACCTTTCTGATCTATTGTATATCAGAACAACTGAAGCCTGGGTGATTGTGCCGTATTTTAACAGACAAGTGTGTCAAATGTATGGGTGAAGATGTTGCAATGGTGGTGTTAGAGTAATTAATATTTGGAAGGTAATGAATATTTTGAGTTTAGAGATGCCAAAGGTCAAAGACGGGAGGAATGACTAAGATCGGATGTTGACCCCCTCAAATTACAGGGGTATTGAAGCGAGACTGAGTCACCACCTGACCCCAGGAATGAACTGGCGAGGCGGGCTCCTCATTAGAGCAAGGCTCCCGGAAGCCAGATAGCCCTTGTGCTTGCAAGAGCTCAAGGCACAGCCGGCTGTGGAGCACGGAAGCAGCAGCAGCCACAGCAGCCACGGAAATCGTGACCCTCAGGCCCGGCGCCTACCTGGAATTTCCGCAGCGCCTGGTTCAGAACCACTGGGGCGGACAGCTCCCCGCCGCCGACGCCGCGGCGCTGACTACGGAAGGGGACCCAGAGCGGGGGCTTCACGCTCCGTGAGCCGGCTCCGGCGGCGGGAAGACCGGCTGCGTCCCCCCCAACCCCCGACACCCACTCGGTTCCTCCCTTCCCCCTGCGGGGCCGCGCGGTGCCTGCGGGTGGCCGTCCCGGGCCACACGTCCCGCAGGCGAGGACGCCACCGGCCGCCCTCCCCCTTGTCGCCCCCGCCGGCGCCGCCACTGCTGCTCTCCTCGCTCCTATCCGACGAGGGGTGTGGGGCGTGCCCCGCGCAAGCCCCGCCCCTGCCTGCTCCCCATTGGCCGGCGGGCCGGAGGTGCGAGTAGGCGGGGTCCGTCTCTGGCTGCTCGCGCCCGGGAAGGTTGGCCAGGGAGCGCGGGGTGCCTCGGGAGGGCGCGCGGGGACGCAGCGGGCGCCGAGGAGACGCAGCGGCGGCGGTAGCGGCGGCGCCTGGGCCCGGCCGCAGCCCCTGCCTCCCGCCCGCGCTCCCTGCGTCCCGCCGCGGCCTGCAGCCTGCGGCGCCCGAGCTCCGAGGGCGCTTCCTCGGGCGCTGGGCCCGAGGCGGCCAAGACTGCGAGCCGGCCGGGCGCGGGGCGGCGGGCGCCGTGCTGCGTGCGGGCTGCGCTGGTTGGGGGCGGCGGGCCGCGGCGCGTGCGGCTGGGAGGCGCTGTGGGGGGCGGGCGCGTGTGCGGCGGCCGGGGCCATGGCCGAGGTCGGCCGGAGCGCGCGGAGGAGGGCGCCGGCGCTGCTGGAGGGGGCCCGCGCGCGCTGCGAGAGCCCGCACATCTGGGACGACGTGTTCGGCGAGTCCAGCCCGGACATCGGCGGGGACCCCTTCTACAGCACGTCCGCCGCCTCGTGCTCCTCTTCGGCCGCCGCCTCGGACGACGAACAGGAGCGCCCCGGCACCCCGCCGCCTCCCGGCGCCCCCGAAGCGCAGGAGTCCGACGAGGACGAGGCCAACGCGGGTTGGAGTGCCACGCTGCGGGACCGCCCGCCCACGCGCTTCGAGGACACTGGCGGTAAGGCGCGGCCCGCGGGGACGGGGGCGGCCTGGGGAGGCGTGAGCGCGGGGCCGGGAGAACTCCAGACGCTCCGCGGGCTGGCTGCTCGAGGGCGGCTTTTCGCGTCAGCACACAGATGGGGCCCAGGCAGCGGGGATTTGAAGTGCAAGAATCAATCTGGTTGCGTGGTGGTGGTTGGTGGGGGCCGCTCCGACTTCTCCTCGGATGGAGAGGATGAGGCGGAGGCCCAGGCGGCACCCTGCCGCTGGCAAGGACGGGGCGGGGGGGGGCTTCCCTCTCTGCTGGGAGTGTCCAACCCAGTCACACCTGTGGGGTTGCTTGTTAGGGGTGCGTTTGAGTTAGGTTCCTAAAGCCCGATGCAGCTTGTGTGTGTGTGTCTGCGTGTGTGTGTTGCGGGTGGGGGGTGCGTAAATCGTTTTGTGTGGATGGCCCCAGAGCAGCGTTACCCAGGTGCCAGGGTGGGGCAGTCAGCCTTTGGAGGGAGGCCCAGTGCGAGCCGGGACGTCTTCACTGGCTCGTGTTTTCTCCAGTGAATCTGACCAACTTTGTCCATGCCTTTCAGGATCACTTGCTCAGAGCAGAGAGGAGTGAGAGGACCAGTTAGCAGCGTTAAGCTGTCTGCTCTCGCTCCGGAAGGCACTTGTGTGTTCTGCTTACTGACACGGTCATGGTCAAGCCCCTGATATCTGGGGGTTGCAGGCCTGCTGGCAGTTGTGTCTGCTTGAAGTCCTCCTTTACTGCCTTCATTTTGGGAAGGTAATTCTGACACGTCTCTGCTTAGCCTGCAGAAGCTCTGTGGCCTCTGGCCTCTGGGAGAGGTGGAGACCAGCCAGCAGTCCCACCTGTCCCCTGATGCTTTCTGTTCCTTGCTCGACAGCCTACTGTGGCAGGCCCTTGTTTCTGCACACCATTTTCTTGTGTTGAAGAGTGTGCAACCAGTGTTGTGGAGGACCAGAGTGGCCCTACTGGACCCAATGCCGCTCTCCCTGTGGCTCTCTATGATTGTTGTTCAACTATAGGAGGGCAGGCCAAAGGGAACGCTGGCTGGTGCCTGGGCTTGGATCTGGACCTTGTGCCACAGCCTGCTGGTAGGCTGATTGGGTTGGCTGGACTCTCTCAGCAGGGAGTGGTCTGCAGACCTCCCATGGAAAGGCTGCAGTGTGGACACCCTGGGCTATAGCTGGGCTCGTAGGGTCCGAGTCAAGTGTGCTGTGTTTTGGAATGGGTGAATTTAACATATTCTCATTTAGGCTTCAGTTCAGCGTTTGGGAATTTTGAAAGTCACATCACCCTGCATAATCCTTTTAAACCCCATACATTTGCCAGGATGTCATAAGGGTTTCCAGCCCCAGATGGCTGTTTTCCATTCAATTAGCTCTTTAAGAATTGTACGTACCCAGAGCTCTGGTTTGGCAGACTTGATGCTGTGAGTGCTGTGATCCAGTTTTTGATCTTTGATCATGTCCTCTTGTTTCCCTCCCTCTCTGGGGAAAATAAGGGAATCGTGTTAGCTTAAGCCTGGTTATGACTAAGAGCCATGAGTGTTGGTCTGAGAAGGATGAGCGCACCTAAATACATTTTCAAGCAATATTATGTTTCTCAGTAACCTATACTTGGGAGAAATTCTGCATCAGAGCAATTTAATCTAGCCACTGCGGCACTTAAATGGTCATGAAGATCAGGATCATTTGTCATTTAGCATCAGGTTCAAATTCTGCTTCCTTTGGATGTGCACTGAGCTCAGACCTGGACCCAAGAATCACAGGCAGGCAGGTGCTTTAACCAAAGACATTTAGTGGTTATTGGATGGTATTTCCCAATTTTGTTTTCCAGTTTTTTGTGGAAGCTTGCTTTTAAAATCCAGCCCTAATGAAGAATTTCCTTTTCTTCTTGAAACAGTCTTTCCCTGTGGGAAATTCGGGGTGGTGGCAGAAGGGTGAGGTGGATGGCTTATTAAGCATGAGTTCAGATGGCCTGGAACAATGGGATATGATTTATGGGGCCTGGAAATAGATGCCAGGCAGAGAAAACCCTTGTGCCCTGTGGTGGGGGGAAAGAGATGGACGGGTTTGTTAAGAGTGAGAGCTGCACCCTGGCCAGTCTGAGAGCAGAGAGGCTCAGGCTCTGAGGTTTATTAAAGTGTCAAATATAACCCCACTTTCAAGGAAGGCAGCTTGGGCCTGTCTTCCATCTTTGTTCCCTGGTTCACTGACAGACGTCAGCGGGCCGGTGGGGTAGGAAAGGGTGGCAAACAGGACGGTGGCTTTTGGATTTGTGATCAACCCTCGAATAGGAAAATCCGTAGCAGAAATGGCTGTTGCTGCTAGAAGCAGATGAGGAAAGCAAAGGACTTAGGGAACAGGTTTCCTGCCTGCCTTCTGCTGCAAAAGCGTGTGTGTGTGTGTGTGTGTGTGTGTGTAGATAAGTGAATGTGTATGTGTGCATAGGTGTCTTACACATAAATATGTATTGCTTGTGCTGGCTTGGGCTGGTTGGGGATTTTGGTTTTGGTTTTAAATTAGAGATCACAGGTGCTGTCTGGGAGTCCTGCTGATGCCCTAGAGTCCCTGTACTGGAGAGAGGCATTGGCACTGGGCACCCCTGAGCTTGGATCTGCATCTGGAGTGCAGTAGGGAGGCACCTGGTGCCCAGCCGAGGGGAGGAGGGCGGGGAGGCAGAGGTGTTTCTGTGGTTCAGATTGAGACTAGTCCGCGAGCAGCTCTTCTAGTCTTCCAGTCTTCCCAGATTCTTCCTTCTGTTCTGTCCACGCATTTAGCTTCCTGGACCAGGCGCTCCAGAAGTGCAGTCAGCAGATAGGAGTGGAGGTACCCTCTCCCTCTTCCCCTTCCCTCTCCTCCCTGGGTTCTGGTTGTGCCTGGAGATATGGGCCCCCTTGAGGTGATTTAAATACAAAGACCATGCTTGCCCGGCTACCTCTTAAACCCTGTCTGAAGGGAGGGTCAGCCTGGAAGCTGGAGGTGTGTGCTGGGACCCCAGTGTCCAGAAACTTCTCCTGATCAGATTTACAGCTCTCCCTCTAAAATAACCCCCTCAAGCTGTCAGCCTCACCTGCCCACTGTGTAAATAACTGACAAAGCAGGTGGGCTCACTCCTTGGAAGCAGCATGAAATTCAGGACCTGCTGCTTTCCGGGATTCTGCCCTTTTCATTTCCCATTCTGAGCAGTCTTGTGACTCGTTCCCTCTGAGGGGGCAAAGGAACAGGCAGATTCCCAGATGCTCAGGGCCCCCTCTGTGTTTGACTTTGTCGGTGGTTCCTTTGCTGTGGCTGGCTGGATTCTGAGCTGTTTGCTTTTTCTCTTAGAGGCTGGACATCCTAAGAGTGTTTTCTCTGTGTACCATGTCAGCAACCCTCGGTAATCATTCAGCAGGGAGGTGTGACCTTGAGAAGCTGAAGACAACCGTAGGGCTTTGGAAATTAACAGGGTTAAATGTTTTATCTTAGGGTTTGTTGTTGGTTTACTCGGCTTAAAGTCTTTTTTGACTGAGAAGTAAGAGGAGAAACATCTTAAAGCTAGAGCTAAATGTATACTCTCGTAATGGGTTTGTGAGCTGAGGTACCTGGGCCCTCGTCATTGGTGTCCACGGTGAGCCCCTGCTCCCAGCTTTAGCTCTTTATGGCATTCGGTGGCTCCGGGAGGAGCTGGGTGTCTGGGCGAGCGACAGGGTACGCCTTATGCAGTGCTCCCTAATAGTCAGCCACGTGCCCCTACCACACAGAACTCAGAGAAGGGAGCTTCCTGGAGGGAGGTGGTGTTCAGGCTGTGGGCATGACGGTGACCACAACCAGTGGGCCCCAGTCATAGCGTTCCGTTTCATAACCACGCCAAACCTTTGCGAGTACTCTGAGAGAGCCGCGATCACCTCCAGTTCACAGAGAAACATGGTATCCTCTGAGGCGATGAGATTACCTGGGGAAGTGGTAGCCTTCTCTTGAGGGAGACTTGATTAATCAGGAAAGGTCGTGCCTTTTTTGTTTTTTTTTTTCTTTACAGCATCTGAAAACTTTTGCTGTCAGAAATAATTTTGTATTTTTACAGGGAATTGCTTGTAACTTTTTCTCAGGGCGTACGCAGTTCAGTGAGGTCTAATGCATGTAAGGATTTGGATTTGTGTAACCAATCTGCACAGTCGGATAAGAGACAGGAAATCTGGAATGTTATCTCTTTATTTAATCTGTCTCAGCCACTGTGATGAGTGTTGATAGAGCGCTTCTGCAGGCAGCAGGGCTCTGAATCCATGGGGAATTTGGGGGTTGTGTGGGGTCTGGTACTCAGTTTTATTTTATTTATTTTATTTTTTTAAAATATTTTATTTATTTTATTTGACAGATAGAGATCACAAGTAGGCAGAGAGGCAGGCAGAGAGAGGGACGAGGAAGCAGACTCCCTGCTGAGCAGAGAGCCTGATGTGGGGCTCAATCCCAGGACCCTGGGATCATGACCTGAGCCGAAGGCAGAGGCTTTAACCCACTGAACCACCCAGGAGCCCCTGGTACTCAGTTTTAGAGTTGAAAACTCACCTTTATTTTTAAGGAAGTGTGATTGTGTATTTTTTCTTATTAATAAGTAATATATGTACATTTTATGGAAAAATGATAAAATTTTAAGAAATCCCATAACCCCTCATGACCTTAGCTAATCATAGTTAATCATATTGAGTATATTCTTCATATATCTTAGGTGTCACCTTTTGGGTGACCTGCTCTTTAATTGTAATTAATATATTGTAGTCGTTTTCCATTTACATTTTTATATGTCGATTTTAATGAGTCTGCGGTGTCACACAGTTTCCTCTGGGTCGGTGTTGTTGCTGCCTCCCTCTTGTATTTGTTCTGCTGTGATAAATATTCTTGAAACCTAAGTCTGTGTGCACATCTGTAGCACAATCCTTAGCAGAAAATGACCGAAGCAGAATTGAATCAAGGACCCACTGTAAGGTTTTTGGTGTCTGTGGTGAAATAGGTCTCCAGAAACATATCTACAATGCTCCTGCCGGCTGTGCACTGAAATCCTTAGAAATTCATGCTCGGAGGACCTGCTCCAGTGTGTGATTCCTGCCCGCTGGGGCTCTTAGAGGACCGTTGCCTTTGGTAAAGATTGCTGAGGTGTAATATACACACACAGCACGTGAGTCCTAGCATGCAGCACGCTGTGTGTAACTACTACCCAGATGAGGATCAGGAACATTCTGAGCACACCAGAAGTTCCCTCCTGCTCCTTCCCAGTCAGTCACTCCCTGCCCCCTGCTTCTCTTCCATCACCAGCGATCAAGTTTGCCTGTTACTGCTCTGGTGGTTCGGTTCCTCAGGACATCTGTGGATTCCTTCTTGTTGTCGTGTATGTGGCATCTTAAATTTCGTTATCGTGTTTTGTTTTCCATCACCTAGGTACGGTAGTCAGTTATCCGTTCTCCTGTTAATGGTCTTTTACATGGCATCCAATTTGGGGCTTCTGAGGATAAGCTTGTGGTTTTGACGGACAGATACATTTCCCTTGTGGTTTTGACGGACAGATACATTCTTGTGGTTTTGACGGACAGATACATTTCCCTTGAGCATGTAAACCTAGGAAAAGGTTTGCCAGGTCCTAGATTAGATGCGGGTCTCCCCTCTGCACTGTCGACCTCGTGGACTGGGTGATGTTTTGCTGAGGCCTGTCTTGTACATGGCAGGATGTTGGCCACCTCCATTCGGCCTCTCCCCACCACATGCCCAGTGGCACCCTTTCCTCCAATTACATCAACCAAACGTTTCTCCAGGCATTGCCATATGTCCCCTGGGGAGCCAAATCACCTGCAGCTGAGAACAACTGCTTAATTTTTTAAAAATGTATTTAAAATTTATTTTTTGAAAAGATTTTATTTATTTATTTGAGAGGGAGGGGAGAGGCAGAGGGAGAGGGAGAAGCCAACTCCCTGTTGAGTAGGGAGCCCGGCGCAGGGCTGGATCCCATGACCTTAGGATCATGACCAGAGCCGAAGGCAGATGCTTCACAACTGAGCCCCCTGGTGCTCTGAGAACCCCTGCTTCAGTACATGCTGCCACACTGTGTTCCAGTTCATCCAGCTGCCAGCGATGTGCGGGACATGCCATGTGTTAATTCAGCAACATATTGAACCCTGCTGGGATAAAATGATGAGTGAGACCTGTCTCCTGGGGTCCAGCAGGAGAGACAAAGTAAAGACAAGGAGAAAGAGCCTCTGGGAAGCAGTGGGATCAATGTTCACAGGGATTTATATGGAATTCTGGGGAGGGTCACCTGGTCCAGCGGGTTTGGGGAGGAGGTGGCCCCTCTGATGGAGGTGGCCCCCTGAGCTGCTTCTGGAAGCAGAGATGATGATTACTCAGGTGAAGAGGAAGGAACAGGGCATCTCCAACACGGGCAAAGGCCAGGAGGAGAGAGAAGGTATGCCACTCTGCCCAGGGGCGGACCCACCCCTTTCCTACCCTGAGCATCCCGACCCGAGGCCTTATTTATGAAAATGTCCTGAAACGCGACATGATGGCATTGTTACCAAAGCACAAGTAACTGTAGCTGGGATCCAAGGTCCCATGTCCAGGTGCAGATACAGATGTTTCTGGCGTTTCCTGGCGCCCACGGGGAGGGGAATGTGGTTGGCTCGGTGAGATCTACGAACTTAGGATGGAATCTCTGGAGAAGCCCTGAGCTCTGCCCTCGAAAGAAGGAAGAGGGAAAGGGAAAAACTCAACTTCTGTTGGCAGAAAGAGGCCCGGTGTTGTCTCGGGGTGGGAGGGATGTCGTACTAAAAGGATAACAGGCTCCAAAAACACCCTGTAATGTGACGACGATGTTCCGCCCCGACTGGCACGTGGTGCAGAGAGCTCCTTTCCCCTTTTTGAGTTTCAGAAAAAACTTATTACAAAAGTAGGAACCCCGGGCCATAGTTAGCTGTGTGTTTAATAAGCCACTTTACTAAAAAGTTTAGAACTGCAAATCTTGACACTCTCACTGCGACAGACTCACTCCTTGGCCAGGATATTGGAAACTTCATCTGCTTCCATTTCCAGCTTTTAGGCTCGTGGACACCCCCACCCCATCCCCATGTCTTCTGTGGAAGAGGAGCGATCTTTTACAAATATAGGCTAATCTGATGATTCCCCGCTTAAACCTTCATGTAGCTTCCGGCTGAAACCAAAGGGAATTACAGAGTCCTTCGCAAGGCCTCCAATGCCGTCAGCTGCTCCGCAGCCTTCCTTTCCAGTGTCCCCTTAGTCCCCTGTTCTGCCGTCTGCACATAATCTATTCATTTCCGCCTTCATGCCTATGGGGCCCATACCTGGAATGTTCTTCATGGCAGGCTCTGCTTGTTAGTTTGGTCTTGATTCAGATGTCATTGCCTTACTCCATCCCTCTTTGCTGCCACATTTGCTAATATGTTTCTCTTGTGGGATGAGATGCTGGATGTCTTGGTCACAGTTAGGACACGGTGAGTTCTCTGTATTTGTTGAATAAAGGAACTAACAGAAGACCAGATGAACACACAGCTAGATTGTTAAAAATGAGGATGGAATCAGCACCAATGGAGAAATGTCTAAACGTTTTCTACATCCCCAATAGTGGAAGAGAGGTTGGACCACTCTTGAGGGAACGGATTCCCTACTAGGAAGGCAGCGAAGCAAGTCCGGGATGTATTTTACAGGTTTTCTGTCCTGCATAGAAAACTGAACTTGGCCTCAGAGGAACTCTACAACCTTGGGCTTCTGTGGCCTGCCCACTTCCTAAGAGCTAGAGACCCCCAGACAGGAGCCTATTAGAAATCTGAAGGGAAGCCAGCCTCTTGTACCCTTTTATCTGTTTAACAAGTGCTTGTGTGTTTTGTACTATGTGCAGATAGTGTTCTAAGAACTTCATTTTTTTTAAGATTTTATTTATATATTTGAGAGAGAGAGAGAGGGCAGGAAGTGAAGAGGGAGGGGGAGGGACATACAGACTCCTCGCTGAGCAAGGAGCCTGACACAGCCCTATCCCAGGACCCTGAGCTCGTGACCTGAGCTGAAGTCAGATGCTTATCCACTGAGCCACCCAGGTGCCTCTAAACACTTTGTAATGTGTGTGCTCCTCAAAACAATCTTGTGAGCTATTATTATCCTCATTTTTAGTATAAGGAAACTGAGTCACTGATTGGTCAAGTGATCTCGGGTGAAAGAGTTCCTTTGATTAGGGCTCGAGGAAACCCCATCCTTACGGCGTGAATGTGGAACACAGTATATCTGGTCAGATCTGCTAATTAATGGTATTTCCCTTGTGAGGGGCCCTTGAAGGCCAGTGTCATTCTCCAGATCTGTCTGACCTGCTGCCTCTCTTCCTGGTGGCGGCACCTCGTTACTCAGCACCCTTTGTAGTGAGATGGGGCCGCTGCCTGGATTCAGGGTGGTGGAAAATGAGCCCAAGGGTGGGCTCCACTCTCAGGCCTGGCCGCAGGGAGGCCCCTCGGAGCCACACGTCAGGGATGTTGGGGGCCAGCAGGCAAAAGGACCTCGTATCGAAATCACCATTTGGAGAAAAGCTGCTCCCGCATCAGCCACAGCTCTCAGGGATTAAAGGCTTGTCGGCCAGAAATGAACTTCTTCCCCAGTTGGTTCATGGTACGTTTGGTGGGGGGTGTTAGAGGAGCCGGGTTTGCAGACACAGACGCTGAAGAAAAGCGGATTCCTCGGGGGAAGTGGATTCAGAGCAGTAGGGCCCATGCGGCATTGCTGCGTGGTGACTCCTGAGGGGCTACGAGGGAAGACAACCCAGAGGATAAAAATCGATTCCCTGTCTCCTTGCTGCGACGTTCCCACGGTGATTTTGGGAGCGGCCAGGGAAGGGTGCCGGGAAGCCACGTGGTGCATCCGGCGCTCTGGAGATGGGTGCTGAACCGCACGTCGGTGGTTTGAGGCTGTAGATGGTTTGGAAGGGGCTAGGGGTCAGTTTATGGCTGGAGAGGACCTGGGGCAGGAGGCCTGGGCTGTGCGTGGGCTCCCCCTGTGACTTTGCACTAAGGGGCTCCTTCCCAGGGTTCTGAGGGTCAGGAAAGATGTGCGGGGAAGCCCAGAGCTGTTGGCTCATTCTGGGGAGCTTTATCTTTCTTCCTTTAAACTCCCTCTGTCCCATGTGGCCAAAATGCACATGATGGCTTTTGTGCTACTTAGGAGATTTTCAGACCTTTGCAGCAACCAGGAACCTTAAAGAGGGCAAACCCAGGGTACCTATACTTAGGAGATTTTCAGAACTTTGCAGCAACCAGGAACCTTAAAGAGGGCAAACCCAGGGGAAAGCAGGCGCTGTCTTTGAGGTTGGGAGTGGGAGGGCCCCAGAGCCCCCCACCCCACCCCAGGGTGCTTCCACACCCCATCCCGCTTCCCGGCAGCACCTCAGTTCATCATACTCTAATGTGAAGGACCTTTGGCTAGGACCTGGGTCAGGAGGGGAGAGAGGCCTCTGAGAGGCACCCAGTCCTTTTCTGAGATGGTGAAGAGGACACTGATAAGTCAATGAGATTCTGGTGTTTCAAAGCCACCCAAAAGTGTCTATGGTAAAGTGATTAAAAATTGAATTATTTTGGGGCTTCCTGGGTGCCTCAGTTGGTTAAGCATCTGCCTGCCTTCGGTTCAGGTCATGGTCTCAGGGTCCTGGGATCGAGCCCCAAATCGGGCTTCCTGCTCAGTGGGAGAGTCTGCTTGTCCCTCTGCTTATGTGCTCTGTCTCAACAAATCACAATTTTTTTTAATTTTAAAGATTTTTATTTTATTATTTTGGATGGAACTGGAATGGGAGGACACCTGTTTCCTTCTTTAGGAATCTGTTACAAAAAGAAGATCATGGATTGGGAGAGAGGATGATTTTGTAGGAAGAAAAAATGTAAATAAGTGTAATTGTCTAAAAGTGGTGACAGTCTTGCTTGTAGATGTTCCTCCTGCATTTTGGGAAGTTGGAGAATCCATAATACTTTCAATTAACATTTTCCTGAGAATCCCCAGCTGACTTTGGGGGTGGGGGGGCATTGTCCTTTGTGAAGATTTTGAGCTTCTGTGAGTGAGCAGACCTCCACTCCAGAGTGACATAAAAAGCAATCTGCACCTCCTTCCTGATTTGTCTGTAATGAAACTTGCTTTCCCCAGGTCCCAGCATTCGAGGCAGATAAATATGTTCCCTTTCGTTGGCTCTTACTCATACTTCAGCAAGATTTCCCATGTGTTTTCCTTGACTGGCTGGGAAACTGGACCACAATTTATGGCATCTTAGGGGACAGGTGCGTAGAATTCCAGTGGGATCCCGGAACAGAACCTAATTGGAGATTAGAGACCATTGCGGTGTGAAGCTTTTCTTTTAGATCGAAATAGGTGCATATTATGCAAATATTAGCAAGTGTAAGTTCACACTGTCTATTGAAAATTTATAGACTCATTATGGTCAAGAAGGCTGGAAGATAAGTAGATTTTGGGAAAGATGCAGGTAAATTCAGGGAGGTGGCAAATTACCCAAGGGAAAGTAGAATGGTGAAAGAGTATGGCCCAAACTTTTAAAAAACATTTTATTCATTTATTTGACACACAGAGAGCCAGAAAGCACAAGTGGGGGGAATGGCAGAGGGAGAAGGAGAAGCAGGCTCCCCACTGAGCAGGGAGGCAAATGTGTGGGACTCGATCCCAGGACCCTGGGATCATGACCTGAGTTGAAGGCAGACACTTAAGCGACTGAGCCACCCAGGCGCCCCCTGGCTCCAACTTCCAAAGATGGTGTATGAGATACCTTTGGTGGGAAGGAATGAAGATCAGCAACTGTCCTTGATTCTGCTTCTCAGGAAGGCATTGTGATGTGGTGCCTAGGACTTTGGAGACAGACACACGCTTGGTGCCCTCTGGCTCTGCCACTAAAGCAACACCTTCCAGAGGGCAGCTGCAGGCACCGGGTGGTGTCACACTGGGTCAGACCTGGGAGGCACTCAGCCATGAACCCCTTCCACAATCCTGCTGGGGTAAAAAAAATTACCTATATATATAAAAAAATGAACCAGAATAGTGGGAATGAATGAAAAATAAAAGTTTTCCTATGAAGTAGTGGTGGTTCTCTTGTAGTACTTTTTTTCTCTCTCTTTTTTTTCTTTCTTGGTTTGTTTTCTGGGGAAGGGGCCTGCCATGTGGGTTTTCAGTCAATGATGTTCCCTGACTTAAGTCCTCCCGCCCCCCTCAAGGGGGTGGGCTCTGAGGAAAATTTTTTTTTTTCAGGCTTTTGTTCTCTGGCAGTTTTTTGTTTATTCACTTTTTTTTCCCCTCACTTTGACCGCTTTTGATGGTTTTTGTAGTTTTAGAGGAAAACAAACCGCACCCTGATCTCCTTCTCAGAGAGAAGCCTCAGTCTGGCTGCAGAGCCCAAATAAGTTCCCCCTTGGCCACTGGCAGAGCAGGTTCCAAGTCGCTGTCCCTGGGGATGGAGGATCTTTTGCTTGTACCCAAAACCACGGCAGCAGCAGCAGCTTTGGGCACCTCCAGACCGCTAGAGAGGTTCTAAGCAGCAATCGCACACTGAGATTTTCCTGCTGGCCCGGGCTGGGAGTGCCTGGTTTTTCTGGGTCTAAGAGCACCCACCTTGCACGCACCAATTTCAGGGAAGGCAGAGGTTCATGCGCGGGTCTCAGGCTCTGAGAATGGGACACAGGTCCGAGAGCACCAGGCTGGGCCTTCGCGCACCTCTCTGGGGGAAGAGTTTGTTCCAGGCTCTGAAACAAGGGCGTGTATCAAAGGGCACAGGCTGGGCCTTTATACCTCTCTCAGGGGAGTATCTCAGGCTCTATAGCAGGACTGTGGCATTCTGCCGCCTGGTGTGGCTCCCATCCCCTCACAGGAAAGGGACCCATGCATTCTCGGGTGCGCTGGCAGCTTAGGGACCAAGAGCTTGTTTCTCTGCTGCACTCTCTCTGCCTCAGCGCCAGGGGAGGCTGTCCTGGGCCTGGGGACTTAAGCCCCTGTCCCTAGCCGCCCCGATTCCCACAATTTCCCCCTAGATCCTTTGCTCTTTGGGAGTGCTTTCAACCTGTCTCCGAGTTAATGCTGATCCCCAGACACAGGGCACTCTCGCTCATATTGGGGTATTACTTTCCAACTGGTCACCTCTGGTAGCTCCCTCCCCCTTTTGTTTATCTTCTGATATCAGTTCTCAGTTCCCACTCCGCTTTACCTGCCCACTGGCATCTTCTCCCCCTGTAGAGATCCAGACGTGTATAATTCTGATCTCAGGCTGATTTCATGGGTGATTGGAGTTCATGGGTGATTGGTAGGTAATCAGATCATTTGGGGGTACAAGTTGAAAAGACGCCTCCTCCTATTCTGTGCCATTTTGTCCCCCCTCTTAACTTTTTTTTTTTTTAATTTTATTTGACAGCACAAGTAGAGGGAGAGGATGAAAGAGAAGCAAGATCTGCACTGAGCAAGGAGCCAGATGCAGGGCTGGATCCCAGGACCCTGGACAGATGCTGCACTGAGGGAGCCACCCAGACACCCTTTTAGACCTAGGATGCAGGTAGGAGAAGCAAGCCAGTGGTTCCTTGGCCCAACACTAATGACCATGGCTCAGACAATTCCATCTTCCACTGTAGGCTTCCAGATACTCTGCGAAGGAGACTTTCCCCTTCCTGTCCCTGAATGCTCTGCCAGTTCAAGGCAGATCCATGTTTCTGAGGGTTCCTCTTTGGTCATTCTGTCAGGGACAGCCAAGAGGGCTCCAAGCCTTGTGTGGACCCCAGGCCTGGGGATCCCAGCCCTGAACTCTTTCCTCTGCCCTTGATGACCCCAGAATAGATCAATTCAGCAACTGTCAATCCACGCCAGGCCAGGGAACAAACACAGCAGTACACAAGATCAACTTGCTTTGGCCCCAGGAGCCTGGATTCCCCAAGGAGGGCTTCACCTGGTCTCTGAAGGGGATTCCGGGGGTTCCAAGATGGCCATGTGTGGAGCCCACCAGGTAGAGAGACCCCTGGAGAGTGTCCACTGGCACTGAGCAAACGGAAGATCCCCTCAGGCCTTCCCTCGCGGCTCCACTGTGCCCTGGGGAGAGAAAAGTGCCGGCCACACCGCACCGGGGCCCCAGCTCGGCCACCCAGGAGCGGCAGCGGCCCTAGCCTGGAGCTCAAGCAGTGGCAGGGAGGCCTGGACTGGGCGGGGGACTGGGGTCCTGGCATCAGCAGAAGAGCAGCGGGAGCCGGCAGGGGGCGCAGCCAGCCCCCTCACCTGACAGGACAGAACAGGAGGCTGGGCGAGGGTGTTTGGGCCTGCAGAGGCATGCACTGATGTTTGCCGCCCCCCACCCGCCACAGCGCGCCCGCACCTGCCTGCCCCACCCACTGCCTTCTGCAGGCCCAGGGAACTCACTGCGCAAGTAGTGCCTCCCGGGGAGGCAGGGGTTCTGGGCTGGCCAGGCAGGGCGCGGGGGGATTGCATCAGAGCCCCGCTGACTCAGGTACTGAGGGGCTGGGGATGGGTAGGGGTGCTAGGGAGAGAGGGAGGCTGGGGCCCTCCTGCTCGCTGCCACCTGCTGCTTCGTCCGCGGGAGCAGGAGGGGGGCCTGGCGGACAGGTTCCTGGTGGCCTGGTGCTCCTACACCCCACAGCCCTTGCCCCACAGCCCTCGCTCCACTTCTCGGTATCCAGGGAACCCGTGGGGCCCTACTGACATCAAGCGGCCCAGCACCACTGGGCTCGTCTGACCCCTGGAGAGACGCCTGTGCTGACAGGCTTCTTTTCCAGAACTTGATGGAAAATTTTGTCCCTCAGAATTGCCAGGCTCCCCAGCCCGAGAGGAGCTGGCTCTGCCCACGCAGCCTGGACCCCACTGGGCCCCCTCCACCTCAAGTGCCTTTTACCCAGGAGCCCCAGGATACCATTCCTTTCTGGCCCATGGACCCCTTCCCCCCACCCCCATCCCCACACCTCTACTTTGGGGCTGCGACCACCCTGGGATCACTTCCATCTCCGGCCCCCTACCCCACAGGTCCTTGTCCACCTCCAGGCCTGACCCCTGGCCCCTCTCACCTCTGGAGTCACTGAAACCCTTCCACTAGGGGGCCACTGGCATCTGCGATCCAAGACTCCCGGGACTCCCCTCCACCTTGGAGCTCCCTACCCTGTTTCCTCTAGGAACTTCTGTGCCTAGAGCGCAGAAACCCCACATTCTCAAGCCAGCTGTCTTCGGCCCAGGGACTCAGATATCCTCAGGGACCCTCCTTTCCGGGGCACATACTCCTCTCTGTGCAGGAGAGACCAGAGAGAGCAGGCTTGGGGATCCTTCACTCCAGCTGGATGGAGGGGCAGAAGCTGGGGTGTGTGTGAGGGGGTGCTCACAGGTGGCCTCCCTGGGTAAGGAGCTTCCAGGAGGAAACTTCAGGGTGAGGCCATGATGTGGAAGCCTCAGGAAGCACTGGCTGCATAGACTCCAGGCTCCTGGCTTGGGCAGTGGGCATTTAGTGGCTAGAGCCCTACAGCGCCAACCCCGTCCAAACCCACCCCACCCTGGCCGGCGTTTTTGTCTTGAATTTGCACAGCAACCTTTTCTCCAGTATGAAATTGAAAGCTTTGCTTTGGAAAGTTTTGTGTCCATGAGGCTCCTGGGCATCCACTTACTTTATTTCCGGAGGCTAGTTGATGAGGGTGGAGTCTTTGGGACCTTAACAGCAGGTCTCCTGATTCTTCCGGACTTCCTTTTTTTTTTTTAATTTTTTTTAGATTTATTTATTTGAGAGAGAGAGAGAGATAAAGAGTACACCACAGAACACATGCAGGCACAGGTGAATGGGCCAGGTGAATGGACCTGTGCCAAAACAAAGAGTCAGATGCTCAACCAGCTGCAACCACCACCCCGCACCCCCCTTTTACATATGGGTTACATCTACACACTGTTAGGTGCTTTGCCTGGACCCGGCTAGTCTTACAGCAGTCTTAGGACACCGTCTGTCACCCAGTGTCTCTGGTCAGTACCAACCCATGCCTCAAGTGTGGGAATGACTTCTTCCTGACTCCTTTTTTTTTTTTAAGATTTTTTATTTTATTTTATTTATTTGACAGAGAGAGATCACAAGTAGGCAGAGAGACAGGCAGAGAGGCAGGCAGAGAGAGAGAGAGAGGAGGAAGCAGGCTCCCCGCTGAGCAGAGAGCCCGATGCGGGACTCGATCCCAGGACCCTGAGATCATGACCTGAGCTGAAGGCAGTGGCTTAACCCACTGAGCCACCCAGGCGCCCTTCCTGACTCCTTCTTAACTCCCTGTCCAGCCTGCGTTGCCCACCCCCCTCCAGGCTGTCCTAGTTATATATATTGGATCCCTGTAGATTGTGGGCACCATCAGATCCTCACCTATCATGGCCAGCGCAACAAATCAACCAGGAACATGAGAGTAAGAGGATGAAGAAAAGAACTCAAGAAGCAAAGAGATGGGGGGGGGCAGGAGGAGCACTGAGGAGGATGTCCAACAGTGCTAAGTTTATTCAAAGCATTAAGGCCATATATATAGTGACATTACATCTGTGTCTAGTTAAGCAACCACGGTTCCTCATGACGCCAAATGGCTGATGCCAGTACAAATACAGCAAACCTGAAAGTAATTTATGGGCTGTACTAAGGCAGCAAGGACCAGCAACGAACTTTTTAGCCCAACCGAATTGTTCTCATTTGTTTAGCAAGCATGTGGGAAGTCACGTAGGCGAGCGCACAACACATAGCACAGACCCTTTCCCAGTGCTACTCAACTTTTCCCTTCCTAAACCTTTTGTTAGGTTATTTGGACTTTAAAGGAGGCACAAGTCAGAGTCTGGTTTGGTTCTTGTCTCAAGCCTTATTGCGGCCTCCCACACTCACCGAAATGAGAACATGGCTCAGGGTTATGGAGTGAATATACTCTTTAGGAAATATTAAAGGATGTAGCATAACTGGTCCGGGGTCACCCAGCCTATGAGAAGCATGGGTGAGATTCAGACTGCACTGGGTCCCACAGCCATTTTCAGCTCACCTTAGTGTCCAACCTGGTCCCAGAAGGTTACTGCTCAGGACTTTGTGCTGAGCTGGGCTTGCTTCCTGCCTGTGAAGCCATTTTCACAGTGTGTCCCCAGCCCACCCTCTCACATTGAGCATCAGTGCTGCCTTGGGTGGCCTCTGTTGATCGTGCCGTTCCTCTCCATCCCTCTGTCACCCCTCCGGCCCACTGTCCTACTGCCCTCTGTCCAGTGGGCCAAGTTCTGAGTTTCTTGCCTGCACTTCCTCTTAACTGTGCTCTGTTGAAATCCTCTCTAACGGGGAGGACCTGCTTATCAGAGCAGCTTGATTTGGAATCCGTCTCCCCTGGGGGTCAGAGCTTCTAACCATCATGTCCCCAGCCTCAGCACTGGGGATGCCTGCCCAGCCTATTCTGGGTGCTCATGGAGCTCTGGGATCTTGGAGAAGATTTGCCATGAAAATAAGCATTTATACATAATACGGAAGAGAAGATTTGAGGAAAATGAGTGGGTGTCATCTGGTAATGTTTGTGTTAGGATGGTTCTGAAATTTCTGGGCCCTGAGTTACCAAGAATCCTAGGTTGTCCAGCTGGAAGGACCTCAGGTAGATCAGCTGGGCTCCTCACCTCATTTGACAGATGGGAAGTTGAGGCCCAGAGCTTAGTGCCACAGAGCAGGAGTGAGGGGAGATGTTAGTGACAGGAAGAAACCATAGGGTAAGCACAAAGTGGCTGAGCCTGGGCTTTGTTTATGCAAATGAGTTGCTAAAACAGTGGGCCCGAGGCTGCTGACCCTATCTAGTGCCCAGCAAGAAGTAACACCAGCCCACACCTTCTGAGTTTTAACTCATGCCAGGAATGATTCTCAATGTTTTATTTGTGGGCACCTGGGTGGCTCAGTTGTTCAGCTGAGGTTATGCTCCCAGGGTGCTGGTATCTAATCCTCACCAGGCTTCCTGCTCAGTGGGAATCCTGCTTCTCCCTTTCACACTCCTCCTGTGTGTGTTCCCTCTCACCCTGTCTCTCTTTCTCTGTCAAATAAATAATAAAATCTTAAAACAACAACAACACCAACACCAACACCAAAATGCTTTATTTGCCTTAGGAGATAGGGTCTGTTATGGCTACCATTTTAATGCATGGATATATGGGCACAGGGGAGCTAAAGGAGTCCAAGGTCTCACAGCTTGCAAGTGGAGGAGCCAAGATTTGAACACTGGGAAGCCTGCCTCCAGAACCTGCATTATTTTTTCCCCTTGTGTATGTAATTTTTAAAAACCTTTCCCTGAATTCTAACAGAGATGTGTAAACATTGGTAAGAATGTAGTTTATTGATCATCACAAAGCTTAGGTGCTGAAGCATTGCAGCAAGCTGGGGTGGGCTTTGATGTCAGACCTGGTTGGAATCCAGTTTCTGGTGCTACATGACCTTAGGTGACTTACTCAGACTCAGTTTCTGCACTGAGTTTGGCAGCCTTGTGATGAGTAGAGCGTGTGACAGTGCCTAGCGGGTTTGGTGCATGGCGAGTGTTTAATAAATGGTTTTCTCTTCTCAATAATGAAGATTCTAAGTTGTGTTGGTTTTGTTAAGCGGTCCGAATACCTTCCTCATCGGTCAGTTGCCTGTCAGTCGCCTTGTAGGTACTTGTGATGAGTCACTATATATAGCTGAAACATTTGGGGGTAGTGGGGGGACACCCCCCCTGCCCCCACTGCCCCTGCATTGAAAGTCTGTAATTTAAAATGTTCCACCTGTGCCTATTTTTTTTTTTTAACATAACCACTTTGGGACAGTGAAAGTTATATGTCTTCTCCTTAGGGTTGTGACGGAGCCTTTGGGGACCTGCAACAGCTTACTTCCAGTTTCTGTCTGGCATGCTGATGGGCCAGAACTTATTTTAACAACATTCCATCACATTTCAGGCACCTGGAAGGAGGAATATGTTGAACTTCTTGGAAATTATTTTTTGGAACTGTTTTTATCCTGAGGAATAATCCATTTAAAAATTGAATGACCTTTATGGTTGACTTTTCCACTCTACATAATACAAACAAAACTCGTTGTTTTCAGCTGCTTCTGCAGCAGTGGGAAGAGCAAGCCTGTGGGAGTCCTCCCCAGGTTGGCCCCAGCACAGAGCTGCATCATTCTACACACCCCTCATGCCTTGTCTCCTTGTCTGTGAGGTGGTAATGATGGTGCAGGGAGCTCCAGGGGTTGTCGTGAAGGTTACAGAGATGAGGGGTGTAAACTTTGAACAGTGTGCCCCACATAAAGTGCAGATCTGGTGAGCAGAGGCAGCTTCTCACATTAATTGTTGATGCCAAGGCACTGGAGTTCCACAACAGCCTATGCCTTTCTTTCCTGGGTCCTTTTTGTCTCAGCCACCACCTTAGAGAAAGTGACTCAGCAAGGCTGGTGCTTGTGGAGCCCTCTACAAAGCCAGCTAATTCACACGGGCAATGCCCTGGAGATAAGGGGGTTTTCCTGGGTGGTAGGACCCCATTTCAGAGGCTTAACTAGCCGGTTTCTCCTAACTGGTCCTGTCCTCCAGGGTCAAGATGAAGGCCTGCCAGGAGACTGGTGGTCTCACCAGAGTTTTCCACTGGAAGCATGAAGGACCCCATGGGGCCTCGTGCAGAATGACATGGGTGTTGGAGGGAGAACAGGGGGGACATCGCCTGTACCATCATGGGCAGGTCACTATATCTGGCTCAAGCTAGCTTTCTTCCCGTCTGGGAAATGGCAGAAGACCATGCTTTTTCACAGGAGGTATGAGGGTTTAGGGAGGTATTTGATGACTGTGTTGGGGCTGCATGAGTAGCAGAGTTGACAGAGGGGTCTTGGAGTCACAGACGGGTTCAGGCCCCTGCTGCTGCCACATAAAAGTAGATCACTTGGGTAAGCCATGGACCTCAGTGTCCTCCTCTGTGCACTGGGGATAATACCTAGCATGTAGGTCTGTGAGGGGTACAAAATAGAAGGCCATATTAGGAGCTTAGAGCAAAGCCTGGTACTCACTAGATTGTAGTTTTATGGTGATACTCTGGCATCACTGGTGTTGCAGACCTGGTCCTACCCTCTGGAAGCTTTGACTGTGTGACAGATGGCTTATGAGGCCGTGGCTGACAGAAAGAAGCGGTGTCTGTCTTTTCTTAAGATTAAGGGTACAGAGGGGTGCCTGGTGGCTCAGTCGTTGAAGCATCCAACTCTTGGTTTCAGCTAAGGTCATGATCTCAGGGTGGTGGGATTGAGCCCTGAGGTGTGCTCTGCTCTCAGTGTAGAATCTGCTGGAGGTTCTATCTCCCTGTATTTGTGTGTGTGTGCTCTCTCTGTATCTCTGTCTCTATCTCTCCCTAAAATAAATGAATCTGTAAAAATAAATAAATACATACATGCATAAGTTAATTAATTATGGGTACAGAAAACAGTGATGGAACTGGGCTGATGGGACGCTTGGCAGCAAAGACAGGTGCACCCTGCTTGAAGGCTCAGGGGTAGCTGCGGTGTCGCCAGTGGTGATGGGGGTGTGAGGAAGTTGCCTCGTGCAGCATCCAGAGAGGAACTTAGATGGGGAGGGTTCCAGGGAGTAAATGCCCATGGGTAGGAAGCATCTTCAGGCAGATGAATGTCCGAGGGTGTCCTCATAGATGGGGAGGCACCCTTTCACCCTGAAGCTGCCCACGAGTGGAGGTGTGCCTGCTGGGGACATAACTAAATCATTGGGGTTTAGCCTCCTAAGCTGTTAATTTATGAAGATGTAGCCAAGACCTTGTCTCACTGCTTTTTATTTTTTTTAAAGATTTTATTTATTTATTTGTAAGAGAGAGAGAGAATGAGAGCGAGCGCAGGCAGACAAAGTGGAAGGCAGAGTCAGAGGCAGAAGCAGGCTCCCTGCGGAGCAAGGAGCCAGATGTGGGACTCGATCCCAGGATGCTGGGATCATGACCTGAGCCGAAGGCAGCTGCTTAACCAACTGAGCCACCCAGGCGTCCCAATGTCTCACTGCTTTTTAAAGAGAAGTAAATTAAACTGTTGTTTGGGATGGTGTTGTCTTCCAAAGGCTCATTCAGAGTCAGTGGCAGAGCTGCTGTGGGCTTTCCAACTTGTCTTGAAAGCCTGGTCCAGGCAGGGTGAGGGATCTTCCCATCTCTTGGGGTCTCTTGCCCTCTCTGCTTATGGAAGAATGTGGTTTTGTGACTGGTAAATAAACAGGCATCTTGTGCAGATCCTTCAGCTCTTCGTGTGGCTGCAGTAGAGGAAATTCCCATTCACTGGGCACAGACTGTGGCTGGACGGGCGGTGTGGCGGGGCTCTCACCGAGCATTCTCCTTTCACGTAATCCCCAACCAGACATGAGTTTTGTGGTGTTGCCACTTTCCTGCTGGCCAGGAGGGAAGTTGGGGCCCAGGAAAGTTACACTTTCTCGCTGTGGTAAGTGGCAGAGCCATGTCAGCCGGTCCAGGCCCTGGCTTTCAGGTCTGTTTGCTGTGAGCATTTCCTCTTGTGTTTCCAGCTTTTGGCCTGTTTGACCTACCAAACTATTGATGGTGTATTGATAATTATAATACTTTCGACATTGTGAGAGATTAGCTCTTCACTTTGTGCTAGAAATGTTTCTTGCTGTATTTTTCTTTTAATTAAAAAAAAAAAAGTCAAAGTCCCACGTTTCTGCCCATTTGAATCTCCCTGAGTCTCCCTGTTGTGAAGTGGTTGGGTTTGGGGATTTCTAGGGCAGGGGCCCTGACATAGTCGGTGGTGGCTTTGCCTGGAGGAGCCCATGGCTCAGGACTTAGAGTGGGGACTGGAGCAGTGTGAACTGTGGCCTGAAAATGTGTTCGTGTGTGCTGAGGTGGTGCCCAGATTCTTTTGGAGGATGAACTGAGGTTTTGATCAGTAGGTTAGAGAAACACCTGATGGAATAACACTGATAATTTTGTTTTTGTATTCAATCCTAATTTTTTGTTTTTCTTTTCATGTAGTGCAGTGTGCTCTATGTTCTAAGAAAAAATTGGCAATCAATTCATACAGTATCATGATTTAATAATCCTTCCTCACTCACCGGGTCATATTTCAGGTTTTTATATGTAGTTTTTATATCTGTAGTTCTGTTTCTGAATTCTGCATTTTGATTCATTTCTTCATTTTTAAATTTCTTATTTTAAAGATTTTATTTATTTGAGAGAGAGAGAGAAAGCTAGGAGCAGGGGCAGAGGGGGAAGGAAATGGAGACTCCTCACTGAGCAGGGAGCCTGATGTGGGTCTCAGATCCCAGGTCTCTGAGATCAGGACCTGACCCAAAGGCAGATGCTTAACAGACTGAGCTACCCAGGTGCCCCCACATTCCTTCATATTTTCATTTTTACTCCAGTGCTGCACTGTTTGGCTGGTTGCTTCAGTTTCTGGGAGGGAGGGAGATGACCCCCTTCCCTGTTCTTCTAACAAGTTTGCTTTTGCTGCGTTGACTGGAGAAGGGCCAGGCTTCCTGAAGATGAGTAGGATGATTCAGTGACACCCAAAAGGCAGTGGCTATCATTGTTCCCACTGTGCTTCAACAACTTCACCCACTGACTCTTTGATGATGGCAGCCACCAGCAAATCTTCTGCAGAGGACTGCTGCCTTGGGATGCTTTTCTTGTGGTGCTGGACTTCATTCCCCCTGGCAGCCAGTACAGCTAGGATTAGAACCTAGGAAAAGTCCCATTAGAACCCAAGAAAGTGGGGTGCCTGGGTGGCTTAATTGATTGTCTGCCTTTGGCTCAGTTCATGGTCTTAGGGTCCTGAGATCAAACCCTGCACTAGTGTCCGTGCTGGCTGTGGAGCCTACTTAAAATCAAACAAACAGAAATCAGCCCAAGAAAGTACCATCCTTTGTGTTGTTCTATACTGTGGTTCAGATTTTATTTTTCTTTTCTTTTTTTCTTTCTTCTTTCTTTTTAAAGATTATTTATTTGTCAGTGAGAGAGCACAAGCAGGGGGAGCAACAGGCAGAGGGAGATGCAGGCTCCTGGTTGGGTAAGGAGTCTGATGCCAGACTTGATCCCAGGACCCTGTGATCATGACCTGAGTCATGTTAGGCTGCTGCCTAACAGACTGAGCCAACTAGGCATCCCCCAGGATCAGACTTCAATAACCCTACCAGATTTCTTTAGCTTTGACATTTTAAAGGACAATGAAAGCTAGCTAAACCTACACCAGGATTCTGCATCTGCTGGGGCTGTGCTGTCCGGGCCTATGTGCCTCCTGTTCTTCTAACCCCATCAATTCTACCCATGTTTTCACCAGAGAACTGTAGGCAGGTGTGTGTGTGTCACTGAAAGCTTTGACTCATCATTCATATCTTTATTGTAAGCTTATAATCTTTATTTTTTTCTTTTTTTGGGTAAGATTTTATTGATTTGTTTGTTTATGAGAATGAATGGGGAGCAGAGGCAGAGGGAGAAGCAGACTCCCTGCTGAGCAGTAAGTCTGACATAGGGCAAGATCCCAGGATTATGACCTGAGCCCAGTGCAGATGCTTAACTGACTGAGCCACCCAGGCACCTCTTTATTTTTCCTTTATTGATTATCTGCCTTTCTGAGGCAGTGTTCTACCTGGGTTTTCATAACTCCACACTAAGGTATTCTTCCACCAGTGTGGCCTGTTTTGAGGTAATTCCTATACATTCTGGCTATGCTGCTAAATGATGCTATGATCTTGGACTCTTTTTTTTTTTTTAACCTCTCTGAGCCTTGGTTTCCTCTGTGCTAATGTGGATAATATACCCTCTCTTGCAGATGTGTGGAGGGCCATGGCTGACTTGGATGCAGTAGGGGTCATCTCACGGCACATGGAATACACAATTTATCTTGCTTCCTGTCTTGATAACGACATCTTGGTTTTCAAGCTGCCTTAGAACAAGTAGAACTTGACTTACATGTAAGTTGTGAATTCACGTACTTTTGACAGAGGTGTTAGTTTAGTTTAGTTTAGTTATTTTAGTTTAGTTTAAAGCAGGCTCCACACCCAGTACAGAGCCCAGTGTGGAACTCAAACTCACCACCGTGAGATCAAGACCTGAGCTGAGATCAAGAGTTGGCCGTTCAATCAGCCCAGTCACCCAGGCATCCCTTCTGTTTATCATTTTTCAAAAAATGTGACAAGTAACACTTTCTCTGCCTGGACCTGTCCTCACACCTGCTATGCTGGCCTGGGGGTCAGACGTGTAACTGGTGTGGTGCTGGTGATGATGAGCAAGACAATTGTTAAGTCTTTTTACCCTAATTGCTGTTGTCCTATTATTTCCCTTTTTTTTTTTAAGATTTTATTTTATATCATGGTGATATATGCTAAAACTGATGCTTCTGGTCCTGCATTAAAACTTGAATATGTAGGGCATTTTTCAAGGATTCATCCCTGGAGATACAGTATTTGTTTTTCTCTGTCTGACTTATTTTGCTTAGCACAATACCCTCTAGGTACATCCATACTGTTGTAAATATCAGGATCTCATCCTTTCTGATGGCTGAGTAATATACCATTGTGTGTATGTACCACTTCGTCTTCTGTTGCTGGACACGTGGGCTGCTTCCATATCTCGGCTATGGAAAAAAAAAATGCTGCAGTAGGCTTAGGGGTGCCTCTGTGCTTTCAGAATGTTGAGTCTGATGTGTCAACTGCCACAACAGTCGTGGCAACTCAGGAAGGGAGCCGGGTCCAGGAGGTAAGAGGAGGAGTGCAGCTTTAGGCAATCTGAGTTGATGTGTCTGTGGGACCCGCAGGTGTAGGTTCTGGTTGGACAGTCAAAATGTAGGGATGGGTGCTTGGGGGAAAAGAGATGCAATCATGCTGTTGCCAAGGGATATATTCCTTGTAGAGAGAGTGACAGTTAAGGATTTAGGGTAATTCCTTCTTTTCTTGGGCAGATAAAGGGGAAGAATAAAGGAGTAGTGGATGGAAGGGGAGGGACGTGGCTTTGATGCCAGGAAGGCATTTTTGCACAGATGTCTAGAGAAGAGAGATTTCAAGGAATGAAATGTCAGCAATATTCGATGATGTGAAAAGTTGCAAAGCAGCTTGATTAGGGGGTGGGGGGTAGATCGAGGAGGTTGTCACTGAGTACTGAAAGAAAATGGGAGGTGAGTAGTGGAGTCCTAAGCCAGACAGAGAGATAGAGTGACTGGGCGTGAGACCATGGAGGTCACACACAAGAATAGCCTTTTAGAAAGTTTGATGGTAAAGACACAGACGATCATAACTCCAGACATAGCTTGGACAGGGTGGGTTTTACAGGCTGTGTTTACCTATTTGCAGGTTGATTGAAGGGAGATGACAGATGGTGCATGGTGCTGGGTGTTGTGGGTTGAGATGGGATTAGGTATACAGAAAAGCACACAGAGAGGAGTGTATGGATGCCCTGACTGCTTCTGTAGAACGTGAGGCCAACATTAGGCATGGAGGGAATGGTATGTGGCTCAAGGAGATGTGCAGTCTCAGATACAGACCACATGGCTCAGAGTCTTACAGGGCTCTCCTTGCCTCTGCATGGCCCTTCTCACAGGGTTTAAGTTTTGAACAGTCCTTTTGTTGCTCTGGGTTTGGGGTGTGACTGGAGAGACAGAGCAGAGAGCAAGGGCTGAGGAAATACCAAGAGGGCAGGAACTCACAGAGGGGAGTCTCTCCCTCTCTGCCTTCCCTGGTATGGGCTCTCTCCTGATCTGGATGGACGGATGACCTGCCATTACTTCTTTTAAAAATGCATTTGGCTTTACCCTGCCAGAAAGCAACACATTTTTATTGAAGAATAGTGGGAAACCCCAGAGAAACTGAAGGAAGAAAATAAGCACTCAGCTGAAGACAACCATTCAAAAGTTCTGGCACCTTTTCCTCCCAACTCTCACTGAAGTTGAACAGATAAATGTATATATATGAAGTGATTTCTGGGAAAGACCAAAAAAAAAAAAAAAAAAAAAAGATACCAACAACAAGAAAACAAAAAAGAGAACAAAGCAGAAGAAAACGGTGTTCATTTTCTTCCTGGGGCTGCCCTTCCTCCGTACTGCTACTTGGTTTTACTACCTGCTTTTCTCCTTGGGCTTTCTTGACAAAACATGGTTCCACTACTTTTACATTCTTCAAAGTTTTTAACAGAGTCGTTTGCTTTCAACATGGAGTTTGAGCAAAATGGACTATTGTTTTAAAATATTCTATCATGTGTGCTGTAATATCTCATCCTGGACATGATACAAATGCTATGATAAAAAGAGGAGATGCTTTTAAAGTGATCACCAGAGTTGTGAAATTCATTGGCATGATCCTTCTTTTTTTTTTTTTTTTAAGATTTTATGTATTTATTTGACAGACAGAGATCACAAGTAGGCAGAGAGGCAGGCAGAGAGAGGAGGAAGCAAACTCCCTGCAGAGCGGAAAGCCCGATACGGGGCTCGATCCCAGGACCCTGGGATCATGACCTGAGCTGAAGGCAGAGGCTTAACCCACTGAGCCACCCAGGCGCCCCGACATGATCCTTCTTTTGAGGGTCATAATTCATTTAATTTTTTTTCTGCTCCAGCTTAACCTTCGCAGTCTTCAGTTGTTATGTGCATTAGACACAGTATTAGCAGTAGTGGCAGTAAAAATACTCCTGTCACCCTTTACAGGTACCATTTTACTAGCATCTCCTTTCCACTGTAGCAGCTTTAAACCCTGTTTCCACCCTGTTCATTCCTTTAAATGCCTTTTCTCTCTGGCTTTCCTTAAAACCTTTTTCTTAGTTTTTGGTGTTCTATAGCTTTACCACAAAATGTCTAATTGAAGATTTCTCATCTTGCTTGGTATCTGTGCATTTCCTGTATTTCTGGATTTATCATTTCCGTAATATCCTCAGCTGTTTTATTCTGAAATGTTGACTCTGTCCTTCTGCTGTACTTCCCAGGATTCTTATTTAAACCTGCCATCTGTTGTTCATGTATCTCAAGCTGGCGTTCATCCTCTTCTCCTGCCTCCTTGTGTTGCATTCTGGGGAATGTCTTCACTTCTTGGTGCAGTGTTGTGAATTCCTTCATTCGGGGCTCATCTACTGCCCCACCATTCTGGTGTGTTTTCTGTTGTGTTTTACGTCTCAGTGATTTTTGGTCCCTGTTTAACTTCCTTCAGTTCCCTGTTCACACTTGGCCTGTTGCTTTTGATAGGCTCTTGATCCTTCTTCATTTTTAAACCTCTTTTGTGTTCTTAAACAATTAACATGTAATATTTTCTATTCTGTATCTGATCATTCCAGTGTCTGAAGTTTTCATTTTCCCTCAGTCTTCTGTCTCTCACAGTGGCCTCATTTCTTGCATGCTCTTGTGAAGGGATTTTGAGACCAGATTTATTGGAACATAGATGTAATCTCTTTTAATTCTGTTTTTTTTAAAGACTTTCCATTTATTTATTTGACAGAGAGAAATCACAAGTAGGCAGAGAGGCAGGCAGAGAGAGAGAGGGAAGCAGGCTCCCTGCTGAGCAGAGAGCCCGATGAGGGACTCAATCCCAGGACCCTGAGATCATGATCTTAGCCGAAGGCAGCGGCTTAACCCACTGAGCCACCCAGGCGCCCCTCTTTTAATTCTGTTTTTTTGTGGTTTTTTTGTTTGTTTGTTTGTTTTTTCCTGGAGGGTTTGTCTTTCCTTTGCCAGGAGGCTGGGAGTGTTCTTGGTTGGGATCACTTTGGTTCCATTTGAGGGTCCTAGTTTATTAAGGAAATCTCAGGTTCAGTTCCCCCAACTTACCATGTGGTGGGAATGGGGTCTGGAGGGCACAGGCCTGTAGAGATCCTGCAGTGAAAATGGCATTTGTTCTCTGGCACCCTGATTTGTTTCTCTTGAGCTTGTTGCTTACAGATCAGGTTTTGGCTCACTTGTTTCTGCCACCTCCCTTCTTCCTTTCCTACTGTTTTCTAAGTCCTTTGTTAGTTTTCCGATGTCCTCTAAAGCCCAGAAATGTTTTGTGAATTCCATTTGCCATCACTAATTGCAAGTCTCATCCTGTAGCAGGAAGGCCAGAGCCAGACACTGTAATGCTCTACCTCCCACAGAGGAGATTTTAATACCCTCTCCTCATGTTCAGAAATTCTAGATTGGAGATGGAGTTATGGATACATTACCATCTACAGAGGATTAGTTGCCTATATAATAGAACAAGTATGCATTATTCTAATCGTCCTAAAACTTCCATTTTGCATATTAAATATGAATGAATAAGGAACCCGCATTACTTTAGTTTATGCAGATGTTCTCTTTCTGTCTCTGGCTTTAGATGTTAGGTTATAATTTGTATGGTTCATTCTGAAAATTGGGTAACTTCATTCTTATTTTCTACATGTTGGTGCCATATAAAGTGATGATTTATGGAGATTCAGAGGTAAATATTTATCAACATATAAATAATTGGGTAAGGCTTCCTTTACAAAAGGTAGAATTATTAAGACCTGTTTAATCACAGAAGGGATATCCTGTAAAGCTAGCCCATAAATAAAAAGTGGATCAGAAGAAAGCAGAGAGAGGAGAGAATTTGGAAGGAGCACATGTAGGGACACCTACTGCCTATCCCTGTAAGTCAGGGGCAATCCGGAAGGGAAACCTTGTTAAAGGAGGCAGTAGTGTTTAGATGTAATGAGCTACTGGAAACCTCACAGTGTTCTGGTGAAGCAAGTGGTGTGCAATCAAGTCCGCCAACCCAGTTGAAGTTGTGGCTTCAGGCAGCAAGCAAGAAGGCCTTTCTGTCTGCCTTTATCTCCAGTGGGAGCGACTTGTCCTCCTTGAAGTCAGCCTCCAGACATCTTTTCCTGTCGCTACACATCTGTGCATCACTGAGAATTTCTGTGGTTGTTGCTTCATGGAGATGTTTGTCAGTTTTGGGTTTTGTTTGTTTTGTTTTGTTTTTTACCGAGGTTCACTTGCTAACTTTTCTCTTCTTTTAAAAATATATTTAATCTAGGGGTGCCTGGGTGGCTCAGTGGGTTAAAGCCTCTGCCTTTGGCTCGGGTCAAAGGCATGATCCCAGGGTCCTGGGATTGAGCCTCACATCAGGCTCTCTGCTCAGCAGGGAGCCTGCTTCCCTTCCTCTCTCTCTGCCTGCCTCTCTGCCTATTTGTGATCTCTGTCTGCCAAATAAATAAATAAAATCTTTAAAAAAAATATGTGTTTAATCTAGGGGCACCTGGGTGACTAAGTGGGTGGGTTAAGCCTGTCTCTTCAGCTCAGATTATGATCTCAGGGTCCTGGGATTGAGTCCTGCATTGGTAGGGAGCCTTCTTCCTCCTCCTCTCCTCTCTCTCTCTCTCTCTGCCTCTCTGCCTACTTGTGATCTCTCTCTGTCAAATAAATAAGTAAGTAAATAAATCTTTTAAAAATATATATATAATCTCTTCCAGGAAGAGATTATGCTGAGTGAAATAAGTCAAGCAGAGAGAGTCAATTATCATATGGTTTCACTTATTTGTGGAGCATTACAAATAGCATGGCGGACAAGGGGAGATGGAGAGAAGGGAGTTGAGGGAAACTGGAAGGGGAGGTGAACCATGACAGACTATGGACTCTGAAAAATAATCTGAGGGTTTTGAAGGGGTAGGGGGTGGGAGGTTGGGGGAACCAGGTGGTGGGTATTAGAGAGGGCACGGATTGCATGGAGCCCTGGGTGTGGTGCAAAAACAACGAATACTGTTACACTGAAAGAAAAAAAAATACATATATATATTTCATCTATCATTACCATGTATTTCAAATGGTAGTGGGGGATGATGGTGTGGGACCCCATGAAGTGAATTTACACGGCCATCTTGACCACAATATAAGTGTCGTACACAGCCGTCCTGTGTCCCCTTTCCTTCTGAAATAGATTCTCTCTTCCCAGCTGTGATTAATAGAAGACAGGGGTTTTTGTTCTTGTAGGTGACTTGTCCAAGATTGCACAGCTTTTGAGGTTTAAAACACAATCCACAGAATGGAAGAAAATACTTAGAAATCTCATATCTGAAAAGAGGTTAATAACCAACAGATACAAATAGAAAAAAATATATAATTTAAAAAATAGCAAAATGATCTCAATAGACTTTTTTTTCAAAAAAGTTATATAAATGACCAACAGGAGCAATAAAAAGTACTCAACGTAAAAACTCAGGGCAAAGTCATTATGTTGTTGCTGTTGTTTACCTCTGAAAAACACAGCAAGATATTACTACCTATTAGAATATATACTACCAAAAAATTAAAAGTAACAAATTTTGGTAAATATTGGGGAAAATGGGGAACTTATGCACTGTGACAGGAATATAAATTTGTATGGAAAACAGTATGGAGATTATTCATATTATTAAAAGTAAAATTACCATGTGATTCAGTAATCCCACTTCTAGGTATATATTTAAAGGAAACGAAGTCACTATTCGAAGACATATCTGCACTCTTATGTTCATTATAAAATTATTAACTCTAAGCAAGAGATGGAAATAACTTCAGTACCCATTAATGGATGAATGAATAAAATAAGTATGGTAAACATATACTATGGAATACGACTTAATCATGAAAAATTGAGAAATACTACCATTTACAACAGCATGGATGGATCTTGAAGGTATTATACTAAGTGAAATATTTCAAAGATTTTATATATTTTTAAAATTTATGTATTATGATATCCCTTACATACAGAATCTGAAGAAAAGGCAAACTAATAGAAACTTAGAGTTGAGTTGACAAGGGGTGAACCTGGGGTGGAGTATGGTGGTCAAAGGGTACAAACTTGCAAAGCCCTTTAAAGCCTGGTTTTAGCCTAGCATTGCAGCTTCTGGGATATCTATATATCATATATCTATCTATCTATCTAGATATAAATTTGAAAACTTTTTAACTTAAAGATTTTGAGAAATAGAACATAATCAGCAACATAGAAGATCTCTTTATGATAACAACCTAGCCCCTCCTCCCAGTTTGTTAATATTCGCTCTTATTTAATGTTAACATTGTATAATATACCAGTGGTATAATATACCACTACTGATCTGCCATTATGAATGAAATAACTATAATCATCTGTTTGCATATCCTGGTGAAAATACTCATTTAGTTCCATGTTGTATTTCTAGGAATGGACCAAATTTTTTTTTTTTTTATTTTTAAGTTTTCTATATATTGTCCAACTTACCTCAAATGTTTTTATTATGGGCACTGTCATTCTTTCACATTCTTGCAAGACATTTTTACTGTTGCCCAATATAGTAAGTGTGTAATAGTATGGCATTCTAGGTTTTAATTTAATTTAATTTAAGTACAGATTCATAATAAAGATAAACAGTTTTTATATATGAGTGGCATTTGGATTACCCTTTCTGTAAAGTACATTCTCAAATCTTTTGATATCTTAACATTGTGTCATACTGACTTCTTTAATAGTAGATTTTCTGAATGAACTTTTAGCTGTGTAGGTCTTCTCTATTTTATTTTGAACTTGTTTTCATTTCAAAATCTTTATATTTATTTTCATAATCTGCTTTTATTTTGCTTTGTCTACTATGTATGTATGTATTTATTTATTTATTTATTTATTAGCAAGCAAGAGAGAGCGAGCGAGCGAGAGCACAGGGAGGGATAGAAAAAGAAGGGAAAAGAATCTTAAGCAGGCTCCAGGCTCAGCACAGAGCCCAACTCTGGGCTCTATTTCACAACCCTGACATCATGACCTGAGCCAAAATGAAAGAAATAAAATAAAATTAAGGTGTTAAAAAAAAGCAAAAAGAATTGGAGGTTTAATTAAGTGAGCCACCCAGGCACCCCTGTGGTATCTTAAATTAGCTGTCATATCTTTAAAGTTCTAGAGTACTTATTTGGTTCATTTATAAAATCTTTCTCAATATCATTTTTAGTTTCAGTTTTTTGTTCAGTTTGCTTCCCTTCTCATTTGTTTGAGCAGGGTACTCAAGCCATTTTACAATCTTTATTGATCATTTTAATATCATACTTAATCCCATTTTGTCTATCAAATCTTGTTAATGGTTTTTCTTTGTGTGCTTTCTTACATTTTGCTATGTTCAAGACATTATCTTTGAAACTCTTATTGAGTAGGGATAATTAAGAGCTATAATAATGGTATGGTCCTCCTTGGCAGGATTTTCTCTTTTTTTTTAAATTTTTTATTTTTTTAAAGATTTTATTTATTTATTTGACAGAGAGAAATCACAAGTAGATGGAGAGGCAGGCAGAGAGAGAGAGGGAAGCAGGCTCCCGGCTGAGCAGAGAGCCCGACGCGGGGCTCGATCCCAGGACCCTGAGATCATGACCTGAACCGAAGGCAGCGGCTTAACCCACTGAGCCACCCAGGCGCCCAGGATTTTCTCTTATATCTGAGTCTCTACAAGACAAACATACTCCAAATTCAGTGATTGACTATCTCAGTTTACACAGAAGGCAAGGTAGGCTCTATCTAGTCTTATTTCTCCTTCTCCTTGTGCTTTGGGGATCTCAACTTAAATTTGGGTTGTACCAAAGTCCTCAAACTTGATTGATGCTGGATTTTGAATTTTGTTTCTCTAGTATCAAGAGTCTATTAAAAACACAGCTCAGTGTATTTTAGCAGATTCAAATGCTCTCATAGCTAAAATGGCTTCAGGGCATATATCTCTAGGCTCTCATTGTATTTCGTATTTTGGCCCAGGAATCCCTCACCTATTTTTATAATCATTCTGATATTTTTAACTTTAAAAGCTATTTTGTCTGGATTTTTAGTTGTCTTAAGTAGGAGTTTTTAGATCACCATTACTAGAAGCAACAACAAATATACATGAAAATATCTGCAGTAGTTTATCACATCTTTATGGCTTTGAACTTCCATAAGCTGAGGCATCCTTCTCTAATCACTTAGGCAAACTCCAACTTACCCTTTAAAACAACACAAGAATTGCTTCATTTAAGAACATGTTCAGGGATGACTCTTCCCCACTGTTCTTACCAACATTCCCACACACTCTTTGCTAACCACACCTTGTTTATGATCGTTCATTAGGTATATCAGCATCACAAGGATTTTGCTCTAGTGTATTTTTGTCCTTTAGAGATTTAATTAAATATTAATTCCATAGAAAGTCTGTCCCTTTTCTTTCAAACCTTGGTTAGTTATTTCTTCTCATTTGTTGTCAAGAGTTACTTTATTAGAGAAACTTACAGCTGTATTGTGACTTTGGAGCCTCTACAGTTTTTTGACTGGAAAAATCACCCACCCCTGAGATCTTTACACAGCTTCATAGCTGATATTGTTCAGAAATCTGTTCAAAACAGACTTTTTCAGGGAGGCCTTTTTGGACCACTCAGTTAAAAAACCTCTTCTCAATCACTGCTCTTTTAAAAATGTGCTTATTTAGTTCAAATATGCATCACTATTGAAGAAAAACCAGTACAATTTTTTTTTAAGTTGGCTTACTTATTATCTATCTCTCCCATTAAAATGATTCCTCTGGGCTGGGGTTTTGTTGTGCTCATCTTAGGCCAGGCACTCAATCAATTGTCTCTGAATGATTGAATTGTTTGACTCCCTTGCTAGATTCTCAACTTCATGAGGCCAAGGATTGTTCTATTCAGTCCTTCTTTATCCTCAATGTCTGTTATGTTGCAGTCACTTATGTGACTAATGGGAAAATCACAAAAGAAAGAGTTAAAACTACAGAAAATCCCTGTAGGTTCAATAACACAAAGCTTTCTATAATTATTTAGCACAGGAATTGAATACTGGCTGCACTTTTGATTAATTTTTAAATGATATTGAATTTAATTTAAATGGAAATACTTGAATGGTAGAATAATAAAAAATTATAAAAGCAACTTGTTCCTTAAAGTAAGAATTATATAGGGCATCTCTTCTGGAAGCATGATTTTCAAATGTCAAACATCTGAAAGCATAGAAGGAGAAGTAAGAGTGTGAATTGTACTTCAATGCTCTTTTCTTTATATTCAGCAAACAGCTTCATTCACACCTTTCCAATTTTTTCAACTCTTTTGACAAAGCCTTCAGAGGAGTTACTGCTGATGACAACCATCAAAGCCTAACAGGAGAAATTTTATAAAGAAAAATAATAGCATGCTTTTCCCAAATTGTTAAGGATATGGTGAAACTCTGTCAGATTCAAAGGAGGAATGTGCAATTCCATGCTCTATATAATAATAACTTATTTTAATAGTGGCTTTGCAATTTTTCAGATATATCCATTTACTGAAACCACTAACAAATAAACAAAAACAAACAAATTAACAGGGGTTCGAGACAAGAATTATCTAATCTAAAAATAGCACATGTTCACAGAATACACAACTCATATCCTGAGTACTACTATAGGTTTCAAGTAATAGTCAAAACAATAGTAAAAATGATTCAGACCCTACCAGTCAAATCATAAATGGGACCTTAACTGTAAATCCTTATCTTTAGATCAAAGCGGGTAATTGGGTGCTGAAGATACATTATAGAACTAATATGTTATAGAACACCTCTGAAATGAGACATTTATTCCATCACTTTTCCTGCACAGCTGCTGACCCATGTTTTGGTTCCTGGAAATAGCTGCTACCCTGTCATACTTCTTAAAAGCACATATATTGATAACTCTACTCATTTCTCCATTCCTCTGTGACTGTCACTGTGTTAAAATGTGGAGCCAGGTGACTCACTTGTGGTGGTAACTTGTATAAATAATAAAGTAGATGAGTTTGCAAAGTATTTTGTTATTTCTAAAAATGCAAAAACCAACTTACATTGAAATCATAAGGGGTGTTTCAGGGAGAGCTGTAGGATGTGGTTTCTTGTGTAATCCACAGAGATTAGCTCCAACACATATTTAAACTCTCCTCTAGGAGCAACCTTAGTGGTAAAGCAAGAAGATAAACAGATGTATACACACCCTGGCACAAAATTATCACTTATGTTTGGCTTCCTAGTCTCCTCATGTTACTTATTTATCTTAACTTCTCTCTGAAATCAGGGAACACAGAATCTCAATCAGTTGACATTTTTCTACTGAATTACCCAATAGTCTGATCATACCCCTAAGACTTTTTTAAACTAGTTCACTCATAATCCCAAATCTGCTTTGCCTCCTCAGCTCAGTACACTGTAAATTGATTTCAAAATGAGGACAGTAGTCAGTAACATTCATTAATCTATTTTACAATTCCATGTACTTAGAACTATGAAAATATGTTAATAACATCCATTCCAATAAGCCAGCCTAAATTTATTATCATGAAACAAGACCTCAAGAAAGAGAATTCAAAATCATCCATGTATTTGCAATTTATTGCAATAAAGCCTTTATCAATAGACTTCCCTGTGCACATGGTGGTCAAATTGCTGGAGAAAACCAGCCAGATCTATTACAAGCTTTCTCATGGCTTCTAGGTAACCCAAGTGAGCCTTTATTGATACTGGGAAGGGATAAAGCAGGGAAGGGATAAACAGTGATGTAAGAATTGGCTAGACAAAAGTAATGACTCTCATTACAAACTGAGTATTTTAAAGCAAAAGAGCCTGTTGGGAATATTGTTTTATAAAATAGTGGTATATTTTTACTAACTTTTTAAAATTCAATTAGTTAACATATAGTGTACCATTAGTTTCAAATGTAGATTTCAGTTATTCATCCATAGCACATAATAGCTAATGCTCAGTACTTACTGTTATAGCTTCTTGAAAGCATAATTTTAACCCACTGAGCCACCCAGGAGCCCTTGAAAGCAGAAGTTTAGATCATATTTTCTGATTACTTCCACGTAGTACAACACTTTTCTGCTAGCAACCTTCAAAACATACTGTTTGTTAGAGGAATTTCCTTAATAATAAATAAATAGGAATTTATTTAAATTTATAAATATATAAAATAAATAGGAATTTAGTTAAATTGATTTAAATATTGCATGCTGTTTCATTGTTCATAAATAAGGTGATGATATTATAGCCATTAGTTGGTAGCACTGATATATCATTTTCTTTTTAATTCTCAGTGCATTCTCCTTACACAAAATAGATATATATTTTAAAAGAATCTGAATCTGTGGCAAACTTTTAAAAAACCCTAAACAGTAAAGTTTATCATTTTAAGTAATCTCAATTATCTTCATCAATTGTGATAATATATCCTTCTATCTAGGCCAGATATTGTATGAGGGATTTGAAGAAACATACTTTTCTAAATTTCACTTTTTTCATCTGCAAAATGCTGATCATGATCCTACTAAAAAATACACTTACAATTTTTTGATGAAAATTTATTTATTTAATTATTTTAAGATTTTATTTATTTATCAGAGAGAGTGGGTGAAAGAGCAAGCACAGGCAGACAGAATGGCAGGCAGAAGCAGAGGGAGAAGCAGGCTCCCGTCCGAGCAAGCAGCCTGATGCGGGACTCGATCCCAGGACGCTGGGATCATGACCTCAGCCAAAGGCAGCTGCTTAACCAACTGTGCCACCCAGGCGTCCCTTTTGATGAAAATTTAATCTGTATAAACAATATATTTGCTGTAAAGCGTGGTTCATGGAAAACATCTTATTTAATTATAAGCAACAACAGTATTAGAAATTAAGTAAATGTGTCTGTAATATTTAAAGTTTTAACACATAATTCCAGTGCTTTGCCTTATTTTCTCAAATCCCTTTACCATATTCTCTGACAGAGTCAAATGTACTTTTTCTACTAGTAGCCAGCTCTTTGTCTTTTGTAAGATAGATGGCCTTGTGAATTATTTATAATAGTGATATTAGCAATAATAATAATAATAATAAATAGCAATGAAAATGTTAAAAAAAAAGTATTCTTAACTAATTAGGGTTCTTAGACATCAATTAGAGGAACCACCTCTGGCAAGCAAATTAATCTGCAAAACATTTCCAGAATTAACAATCAGTCAGATACAGGGTTGTCCGTAGACTGAAAGGTGAAGCAAAAGGACTAGGTTTGGAAAATAGGTAAGGACAGTGAAAAAAATGATCAAATTTTTGGGCAAAATAAATTCTTAGGTGTCCTTTCAATGGAGTCCTGGGCATTATGTATCAGAAACTCTGGAGATTATCTCAACCCACTGGAGTCACACCTTTTATTATCTTGCTATTGACAAAGTTATTTACAAACTGTAGAGCAAGAGGTTATAATGTAGAAAACTGATGGTAATGCACAAGATTCTTGTTAACAAAAATGCAAGTTAATGATTTTTCATTAGAAAACATAAAATCTATAACCCAAATTATGGGCCCAGAGCACTTCTGCTGCTCAACTCTGCTTATATCCCAAATTACCATGTGAACTAGTTTTGATATCTGCTTCTCATTAATTTTTGAATAAAAATTCTTGACACAAGTATTTTATAATTGTGTGCTAATCATGCATTTAATTTCTTGGAGAACAAAACACACTTTAGCATAACTATGTTCCTTCACAGAACCAACCTTGATAACACACTTCTATATGTTAGAAATGATATAATAAATGTAGAATATTGGGCACTTGTTTGGAATTCTTTGCCATGTTTTGCACTATCTAAAAAGAGATCAGTGAACTTGGACTGGAGTTAGGAGACATGGAAGAAAATAAAATATTACAGAGAATACTCTGTGGTCCACAACCTAAATGGGCTGGGATTCCCATCATTTGGATCCCTGTAGCTTTACAAAAGTCAATTAAATTTTTGTATCTCCAATTAAAGTTGATTCCCCAGTACTTTTTCAAACATCTCTTGTAAAGTATTGTTTCCCAGAAAAAAGGGATTTTGCACATGTACCTGCCTTTGTCTCTGGTCATGATCTCAGTCAGGATCCTGGGATGGAGCCCCATATCGGGCTTCCTGCTCATTAGGGAGTATACTTCTCAGTCTCTCTCTGCAGCTACCTCCCCCTGCCCCACTCATGCTCTCTCTCTCTCAAATACATAAATACAATCTTTAATTTTTTAATTAAAAATAAGATAAATAAAATAAGAAGTCTGGTCTTACTGCCCCATTTAGCTCCCTTTTTTTGAGTTGTATTTAAAGCAGCATGAGAGAACATGAGGCTCTGAAACTTAAAAAAAAAAAGGAAAAAATTGAGTTTTGTTAGGGTTTAAGATCGTGGCTGCTAGACAAAAACGTTGGTTTTGTTAACATGTGAAAATTAACAAAAGAGAATAAGATAGAATTCTAATAATTTTTATAGAAATTAAAAATTTCCTCCAACCCAATTACATACAGACCGTTTAAGTAAATTCATTCCAATGTCCCAAACCAACCTTTCCTAATAGTAATGCATCTGTGTAAACAGGGTCAACCCAAGGAATGTATAAATATTATTATTTTTTTCCTGTCTCTTCCACAGTCACATCTGGGTATATTGGTAGCAAGGCAATTATCTATCTTATAAGACATGATATTATAAGGAAGGTATTCTGTCCATTTGGAATGACTGAAAATCATTGTAATTTTATCTTGGTGCAGTAACTTGAGATGGCACAGTGTGGGTTATGAATATATATATTTTTTTTACTGGGAAGAAGAGATTATAGAGATATTGGTTATCCAAGAGAGACTGACAGGTGTTGATAGTTGCCAGGTTAATATCCATCTACTTTTTCCTTTAAAATCAGAAAGCATTGAGGGATTGACAATAAGGAAATTTAAAACAACATCAAATATTTAATTGTCTCTTTCCTAGTTACATTGTAACCATATGACAAAATATCAGTCTTACAAGATATCATTCTCTTTTACCTCTATCTTTCTGCCAGAAATGTGGGTTTAATAGTGAGAACTCCAACAGCAATTTTTGCAACCGTGAATAAAAAGCCATGAAAACCTCTAAGATAGTTCACTTGACTTTCTTAAGACTCTGAACCAACACCAGAAAACACTCTCTGTAGTCTTCTTAAATGAAAAAATATGGTTAAACCACTTTCGACAGTCTACTACATACAGCAAAATGTAAATCTTAATTGAAATATGTTCTCTCAGCTGTGCTTAAGCAACTGAGTCCTGAGCTTTTCAGGTTTTCAGTCTGAAAGAGTACACCTCTGGTGCTCTGAAAGGGAAGAGAAAGGACACCCTGTTCTCCATATAAATTAAAGAAGAGAAATCTGTTCATTTAAGTGGGCCATATAAAATTTATCAAGCAATTATCTCCTAACTCCTTACTATCCAAATTACCCGAGATGCTCTCCCTACTCCTTTATTCCATGTTACTGCCTTTTCCAGGATTCTGTATCACATCACAACATGTCTTCTGTTATTTCCTTCTTGCAAGCTAGTTTTGTTTTCTCCATCTAAAAAAATCAACAATCATTGTGTATTTCAATTCCCATTTTCCTCAAATGCATTGATTCTTCTCATCTATTACTCTTTTCTCATACTCTGTGTCTTTGTCTTTATGGGGTTTGTACTTTGCTTTTCCCCATCCTTTACTGCTATTATATAATCAAATCTAATAACTTTTTAGAGAAAGTTAAAAATTCCTGCATAGCCACACGTGAACACAAAGTCACTGATTTTTAGCAAACCTATAAGATAGTCAGACATCCATTCAATTTCTTTTTTTTTAAAGATTTTTTTTTATTTATTTGACAGAGAGAGATGACAAGCAGGCAGAGAGGCAGGCAGAGAGGGAGGAGGAAGCAGGCTCCCTGATGAGCAGAGAGCCCAATTCGGGGCTCGATCCCAGGACCCTGGGATCATGACCTGAGCGGAAGACAGCGGCTTAACCCACTGAGCCACCCAGGCGTCCCTCCATTCAATTTCTTAACTGAGTCTCAAATGCATCCTGAGTTCTAACCTAAACCTAAGTTCTACTTCTTACACGTTGTTATATGACCAAATTCTTTCAGTTCAATATTTTGTAACATTTAAATATTAATCAAGTGATGCTTAGTCTGTGAATTTCTATGAAAATAATTTGAATACAGTAGATTTATTGTTATATTTATAGATTTATAATCAAAGTTTCATCAGTTGAAGTTTTTGGAAATTTCAGATATAGTGATTAACCTAAAATGATACTGCCTCAAATACCTCTGATATCAAGGCCAAAAACCTGATTATAGCCACACCTGTGGTGGATAGTTCCATGGGAAATCACAGTTACTTAACACTGATAGCATCTCATGTTCTATCTCTCATTTTAGAATGTCTCCAATACAATCCAAAAGTGTAGGAGAGTTAATGTCCTCTGAGGACACCTCTCAGTGAAGTGGAAATAAGAACCATAGATAAAATTGTCAGTTTCCAGGTCTTCATGAGGACAACTTAAAGAAGTTTCTCAGGAACTTTCAGTAAAAGCAAGCTTTCATTTCTATCCACAACAATTACATCAGCAATGTACCTTTTTGACAAAGTTGCTTCTTCACTGTCTTACTTTCCCATTCTTTTCTACCTTTGGATAATCTCCCAGATAAACTAACAGTACTCAAATCCTTTTTCCTACTCTTTGCTCTCAGGATAAATGGAGCCAAAAGACTTAGATTAATATCAAGTTCTGAATGGGATCTTAGAGCTATTTCTGTCCAGATTTTCATAAACATAGGGACCTTTGAATTATCAGGCTATAAATAAGTTCCAAATGGAGGGGGCAAAAGCAAAAAGTAGAAATTTTTATGTTTGATTTTTAATCATGATTAATTGACTTTATTGATTATTAAAAACATTAACATTATAAAAGTGTGGATCTTCGTAAAACAATGTCATAATGTAAGAAATAAGTTGCATAGTCCTTTTGAGAATATTAAACCAAGTGTTCAGGTGCCATCTAATTTCTTGTTTAATCCAGAACTTTGGTGTGCATTATCTTGAGGAATAGGATTTTGAAGTCCGGACAGACTAACAGAAAACTGATCCAAATGTGTGTGTTTATATTCCTGCGTTTGTTGTAAAAATCAAAGTGTGATTGCTGGTTTAAAATGGTAAAACCAATAATGTTCATGGACTCTATTATAAATTTTCTAATTGTATGAGAAGAACCCAATAAACATATAATCAAAGAGCTACAGGATCAGGTAGTGGTATGTTCTGATTCAACAGCATCATAATGCAGCATTTTATATGTGTGGCTAATGGATATTTCCATGAATGTTTGCTAGCTAGTCAGCCAATACAGAGAAATATTAGGTAGAGTAATTACTCACAGTTGTGTTTAATAAAATGAGAGAAAATTATCAAATGACACTAATAATAATAATCCTATAGCAGGCTAAATAATTCAATGATAATTACAAGTATTAATCTAGCTTTTTTCCCTGATTATGACTCTTCTCTCCTTTATCATAATGGGAGTAGCAGATTGTCTGCAATGAATTGTGAAAACCCAGCAGTGACTTTGACAGTGAAGGCCTCCCATAAATTTTGATAGGTTAAAATGATTCTGGTTGGTCTTGAGTAAATGCGTCAATTTTTTTTTCTGTGCGTGTCATAAAAGAAAGAAGCAATAGTAAATTGTTGCTATTATTCCATGGAGCCAATAAAATCATACTGCCAACAAGAGGCTGTTGACACAGTAAGTGTAGTTAACTGTGTTGAAATACTAGGCCTGGAAATAAAATTCCAATATTTCACATAACCTCTTTTTTTTTTTAAGAAAAAAACAAAACAAAACAAAACAACTATACTGCTTACATTAATGGCCCTGCTGTTGTGTAACTATTTTTGAACATATATACTGTAAGTGTATATATATATTTTTTTTTTCTGTGCAATAAATTCATTTAGAGATAAATTTGTATTGCAAATTATTTGGGGGGAGGCATGGTATTTGTGGCTAGTTTTACAAGTTAAGAGGACTAAAAGAAAGAACAGAAACATTTTTTATTACAGCATATTTACATCTGTCCAAAATACTTATTTACTATAACACTGACTCATGTATAATACTGTACACAAAGAAAGAAGTTAAATGAGTTATAATTCAGTCAAAGTATAGCTGGCCATTTTAAAACTTTCTACTGAATCTTTCTGGTATGAAATGTGATATCTGGCAATCTGGTCCAGTTCATTACATCAGGTCATTTGTATGTTCTTATTACCATTTTGGTAACATAGCACATTTTATAACCCAGACATTTTACAATGGAACTATGATGCATATATTTTCAAAAGTATAGACATACATGAAGCTATGAGGTCAAAAAAGATGAATGTCCATAGTACCATATAGACTCAACAAATAAAAGTATCCAAGAGTCTGAGTGAGATTTATGAATATTGTATAAGATAGGCCAATATGTGGTTTTGATATAAATAATCTGTTCTTAAATTAGAATTACAATCGTTGAGTACAGTGTTGAAAATGGCAGATAGATTTTAGCTCTCTTTGCTCACTAAGGAAAATGGAAAAATGTTTAGTTTGGTCAGATTTTCACTTAACTTCTGAAAAGAGAGAACCCTTCTGAAATAAGAATCCTTAAAGTTATAACTCCTTTGTCACAAGTTTTCAAGAAACTTGTTTGATGTTGTAGACAATTATATGGCACACGTACTGTTCTAGATGTTTCATTCCAATAATATGTAAGCCATACCAAGTCTACATATTCATATAGAGATGTTCCTCAGCTTACAAGGGGGCTATGTACAGAGAAACACATAAAAATTGAAAATGCATTTAATACCCCTAAACTATCAAATATCATAGCTTACCTTAAGCTTATTTAAACATACTCAGAACACTTACATTTGCCTGCATTTGGGCAAAATCATCTTAAGCAAAGCCTATTTTATAACAAAGTATCAAATATCACATGCAATTTATTAAATATTACACTAAAAAAAAGAAGAATGGTTATATAGAGAATGGTTGTAAGTATATCAGGTGTTCACCCCTGTCATCTTCTAGCTGACTGGGAGCTGTGGCTCACTGCCCCTGCCCAGCATCACAAGACGGCACAATACCACATGTCACTGGCCCATATAAAGACCCAAATTCAAAATTCAAAGTACAGTTTCTACTGAATCACTTTCACTTTCACATCATTGCAAAATATATCATAAGTTGAATCATTGTAAATCAGGCGCCATCTTATTTGAAAGTTAAATCACAGTCACCCATATACACACAAAAAAAGGCGTTCATGTAGGGCCGTCTATGGATCTCTAAACAACATAGCATGACATATCAGCAGCAAAAAATGGATGTGAAGGGGACAATTGCTTTGCATCAGTACTCTGAGCAGTAACATACATGGCCTTACTCACCTAGCAGAACTCCAGAGCTAGCTGTCGGCAAGGAATTTTACAAATGTTTGCTGAACAGATTAAGCACTATTATTTTTAAATCAGTGTGCATGTCTGTTTTCTAAAGATATGTTACTTTATTTTATTGACTTATTACAAACCCAATAATTTCCTCTTATTTAAGTGGCAGGAAAATAGAATTCTTTTTAATTTAAATCAAATGGCTTTTTAGGGAAAATATACTGAAAATTCTGAAACTTGTATTGCTTATGAATCTTTTATTGGAATCCTTATCAAGTTGTATTTTTCAAGTTTTTCCTAAATAATCTTCAATAAATTGAAAATATTTTTTGGATTTTATTCAAGGCTATTAACACACAATTTCACTTTGCTAAATATAGTGCTAAAGTTTCAACCAAAACGTTGTGTCTTTTTCTTTTCCACTACCACATCCTCCATCTACTGACTGGATTCTCTCCCCAACTAGCACATATATACCATTGTCTATCTTTAGGATAAGTCATGGTCATCTTTTGTCTTTATTCTATTCCTCGTATGCTTCTGAACTTGTTGAATTTTAATATAGTCACACCATAAGCATCACATATTTGATTCCCCTTTAAATAGTAAACAGTGCACAACCAGAGCATACCTTCAAAGCTATCAATATACTTACTCTGATATATTATTTTTGTATTTTTGTAAATTAAAATAATTAAATTATAGGACAAGAGTTTCAGGTGGTAGCTGTTGTAAGTTTTACCCAAACTGACTTTGTCAAACTCGTTTATGTCATCATATATGTCAAGTAGTTTTCTCAGGTTTATTTTTAGAAAATCCTTGTATAATGAATATTTACACTGAGATCTAGTATAAAAATCTTGCAATTTATTTTAGAAACATTAAGATATTGAAAATCAATCTATTTCTTTAATTCATTGAAGACATTTTTGGCTTGTTTCCAGTACTTTCTTACTGGTTAAAAAATGAATTTGAAGCAGTCTGAATGTCATTATTATATGGCCCTTTCCCTTTGATGAATACAAAGACGATATTCTATATTAGCTATCTGAGAAGAATTTATTTTTTAAATTTTATTTATTTGTAAGAGAGAGAGTGAGAGAGAGCACAAGCAGGGGGAGCAGCAGGGTGAGGGAGAAGCAAACTCCCGGCTAAGCAGGGAATCTGTTGCAGAACTCAGTCCCATGACCCTAAGATCATGACCTGAGCTAAAGGCTCAGGTGTTTAACTGACTGAGCCACCTAGGTGTCCCAATCCGAGAAGAGTTCTGTATGTTATTCCTATTAATATGCAGTTTAAATTCTAGGTAGTTAACTTCATATTTTAGTGGCTATTACATAGATAGCACTATATTCCAGGCAGAGAGTAAGATAGAAATATTAAATTAACCATATTCTATGCATTCTAAATGAAAATAATTAATCAATAATAATAAATCCTTCTATTTATGGAATATCAACTTATAAGCTTTCCTCCATATGAACAATGCCAAATACCAGAATAAAGGGTCATCTAATACAAATAAAGGATAGAATTAAAGAATTCTGGTAAGCCATTTAATTTTGAAAAATGGTGTTATATTGTTGCTGAGTTGTGGTTTTCAGTTACATAATATCTGATAAGTGCAGAAGTAACATAAGTGTTACGTGAGATGAGAAATGGTATATAATTAAGATATTCTTAAATGTACAGAAAAATACAAATTTGTAAACATAGCATTATGGAGGAATAAAAATAAATGATAGCTACACACTCTAAAGTGAATAAATCCTGGAAAGTTAATTGAAAAGTAAAACAAGGACAGTGCAAAAAGTATGGTACATTTTTATGAAGTTCAAACAAATTCTGTTAAACCATAGATGGACTTAAAGATACTATTATGTATCAAATATTGTAAAAATTAAGCAAGGAAATAGCAAACATAAAATAACCAAAGCATACAAACTTGAGTAGATACAATAGGTGTGATCATGTTCTACTTCATAAAGAGATGAGTTAATAGATAAATGAAAGTAGCTAGACTTTTTAGAAGTTAATAAAACTTCGCCTGTTATTTCTCAGTAATATAAAATATATGGTTTTCTAACAAAAACGTTTATCTTAAAAATATTTAAAAATAAATTTCAGGCTACTCATAAGGTTATATTTACTTTTCGACTGAAGGAAAAGCTGGTTGTTGTAGTTGATGTTGTTTGTTTTAGTCTCCTCCTAGTTTTTATTATTATAATGTGGAATGAGGAATGTTAGATTGAAAAGTGAATTATTTTATAGACAAATCATTACCTGATTCACCTCCTGGTACAGCAGATGGAACTCCTGAAAACGTGCCCTTATGCCTTATGGAAGAGTAACAGTTATGCTTACTTCTGAAACATACTTGGTAGTGGCCCTAAATAGTGACACCATAGTAAACATTTTGAATATTTCCAATTAATTTTTATAGTCATAGGGCTCCAAAAGGCACTGCTGGTATCTTAGCAGGTATTTCAATAAAGCTAAAAGTTGCCTGACTGTTTAAAAATATTATGGAGGCACAAAACATGGCAGAAGTATTGTCCTCAGATATTATTTTTTTCCATATGCTCCTGATTCCAGACATGACAAGTTATTTTTTTAATTTTTTTTATGAAAGATTTTATTTATTTATTTGACAGAGATCACAAGTAGGCAGAGTCAGGCAGAGAGAGAAGAGGAAGCAGGCTCCCTGCTGAGCTGAGAGCCCGATGTGGGACTCGATCCCAGGATCCTGGGATCATGACCTGAGCCGAAGGCAGAGGCTTTAACCCACTGAGCCACCCAGGCGCCCCCATGACAAGTTATTTTTGATAGATATATATACAATGTATTTTCCAGTTATAAGAAAAATGGTTCTGCTATTTTTAAACTTTTTTAAAAATTACATAATTTTTTTAAATTAAAATTTTATTTTTTAATGTTTTACTTTTCAATATACTTCTTAGAGTACAAAACCTATTCCATTTTGTAAGAAGTTTACCACTTAAATAATGGTAATTTTCTCATTGTATATTCCCCTCACATTGCTTTATTTTGAATAAAAAATTCACAATAAACATAACTGATGCTTTCCTTCTGATGGTCCCTCTGTTGGTCATATTGTATATGAGCCATGACAATTAGTTTTACAAAATTTATTGATGTTTGTTGATATGTTTTATCATAACTAATTTTCCCTCCCTTAGCTAGATTCCCCAGCTTTCAGACAGGTGGACACTTCAATAAACCATACCCGAGGAATGTATCAAGTACTTTTTAGACATCCTCTCAGATCCTTGAGGTCTCATTTTGCCTAGGGATTTGCAATAGGTTCTGCCAGAGGCACCACTGTGACAACTGATGTCCATGGTGTATCTCCTGCTAAGCTCAAGAGGTCACTGGTTTCCAGTTTATCTATACAATTAATGCATTCCAGCAAGTTCTTTTTTTTAATATTAACAAACTTATTTTAAAGTTTATATGGAGAGGAAAAGACTCACAATAGTCAAGATAGTGTTGAAGGAGAACAAAGTCTGAGGACTGACTTCAAAGTTTACCATAATGAAGGGGCACCTGGGTGGCTCAGTGTGTTAAGCCTCTGACTTCAGCTCAGGTCATGATCCCAGCCTGCATTGGGCTCTCTGCTCAGCAGGGAGCCTCCTTCTCCTCATCTCTCCCTCTGTCTGTCTCTCTGCCTATTTGTGATCTCTCTCTCTGTCAAATAAATAAATAAAATCTTTAAAAAAAAGTTTACCATAACGATAATTGTAAGCAAGATATTGTAATACCATAAAAAGACTAGATTAAAGGAACAGAATATATATCATCAATTATATTTTATATTAAATATAAAAGCAAAAGCAATACAAGAGAGCAAAATACAATCTTTTAAACAAATGGTTCTGAAATAATGGTGACACTAAATGTAAAAATATAAAATAAAAATAAAAAAACAATAAAATAAAATAAATCCAGGAAGATATCATACACTCTTCACAAAAATAAACTCAGATTGGATTATAAACCTAAACATGAAACATGTAGAAGGTAATATAGAAGAAAATTTAAATGACCCTGGTTTTGGCAATAATTTTCGCTACAAAAGCACAAGCACTGAATTTAAAAATGTCTACTCTGTGAAACACAATACCAAGAGAATGAAAAGGCAAAGCACAGACTATGAGAAAAAAATTGCAAAATACACATCTGGCAAAGGACTGTTAATCAAAAATACACAAAGACCCCTTAAAACTCAACAATGGGGGAAAAACCTGATTAAAAATGAGCCAAAGACCTTAGCAGATACCTCACAAAAGAAAATATTACAGATGGCAAATAAGCATATAAAAATATGCTTCACATCACGTGTCATCAGGAAAATGCAAATTAAAAGAAAAAAGAGACACCAGAACATAACCAGAATCCAGAACTTTGACAACACAACACTAAATGTTGGTGAGGATGTGGAGCAACAGGAATGTTCTTCCATGTCTATTGAGAATAAAGAATGGAAAACAACCTGGCAGTTTCTTACAAAACTAAAAATATTCTTGCCAGATGATTCAGCAGTAGCAGTTCTTGGTATTTATCCAAAGAAGATGAAAACTATACCCACAAAGATGTCTATAGTAGTTTTATTCATAACTGACAAAAGGTTGGAAGCAACCAAGATATCCTTCCATAGGTGAAAGGTCAAATAAAGTGTAGTACATGCAAACAATTGAATATTATTTAATGCTAGAGAAATGAATTACCAATCCATGAAAAGATATGGATATAAATATTTAATAAATATTTGATTTTAGGCTTCTACCAATCTATCAATAGTATTAGTATATTTTAACAGTGAATGCTCAGCATTCATGAATTTACCTAATAAAATATTTTGGGTTCAATATTTTAAATACTTCAACCTCTATGATTATATTCCTAATAATTTTGAATTGGGGTAAATAAATCTTAATTTTTTTGTAACTTGTTTCTTATTGCAAAAGAGCTCAATGAAATTTTAGAAAATAAAAATTTACAAAAAAAAACATTTAGTTTACAATTGCCAAATAATTTAAAACTTTATCTTATATTCAAATACATATATTTTTCTAAATTGATTTATATGCTACAAAAACCGAAAACTTAGTTATACTAGATTTCATATCATGCAATCAATGCCAGAAAGCCATCTGGCAATGATTTGTCTTAAATAGAGTTAAGATGGGTGTTATTACAATGCAAGATGGAAACATAGTATAATAATTGAGTGTTATATAACTTTTCTGTTTTGTATCAAGTTACTAATCTACAAAAGGCTTTTATCGGTGACAGACTTGGGAATTTAACAAAACTTTTAAACTAGCGTGTGTGACTCATTCCTAGAAAACAACACAATCAATAACACTTTATTTAGATTAAATCATGACTATTACTTACATTTGAATAAAAAAGGTAGCAACCCCAATAAGTTTATTGAACATGAAAAGTTGAAATGCTATAATGCTCCTAAGGAATTAAATGATCCAGTCATGAATTACAAAAAAGGATATAAATTACCAAAGTGTTTATATAATTGTAATGTACAACTGCCCATTATCATACAATAGTGTAGGCTTGTACAAGAACTCTATAAAAGAACTCCACTTCTAAAGTGTGGAAAATATGTTCCCTTTCCCCCAATATACAACTATTAAGCCATTCATTTAGCTTTTAAAATATCCACTTAATACAGGCTTTTTACTCATTTGAACAGGAAGCAGGGCTCTATTCTTATTGCTTACATCTGAAGGATAGACTTCTAGCGTAAGAGGTAAAGCCCATAAAGGAGCCCAATAATAACAACAAAATACAGTTTAGTGAGCCCTTACAATCTTCCAGCTACCTTTCTGAGAATACTTCAACTAATAAAACATATAAAATACCTGACCACAAAGAGCTTACATTCTTTTGAAATAGAATATTGAAATAAACCAATAATAGAGGGGCACCTCGGTGGCTCAGTCCATTGAGTGACTGCCTTTGGCTTGAGTCATGATCTCAGGGTCCTGGGATTTAACTCCCCAGCAGGCTTTCTAGGCAGTGGGGTGTTTTCTTCTTCCTCTGTGCCCCCTCCCAATTCTCTCTCTCTCTGTCTCAAATAAGAAAATACACCAGTAATAGAATAATGATTGATGGTTGATGGTGATAAGTGTTACAAAGAAATACAGGAAAGGTAAAAGCCATTGGAGAATGCTGGGATGAAAGTTAATTTTATTTTGTGTTGGGTGGTTATATCTCATTTATGAGATGTTCTTTGCACAAAGACCCAGGAAGTGAAGGAGGGTGTTATACAAATATTAAAGAAAAATATTGCTCTAGGCAGAGCAAGTAAGTATATAGACTTTGTGTGAACAGCTTGTCTGTTACTTTTGAGGAAAAGCAAGGAGGCCAATGAGGAGTTCATAGTGGTGGAGAGAGGAAGAAAGTATTGATGTATGACCTTCTAGTACATTGAAATGCCTTCAGTTTTTATTTAATATGAAAGGGGAAGATACCAAATGATTTTCAACAGCAGAATAAAATCATATGACTTGATTTTTAGGTTAAGTTGCTGTACCAAAATAAATTTGCAGGGAGAAAGGAGTGCAGTATGTGTGAAAGTAGGGTTATCAATCAAGTCAATAATTCAGGAACATATGATGGTGTTTTTAGCATGCTGGGTGGTAATAGAAGTGCTGAGGTATGGTTTTTATTTTGTGTATATTTTGATGGTGAGTATTCTGGTGAACAGGATGGGGTATGTGCAGGACAGACAATATCAACATTTATTTTACCTGCACAAACAGAAGGGTGGAGTCTTCATTCCCTGATATGGAGAGAACTCTGACTTCAAATGTTCTTTCTGATTAAATGGCATAGTGATGATGATGATTTAGTCAGACAGTGAAAGAGAACAGTAAGCATAGTGTTAAGCGGTAAGACATTTTAATACATTTGAACATCAAAAAACATTGTGTTGGATCATCTGTTTATGTGAGTAAATAAATAAAGAAAGCTTCCTGGGGTTCTGATAGAGATAAAGAAGACTACTATATGATCCAAAGGGGCATGTGCACCGAATGTTTATAGCAGCAATGTCCACAATAGCCAAACTATGGAAAGAACCTAGATGTCCATCAACAAATGAATGGTATATATATATATATATATATATATATATATATATATATATATACACACACACAATGGAATACTATGCAACCATCAAAAGAAATGAAATCTTGCCATTTGCGATGACATGGATGGAACTAGAGGGTATTATGCTTAGCAAAATAAGTCAATCAGAGAAAGACACTATCATATGATCTCCCTGATATGAGGAAATGGAGGTGCAATGTGGGGGGCTTGGGGGACAGGAAAAGAGTAAATGAAACAAGATGGGATTGGGAGGGAGACAAACTATAAGATACAATCTCACAAAACAAACTGAGAGTTGCCGGGGGGGTGGGGAGGGTAGGGAGAGGATGGTGGGGTTATGAACATTGGGGAGGGTATGTGCTGGGGTGAGTGCTGTGAAGTGTGTAAACCTGGCAATTCACAGACCTGTACCCCTGAGGCTAATAATACATTATATGTTAATTTAAAAAAAAAGAAGAAGACTACTATAAATCCAATGCTATGGTTTTCAGCGAAGAGTGTGTAATCAGGCATATTTTATTAAAGTAACCAAGTAAAGTGATGGTCGAAAATTGGAATAACAGAAAACATAAAAATCAGAGATTTTAAAAAGAGATATGGGATAGTGTAGAAAATATAGTCAATGATATTATAATAGTGTTATATGGTGACAGATGGTGGCTATATTTGTAGTGATCATAGAATAATGTATGGAGATATTGAAAACCTGAAACCAATGTAACACTGAATATCAACTATACTCAAATAAAAAAAATAATAAAAATAAAACATTTTAATTTAAAAAGATAAAAAGAGGGACAAGAATTTGTCTTTACAAGAGAAAGATGAGGCTAAGACATACTCTGAACCTTGAGGAAAACACCATTTTGAAAATTCTTCCCATTTTGAGAAAAATCAAATGAATCAATACCATAAAAGAACCCATTTTAACTGAGAGATGTAATGAATACTCAAGAAATAATTTTATGACAGGATAATTCTTCCCTATGAAACAGCATACAGAACACAGGGGAAACACCTGGAAGCAAAATAAACTATACTGAAAATAAGAATTAGGAAAAGGATAAATGATGAGAGATAAGAAAATTAGAGCTGTGACAGAGACCTAGTGAAGAGAATTTTTAGCTTGTGGTTTAATGTTTTTGAGGATAATCAAGAGTTCATAACTTTCTTGAGACAGGCTGGTTGTAGGCAGTTTAGGCAGACCCCTAAGACAGGCCTACTTTGGGCAGGTGGTGTTGGAGGAGGCCATTGGGCTGGACAAAGACAAATCCAACCATTTGACTAAAGTGTCTGTGAAGATGTTGAAGTCAGATGCAACAGAGAAAGACCTGTCAAACCTAATCTCAGAAATGGAGATGATGAAGATGATTGGAAAGCATAAGGACACCATCAACCTGCTGGGTCCTGCACACAGGATGGTCCTTTGTACACTATCATGGAGTATGCCTCCAAAGACAACATACAGGAGTACCTGCAGGCCCAGAGGCCTCCTGACCTGGAGTACTGTTACAATATCAGCCACAATGCAGCAGAGCAACTCTCCTCCAAGGACCTGGTATCCTGTGCCTATCAGGTAGCCTGAGGCATGGAGTACCTTGCCTCCAAGAAGTGCATACACCAAGACCTGGCCACCAGGGAAGTGCTGGTGACAAAGGACAACACGATGAAGAGCTCAGACTTCAGCCTTGCCAGAGATATCACCACATCAATTACTATAAAAAGACAACCAACAGTGGACTTACTGTGAAGTGGATGGTCCCTAAGGCCATGTTTGACCAGATCTACATCCACCAGAGTGACTTCTGGTCTTTTGGGGTGATCCTGTGTGAAATCTTCACTATGGAAGCCTCCCATATCCTGGAGTGCCTGTGGAGGTGGTTTTAAAGCTGCTGAAGGAGTCATTTGATGGATAAGACAATAACTGCACCAGAGAGTTATACACAATAATGAGGGGTGGCTGGCATGTGGTACCTTCAAGCTGCTGGTAGAAGACCTGGATCATCCTGTGGCCATGACCTCCAACCAGGAGTACCAGGACCTGTCCTTGGCCCTGGAACAATACTGTCTATGCTTTCCCAACACCCAAAGCTCCACCTGCTCCTCAGAGAAGAATTACACCTTCTCTCATGAGCCGTTGCCTAGGGAGGCCTATCTGCCCTGACACCCAGCCCAGCTTGCCAATGGTGGACTCAAATGACTTGTATCCCTATTACTCCTGTCCAGATTCCATCATAAGCTGTAACCCTTAGCCCCCACCCTCCCTGCAAGACTCACTGCCTTCTCCTTTGTCCCTTTCCTACTGGCAGGAGCCAGCTGCCTACCTGAGGCCTTCACCCCTTGAAGTTCACCTCTCTTCCCCTTCCTCTTCCTCCTCCTCACAACCTGCTCATGAAAGAAAGGAACAGAGAGGCAGGTACTTGCTCGTGGCTACTTCCTTCCCTCCCATATGTTGGACCGAGACCCCTCCCTGTCATCTGGTACTGCCTGGATGTCGAGCGAGTGGGAGATGAGGCATGCCAGTGAAAGCTGTCAGAGATTTCCTGTTTTGGTTTTGTCTGCTTAGCATAACATGTAAGACTGAGTTCTGGTGGCAGGGACCTAGTCCTTGGGGCTATAACACTAGCGAGGGGAGGTCAACTGCTCTGGGCCTTGGCTAAGAGCAACCGCTGCTCCAGAGATATGGTGCCAAGGGCTTATTAATTTTGATACTAATTTGCTTTGCTGACCAAATACCTGGTATCAAAAGATGGGAAGGCAAAGACTGGAAGCAGTATTGTGACCATGGGGTCCAGCCCCAAACTATGAAGAAAACACAAAGTGTATAAATCTGAGTAAGTATATATTTACACACCTTTTTAAATAGGTTGTTATCAAAGATTTAATCAATGGGTAATATTCTCCTCGTGGCTGGGAAGCATCAGTTGCCATATATTAAAAACAAAGAAAAGAAGTGTCTGGGTGGCTTCCTCCATAAGTGTCCCTTCTTTTCAGGTCATGATCCCAGGGTCCTGGGATGGAGCCCCACATCAGGCTCTCTGCTCAGTGGGAAACCTGCTTCTCCCTTTCCCTCTGCCCTGCTTTTAGTTCCTCTTCCTATCTCTCTGTCAAATAAATAAAATATTAAAAAAAAATAAGAAAGAAAGAAAATGTTTTAAAAGGTCTTTTTTTTTTAATTTTCTAGGGGTGCCTGGATGACTCAGTTGTTTAAGCAGATGTTTGCCTTTGGCTGAGGTCATGATCCCAGTGTACAGGGATCCAGCCCTGCATGGGACTACTTGTACCCCAAGGAGCTTGCTTCTACCTCTCCCTTTGCACGTGCTTCCCCCTGCTTGTGCTCTCTCTCTCTCTCTCTCTCTCTCTCTCTCTCTCTCGCTGTCAAATAAACAAAATAAAATCTTTTACTAAATATATAAATAAATAAAGTTCTAAAACTACTTTCAGTTTAGGTCCCTTAACAAAAATTGCTACTGCTTCATTTTAAAAAAAAAGATAATTTAGAAAGATGCTTCCAGAGTTAAAAAGCTGTTTTGTTTCTTTGTCAGGATTAAATATAGAAGTGCTTTAAAAAGTAAAAGAAAAAAAAATATGCTATATTAACAGTAATCACACTATAACTTTTGTGGTTATATCAAGATAATGAAAAGTGATTTTAAAGCAAATTTCATTATCAGACATAAAGATCAAGTCAAAATTACATAAGAGTAAAAGGATGAATTCATCAGGGTGTATAATAATTCTTGACTTTTCATACTTAATAACAAGTTTGGGGATATATAGGGAAAAACTAAGAACAAAAATGATAACTTCTACCTTAGAAGAGAAATGGAAAAAAATTTCAACACCTTTATTTTAAGATTATATAGACAAATGGTCATCAAATTGGTAAGATATGTAAGACTTGAACAAAATTATCAACTAACTAGATATGCTTTATATTACAGAACACTTCCAACAACCGCAGCCTACATATATCTTAAGCCATGATTTTCTTTGCAAAGGTCAACATTGATAATGTTCTAGTCATACCTCTGTGTACCAGGAAAGAAGTAGCATATTTCTTGAAAGACACAGCTATCAAAGCTCCATTGGGAAACCATAAAGATGGAGGAGGGATTTCCAAATTATATATCTGATAATTGACATCTACTCAGATTATTAAAAAATGAATAAAAATAAAAATCCTTACTAATAACCAAACAGAGTATCCAATTTTACATGTGAAGAAAATAATTGAAGAGACATGTCACCAAAAGTATATGGATGGCTTATAAGCACATGACAAATTTCTCAACCTTTAGACATTAAAGTAATACAAATTAAAATCTTAATGAGACATGCTTACATATCTATTAAAATGGCTAAAATTATAAAGGCTAATTGTACTTCGTCTGAGCTAGATTGAGAGAAGCAACAAAAAATATAAACTGTTGTTGGCATATATCATGATACAACCACTTTGGAAAATAGTTTGAAAAATTTTTTAAATGCAAAATATGTTGCAGTTACACAAATAGCCATTTTACTTCTAGGCATTTAACCAAGAGAAACAAACCCTATGTTCATACAAGGACTTGTATATGAATTTCATAGCAGCTTTATTTTTAAGAATTGAAAACAGTGGAAATGTTCATCAATGTCCATCAATAGAGCAAAGACAAATTATGATCTATTCATTAAAGAGATTACTATTCCACATCAAAATGACCTATTTATAATTGGAGATTCTCAAAGCAATGATGCTGAGAAAAGAAAAGCCAGGCAATGAATAGTATATACTGTGTGATTCCATGACTATAAAAAATCTAGAAAATACAAACTTATATATAGTCACAGTCATCAAATATATTGGTGAGATTTTAGTGCCTTCTTCTATGCTCCCATAGCTTCCTACACTTGGATCTCCGAGCATTTGTTACACCATGTGAAAATATGAACTCTTTTTCTTTATTCTGTCTTACTAGAATAAGAATCCTTGAAATTTTATGGACATTTGAACTCTCAGTTATTAGCAGAAATCCTATCACACAGTAAGTTTCCAAATATAAAAGCCAGAGTTTTACAATGACTTCTAAGCTTTTACATGATCTAGCCACTCATTTATCCTCTGTCCCTGCTATTCTTCAGTCACTCACTGTGGTCTCCTTGCTATTCCTCAGATATGCCAGGCATGATCCAACCTTATGGTCTTCAAGGTAGCCAATTCCTTTGTCTGGAGTGACCTTATTGCTGATAGTTCTGGGCAAATTCATCACCATTCCATACCTTTGTTCAATTGTCAGCTTCATTGTAACTACCCTGATATTCCTATTAAAAATTTTAACTCCCCATCCCCTGCCTAGCAACCTTGATTTTTCTCACCCTGATCGAATTTTTCTTTTTCCCCATTGTACTCATCATTTTTGAATGCACTATGTAATTTTTATTAAGGTTTATAGCTTTTAATTGTCTCACCCATTAAAATAAAAGTTCTACAAAGCCAAGTATTTCATTTACCAGTGTAGTCTGAAGTAATATCTGCCATATAATAGGTTCAATAGACAATTGGTAAATTTCAGAATAAATTAATGTTGAGAGTATACTGAATTTCATAAGTCATTTCAATAATGTTTTCCAAAAAATAAACTATGTAAAACATACCTTAAATTTACTTTCAAAATATTTTATAGCATATAATGGACAATATACATAAGCCTTAAAGAAGCAATCATATAAATCATATAAATAACCATTTCATACCTACTTAAAAATTGCATAATACCACACTCCTAGATCCTCTCTGAACGCTCTAAAATAACCCTTCAAAGGAAATACATTTTTAAAAATAACAGATTTTTTGGCAAATAATTTAATAAAATAAAAGTTTCATTCATCTATGTAGATCATAATAAATGTTTTTAATAAGCATGAAATTATAACTCTGAAGTGTGCTAAAATGAAACCACCTGCTAAGGGTGAGAGAATAAAAATAAACATCATTTTTCCAAATAAGAGGAATTTATTACCTTTGAATCAAAGCATGTGGATTTGTTCAAACTGGCAATAAAGGAATATGGAAACACAAACCATAGAAAGTCATATTTTAGATTTCTAAAAGACTTTGAAGTGAAGTGTATACATTTTTTAAATGCTACATAATGCTACCTAATGACAAGATGACAGGTTGTGACAAATAGTATTTTAAAAGCTCTACTCATAATGGAACGGAAGGTGTCATTTCCATATAATTTTATATATGTCATTAATTTACTATATCTGGATACAACATATTACCAAACAGATGTTCAACAAAGACTAAATCATTTTTAATGGAACATAATAATTTGAACCTACATCTATTAATCATTTTTTCGATCTAACATTTATAGTCTCGCGAAACATTTTATCAGTTGTCGACAAAATAAAAAAAATAGGATAAAAAGTCGTGTTTGGAAAAAAAAGAGGAAAAGAAAATGTCAAAGTTTAACAGTTTACAGAATGTTTTAACATAAATTTAAATTTAAATCTGACCAAATTTCACAATTTTAAGTAAAATGATAGCACTTTTTATCCTTGAAAAGTGGTAAGTGATCCAATACATTGCTTAGAAAAACAAATTTAGCACTACACTAGTCTGAGATGCTTAAGTTATGGTACAACTTGCCATTGTGTATCATCAAATGGTATATTTTTTTCTTTTGGTATTGTCATTATATTTTATTTTAGCCATTCTGATAAGTGTGTAGTGATATCTCAGTGTCATTTTAATTGCATTTCCTTTATGTCTAATTATGTCAAAATATATTATTTTGATGTTTAATGTTCTGAGCTTCTTCAGTTCAAGACCATGAAGCCACTTAGGAAAAATACAGTTGCAGATGCACTCATAGACCAACTCTTATTTAGAAATAAGAAGAAACATTACTACCCATTCCAACAAGAAAATATATTTGTTATGCAGTAGGGATTTTATAAATTACCTGACACAACTTATATAGTAAGATGAAATGGGACAGGCGGCTTCTTGCAGCTATATACAACATCATTTTAATTTCAATTTTCAGTATAATTTTTCCAAGGTATACACAGAATATATATTTAATGTAAATTGTGAGCATTTTAAACTCTGTATATGGAAATTAATCAATTTTAAGTTTATAGCAATCAAAATTAACGGAAGTTTATTTTAAATTAGTTAGCTTTCTCTGCATTGCTAGACAGAATAATCAAGAATTGGTAAGAAAAAAATAATCTCTGTAAAATTACCGGGGGTGCATTATAAAGTGTTCGGTAACCGATCAAACTCACAATTTGGACTGAATCGCAAGTGAATTTTAAAATCTGGAACTCATTGTCAATTTTTTTTTCTTCATTGTGTCTTAATAAATTACTGTGTTCATTTGCATGGAAGTGAAGTAAAATGCATGACATTTCATCTCAACACTAACACTTTTAACTGGCAACTATGAATGTACTTGACAGCAGTATAACAAAGTAAAGATCAATGATGTTTCATGAAATATTTGTTATAATTCTCAAGGAGATAGGGAGTTTGTGCAAAAATGCAAATCACTTTGTGACTAAACACATTGTTTATTTCAGCTAATTTTAAGAAAATATGCTAAGACTCTCTCAAAAAAAGGAAGCAATGATTTAGGTTTTCCTTCAAACTCCTTATCTAATCCTGAACCAACAGCACATAGTTCAAAAAGCAACTAATTTGAGCAGCTCCAATTTACATGTTTCCTAACAATGCTTAATTTAGTGAAATTTCTGTCCAATTATGTTAATTTGATGTAGTGAAAGACAAACATTCAAAAAGATCATCATTAATTTATATAGATTGCCAAACTCTGCATTTTCTGAATAACGCCCAGGAAAGTATTTTCAAAAACAAACAAACAAACAATGCCAGAACCACTATTAGGTCATCTCTAGGCATAAAGTGACTCAGAGCCTACATTACTCTCTCCCTGAAAGTATACTGTAGGCACTGAAACTACTACCCTGAGTCTGTGCTATCAAATTCCTTAAGTTAGAAAGTTTTAAAACCAGTCTGTGTGGGAGTATTTCATTTACAGATAGAGATTTGGTTGTTTATACATTTTCATACTTGATTTTTAGGGTATAATAACGATGTATTAAAATTCATGGTGGTTTTGAATACTGTTGGATAATTGTGCTAAAATGGTATATCCATTCCTCCTAGGAAACAGAAATTATAGAAAGGTAGTGCTTTCCAGATCTGACATCTTTGAGTCACTGCAGTTTCAGTACAAATGCAATAGTAAAAGTGACATTCATGTTTATGATATTTTCTATAAGTAAATTAGAATGTACTGGAGGCCTGATATAAAATGGGATAACTAAACTTCAGTAAGCTCTTGTTTTCAATTCAAAATAAATTTTAAATTGAATTGTGCACCTCTAATTTCAGAGTCAATAAACATTAACCAACACAATTAATAAGTTCTATTTCTTAAAATTTCGAGAACATTGATAGTCTCACCAGTAGGTATGAACAACAGCTAAAATTTTTGGTCATGGATTCTTGCTAAAATATCACTTTCCCAAAGAAAATTAATGTTATGAATTTTCATTGATTGTTATTGATCATGAAGAATATAACAACCACGATAAAAAGAGTAGGAAACACATAATATCTCATCTGTAAGGGCATGTGGAAAGTAGGAAATGCTAATAAAAATAACTACCATTATTTCCTAAGTTAACATAATAGAACAAAAATATTTCATAACAATATTTTCTAGCCTCATTCTGATAACTCTTTTCTATATTCAAATTTAAAGTTGAGGCATGTGATATATATTACACAAAAACCTTCCCAAGGAATTCATTTAAAAAAAAAACGCTTAATAAAGGACAAATCCAAAGGAATTTCTTTTCTAATTTAATTAACAAATTATGAATCGACTTACCTATTTCATCACAGTGTATCAGGCACCAATAATATTTTTTAATCGTCATACCTGATGCAATAGTTACCATCTTTCAGACATACTGACCACGAACAAGCAAATAAACAAGAGCACTATAGCTTAAGATCTACCTGCATAAATATAGGACTACTTCAGACAATCTCTTCACCACAACATAGCAATGAATAGAAATCATACATGCTCTGTAATGGACATACAGATGAGATAGAAGGGGATGGGTGTTAATATATGCAGAATCTTTATTAATAACATTGTAAAACATAATATGGAAAAACAATTCAATTTTAGAAATAGCCAGGTCACCATCATTGTTTTATTTTTATATGTGTAGATAAGGAGTTTAGTAAACAATCCATGACTATTCAACTTCTTATATTTTGAAAATTTTAGCAAAAGTAACAAACCTAACAACTAGAAAATTGTATCTATCTGCAAAATACAGCTTTGCCAGCATGGCAGAGGGAAAGCAAAACAAAATAAGTAAAAAAAAAGTCTAACATTTCACAAGAGTTTTACTTTTATTTTTTTATTTATTATTTATTATTTACTTTTATTTTCTACATTATTTAATGAAAATGTCATGACCATAACATAAGAGCAGAATTAAGCCAGTATGAGAAATTATTTTTTCATAAGTTATAATAAACTAGCTTGGTGATGAATTAAAAAATTATATTACAAACTTCAGTGTTCTTGCAGTAAGTATCACTTCATAAACAAATGAGTCAGGAGTCATAACCTAATGATGGTTCTAAATGTTATTTAGAGAGACATTCTGTTCTTAATATATTTCAAATATTCTACACAAGGCAAAGTGGATCCAAGTAATCTGTAGGCAAAATAAGATTTTAGAGAAGTATATATTTCCAACAGTATTTATAAACTATTACCTTTATGTAAGGCATCATCCTGGACTTTGTGGAAAACATACAAAGGAGTAAGAAGTGGCCCTTCAAGAAACATATACAATATCAAGGTTTAACATGAAGCAGTAGGTCTTCTCTAAGTAAAAAACATTGTACCAACTGACTTTACAGAAAATTTATATTTATTGCTCTCATTTTAGGTCATATTGTCCTTCTGCATGCAGGCTGCTATAACAGACATGATATAGACTGAATAGCTTATAAAGAACAGGAATTTATTTCTCAAAGTTCTAGAACTGAGAGGTTCAAGATTAAGGAATGGGCAGATCCAGGGAGAGCCCACTTCCTCATAGATGGCTATCTCCTCACTGTAAACTTACATGATGAATGAAGCAAGAGAACTCTCTGGGGTCTCCTTTAAAAGGACTGTAATCCCACTTATGACCTAATCACCTCCCAAAGGCCCCTATGTTTTAATACTATCACTTCCAGAGTTAGATTTCATAATATGATTTCGGGAGACACAAACATTCACACCATAGTATATATAAACAAAAAAAGACACACAAACAACAAACAACAAAAATTATTTTAACTACCTATTATTTTCAACTATATAAAATTTTAATTTGTTTTTATATAATATTAAATAACTCATTTGAGTGATTCACTTATATCCAATGCATCTGAGTGCAATTAAATTTGCTTACCCAACATATCCAGCAGCATATTTCTTCAGACTATCCCATTCCCCACTTTACAGGATTTACCACAATTAGAAGCTAGGGGATAGAGGATAGATAGATAGATGTATACATAAACACACTTGTACATACACATATGCATATTTTTTCCTGTTAATGATACTCATGCAAATAAAATTTAAGCTCAAGGAAACCTGTCTTGTTTGTTACTTAATATCCAGTTTTTAGTCAACACCCCAAAACAAATAATCCAATAAAAACATGGATAGAGCGGGGAGGAGTCAAGATGGCGGAGAAGTAGCAAGCTGAGACTGCTTCAGCTAGCCAGAGATCAGCTAGATAGCTTATCTAAAGATTGCAAACACCTGAAAATCCATCGGCAGATCGAAGAGAAGAAGAACAGCAATTCTGGAAACAGAAAATCAACCACTTTCTGAAAGGTAGGACCGGCGGAGAAGTGAATCCAAAGCGACGGGAAGATAGACCCCGGGGGGAGGGGCCGGCTCCCGGCAAGTGGCGGAGCAACCGCGCACAAAATCAGGACTTTTAAAAGTCTGTTCCGCTGAGGGACATCGCTCCAGAGGCTAAACCGGGGCGAAGCCCACGCGGGGTCAGCGTGGCCTCAGGTCCCGCAGGGTCACAGAAGGATCGGGGGTGTCTGAGTGTCGCAGAGCTTGTGGGTATTGGAACGGGAAAGCCGGCTGCAGAGACAGAGCCGACAGTAAGCTCACAGCTCGGTGTTACCTTGAACCGGTGATAGGCTCGGTGAGCTCGGAGCGCGGCCGGAGGTCAGGCAGACGGGAGTAACTGGGCGCTGCTCTCTGAGGGCGCACTGAGGAGTGGGGCCCTGGGCTCTCGGCTCCTCCGGCCCGAGACCAGGAGGCCGCCATTTGTATTCCCGTCCTCCGGAACTCTACGGAAAGCACTCAGGGAACGAAAGCTCCTGAAAGCAAACCCGAGCGGATTACTCACCCCGGCCCCGGGTAAAGGCGGTGTAATTCCGCCTGGGGCAAAAACACTTGAGAATCACTACAACAGGCCCCTCCCCCAGAAGATCAACAAGAAATCCAGCCGAGACCAAGTTCACCTACCAAGGAGTGCGGTTTCAATACCAAGGAGAGCAGCAGAATTCCAGAGGAGGAGAAAGCCAAGCACGGAACTCATGGCTTTTTTCCTGTGATTTTTTTTTTTTAGTCTTGCAGTTAATTTAATTTTTTCTTTTTCATTTTTCTTTTTCTTCTCGCCTTCGGGTAAAATTTTTTTTTAACTGTTACCTTTTTCTTTTTTAACGATTTTTTACTAGTTTATCTAATATATATATATATTTTCTTTTTTACATTTTTCTTAGGTGTTTTCTTTTTAAAAAAATTCTTTTCTTTTCTTTTCTTTTTTTTCTTTTTCTTTTTTCTTTTTTTTTTCTTCTTTCTTCCTTTTTGAACCTCTTTTTATCCCCTTTCTCCCCACTCACGATTTTGGATCTCTTCTAATTTGGTTAAAGCATATTTTCCTGGGGTTGTTGCCACCCTTTTAGTATTTTACTTGCCCCTTCATTTACTCTTATCTGGACAAAATGACAAGACGTAAAAATTCAACACAAAAAAAAGAACAAGAGGCAGTACCAAAGGCTAGGGACCTAATCAATACAGACATCGGTAATATGTCAGATCTAGAGTTCAGAATGACAATTCTCAAGGTTTTGGCCGGGCTCGAAAAAGGCATGGAAGATATTAGAGAAACCCTCTCGAGAGATATAAAAGCCCTTTCTGGAGAAATAAAAGAACTAAAATCTAACCAAGTTGAAATCAAAAAAGCTATTAATGAGGTGCAATCAAAAATGGAGGCTCTCACTGCTAGGATAAATGAGGCAGAAGAAAGAATTAGTGATATAGAAGACCAAATGACAGAGAATAAAGAAGCTGAGCAAAAGAGAGACAAACAGCTACTGGACCACGAGGGGAGAATTCGAGAGATAAGTGACACCATAAGACAAAACGACATTAGAATAATTGGGATTTCAGAAGAAGAAGAAAGAGAGAGGGGAGCAGAAGGTATACTGGAGAGAATTATTGGGGAGAATTTCCCCAATATGGCAAAGGGAACGAGCATCAAAATTCAGGAGGTTCAGAGAACGCCCCTCAAAATCAATAAGAATAGGCCCACACCCCGTCACCTAATAGTAAAATTTACAAGTCTTAGTGACAAAGAGAAAATCCTGAAAGCAGCCCGGGAAAAGAGGTCTGTAACATACAATGGTAAAAATATTAGATTGGCAGCTGACTTATCCACAGAGACCTGGCAGGCCAGAAAGAGCTGGCATGATATTTTCAGAGCACTAAACGAGAAAAACATGCAGCCAAGAATACTATATCCAGCTAGGCTATCATTGAAAATAGAAGGAGAGATTAAAAGCTTCCAGGACAAACAAAAACTGAAAGAATTTGCAAACACCAAACCAGCTCTACAGGAAATATTGAAAGGGGTCCTCTAAGCAAAGAGAGAGCCTACAAGTGGTAGATCAGAAAGGAACAGAGACCATATACAGTAACAGTCACCTTACAGGCAATACAATGGCACTAAATTCATATCTCTCAATAGTTACCCTGAATGTGAATGGGCTAAATGCCCCTGTCAAAAGACACAGAGTATCAGAATGGATAAAAAAACAAAACCCATCTATATGTTGCCTCCAAGAAACTCATTTTAAGCCCGAAGACACCTCCAGATTTAAAGTGAGGGGGTGGAAAAGAATTTACCATGCTAATGGACATCAGAAGAAAGCAGGAGTGGCAATCCTTATATCAGATCAATTAGATTTTAAGCCAAAGACTATAATAAGACATGAGGAAGGACACTATATCATACTCAAAGGGTCTGTTCAACAAGAAGATTTAACAATTTTAAATATCTATGCCCCCAACGTGGGAGCAGCCAACTATATAAACCAATTAATAACAAAATCAAAGAAACACATCAAAAATAATACAATAATTGGAGGGGACGTTAACACTCCCCTCACTGAAATGGACAGATCATCCAAGCAAAAGATCAGCAAGGAAATAAAGGCCTTAAATGACACACTGGACCAGATGGACATCACAGATATATTCAGAACATTTCATCCCAAAGCAACAGAATACACATTCTTCTCTAGTGCACATGGAACATTCTCCAGAGTATATCACATCCTGGGTCCTAAATCAGGACTCAACCGGTATCAAAAGATTGGGATCATTTCCTGCATATTTTCAGACCACAATGCTCTAAAGCTAGAACTCAACCACAAAAGGAAGTTTGGAAAGAACCCAAATACATGGAGACTAAATAGTATCCTTCTAAAGAATGAATGGGTCAACCGGGAAATTAAAGAAGAATTGAAAAAAATCATGGAAACAAATGATAATGAAAATACAACGGTTCAAAATCTGTGGGATACAACAAAGGCAGTCCTGAGAGGAAAATATATAGCGGTACAAGCCTTTCTCAAGAAACGTCTCAGGTACACAACCTAACCCTACACCTAAAGGAGCTGGAGAAAGAACAAGAAAGAAACCCTAAGCCCAGCAGGAGAAGAGAAATCATAAAGATCAGAGCAGAAATCAATGAAATAGAAACCAAAAAAACAATAGAACAAATCAACGAAACTAGGAGCTGGTTCTTTGAAAGAATTAATAAAATTGATAAACCCCTGGCCCGACTTATCAAAAAGAAAAGAGAAAGGACCCAAATAAATAAAATCATGAATGAAAGAGGAGAGATCACAACTAACACCAAAGAAATACAAACTATTATAAGAACATACTATGAGCAACTCTACGGCAATAAATTTGACAATCTGGAAGAAATGGATGCATTCCTAGAAACATATAAACTACCACAACTGAACCAGGAAGAAATAGAAAGCCTGAACAGACCCATAACCAGTAAGGAGATTGAAACCGTCATTAAAAATGTCCAAACAAACAAAAGCCCAGGGCCAGACGGCTTCCCGGGGGAATTCTACCAAACATTTAAAGAAGAACTAATTCCTATTCTCCTGAAACTGTTCCAAAAAATAGAAATGGAAGGAAAACTTCCAAACTCATTTTATGAGGCCAGCATCACCTTGATCCCAAAACCAGACAAGGATCCCACCAAAAAAGAGAGCTATAGACCGATATCCTTGATGAACACAGATGCGAAAATACTCAACAAAATACTAGCCAATAGGATTCAACAGTACATTAAAAAGATCATTCACCACGACCAAGTGGGATTTATTCCAGGGCTGCAAGGTTGGTTCAACATCCGCAAATCAGTCAATGTGATACAACACATCAATAAAAGAAAGAACAAGAACCATATGATACTCTCAATAGATGCTGAAAAAGCATTTGACAAAGTACAGCATCCCTTCCTGATCAAAACTCTTCAAAGTGTAGGGATAGAGGGCACATACCTCAATATCATCTATGAAAAACCCACCGCAAATATCATTCTCAATGGAGAAAAACTGAAAGCTTTTCCGCTAAGGTCAGGAACACGGCAGGGATGTCCATTATCACCACTGCTATTCAACATTGTACTAGAGGTCCTAGCCTCAGCAATCAGACAACAAAAGGAAATTAAAGGTATCCAAATCGGCAAAGAAAATTCAAATTATCACTCTTCGCAGATGATATGATACTCTATTTGGAAAACCCAAAAGACTCCCCTCCAAAACTGCTAGAACTTATGCAGGAATTCAGTAAAGTGTCAGGATATAAAATCAATGCACAGAAATCAGTTTCATTTCTCTACACCAACAGCAAGACAGAAGAAAGAGATATTAAGGAGTCAATCCCATTTACAATTGCATCCAAAACCATAAGATACCTAGGAATAAACCTAACCAAAGAGACACAGAATCTATACTCAGAAAACTATAAAGTACTCATGAAAGAAATTGAGGAAGACACAAAGAAATGGAAAAATGTTCCATGCTCCTGGATTGGAAGAATAAATATTGTGAAAATGTCTATGCTACCTAAAGCAATTTACACATTTAATGCAATTCCTATCAAAGTACCATCCATCTTTTTCAAAGAAATGGAACAAATAATGCTAAAATTTATATGGAACCAGAAAAGACCTCGAATAGCCAAAGGGATATTGAAAAAGAAAGCCAACGTTGGTGGCATCACAATTCCGGATTTCAAGCTCTATTACAAAGCTGTCATCATCAAGACAGCATGGTATTGGCACAAAAACAGATACATAGATCAATGGAACAGAATAGAGAGCCCAGAAATAGACCCTCAACTCTATGGTCAACTAATCTTCGACAAAGCGGGAAAGAATGTCCAATGGAAAAAAGACAGCCTCTTCAATAAATGGTGCTGGGAAAATTGGACAGCCACATGCAGAAAAATGAAATTGGACCATTTCCTTACACCACACACGAAAATAGACTCAAAATGGAAGAAGGACCTCAATGTGCGAAAGGAATCCATCAAAATCCTTGAGGAGAACACGGCCAGCAACCTCTTCGACCTCTGCCGCAGCAACATCTTCCTAGGAACAACGCAAAAGGCAAGGGAAGCAAAGGAAAAAATGAACTATTGGGATTTCATCAAGATCAAAAGCTTTTGCACAGCAAAGGAAACAGTTAACAAAATCAAAAGACAACTGACAGAATGGGAGAAGATATTTGCAAATGACATATCAGATAAAGGACTAGTGTCCAGAATCTATAAAGAACTTAGCAAACTCAACACCCAAAGAATAAATAATCCAATCAAGAAATGGACAGAGGACATGAACAGACATTTCTGCAAAGAAGACATCCAGATAGCCAACAGACACATGAAAAAGTGCTCCATATCACTCGGCATCAGGGAAATACAAATCAAAACCACAATGAGATATCACCTCACACCAGTCAGAATGGCTAAAATCAACAAGTCAGGAAATGACAGATGCTGGCGAGGATGCGGAGAAAGGGGAACCCTCCTACACTGTTGGTGGGAATGCAAGCTGGTGCAACCTCTCTGGAAAACAGCATGGAGGTTCCTCAAAATGTTGAAAATAGAACTGCCCTATGACCCAGCAATTGCACTATTGGGTATTTACCCTAAAGATACAAATGTAGTGATCAAAAGGGGCACATGCACCCGAATGTTTATAGCAGCAATGTCTACAATAGCCAAACTATGGAAAGAACCTAGATGTCCATCAACAGATGAATGCATCAAGAAGATGTGGTATATATACACAATGGAATACTATGCAGCCATCAAAAGAAATGAAATCTTGCCATTTGCGACAACATGGATGGAACTAGAGTGTATCATGCTTAGCGAAATAAGTCAAGCAGAGAAAGACAACTATCATATGATCTCCCTGTTATGAGGAAGTGGTGATGCAACATGGGGGCTTAAGTGGGTAGGAGAAGAATAAATGAAACAAGATGGGATTGGGAGGGAGACAAACCATAAGTGACTCTTAATCTCACAAAACAAACTGAGGGTTGCTGGGGGGAGGGGGTTAGGGAGAAGGGGGTGGAATTATGGACATTGGGGAGGGTATGTGCTTTGGTGAGTGTTGTGAAGTGTGTAAACCTGGTGATTCACAGACCTGTACTCCTGGGGATAAAAATATATGTTTATAAAAAATAAAAAATTAAAAAAAAAAACATGGATAGAAGACATGAACAAGTGTTTCCCCAAAGAACACATTCAAATGTTCAGTAGATACATGAAAAGATGTCCATCATCATGTATCATCAGGAAATTGCAAAGCAAAACTAGAAAGAGATACCACCTCACACCTGTCAGAATGGCTAAAATCAACACTACAAGAAACAAAAGGTGTTGGAGAGGATGTGAAAAAGTAACACTTGTGGGGGCTGCCTGGGTGGCTCAGTGGGTTAAGCCTCTGCCTTCAGCTCAGGTCATGATCTCAGGGTCCTGGGATCAAGTCCCACATCGGGCTCTCTGCCAGGTGGGGAGCCTGCTCCCTCCTCTCTCTACTTGTGATCTCTCTCTGGCAAATGAATAAAATCTTAAAAAAAAAAAAAGTAAAAGTAACAATTATGAACTGTTGGTGGTAATGCAAACTGATACAGCCATACTGGAAAACAGTATGGAATTTCCATAAAATTTAAAAATAAAAGTCCTTTGTGATCCAACAATCCTGTTGGTGTGTATTTACCCAATGAATATAAGAAAACTTATTCAGAGGGATACCAGCACCCCTATGTTTATAGCAGCATTATTTATAAAGCGAAAATATGGAAAGAGCCCAAGTATCCATCAATTGATGAATGAATAAAGAATAAGTAGTATGTATATACAATGGAATATTATTCAGCCATAAAAAAAGACTGAAATCTTGCCATTTGCAATAACATGGATGGAACTAGACAGTATAATGCTAAAAGTGAAGTAAGTCAGTCAGAGAAAGACAAATACCTTTACTCATATATGGAATAAAAGAAACAAAACAAACAAGCAAAGGGGAAAATAATAAGACATAGAAAGAGAAACAAAGCAAGAAACAGACATTTCATTACGAAGAACAAACTGATGGTTACTTGAGGGGATCTGAAAGGAGTGATGGATTAAATAAGTGATGGGGGTTAATTAGGGCACTTGTCATGATGAGCACTGAGTGTTATATGTTATATTGTACACATGAAACTAATACAACCGTATATGTTAACTAACTGGATTTCAAATAAAAACTTTTTAAAAATACCCAGTTTTTAGCTCACATTCTGGCTTACAAAAGGGATTTAGTCAGGAATTTGGAGATTAATTAATGAACAAATAAAGGGGTGAACAGGCAGTTGTTAGATAAAATTACTATCCTTTCTGGCATGATCTTATACCTTTTATCTAGAATTATTTTTAGCACTTTAGACTCTTCCTATTTTATTTTGAGTCATTAAAAAAAAATTTCCTCAAAGGACCTTAGACTCCATCCAATTTGAGCAACAGTGTGAGAGAGGAAATGGTGTCCAGGAGGAAAAAAAAAAGATGAAACTACTTTTGTTTACTAGTGAATGCATAGTTCTTCCACAGAAGAAGCTCTAAATGGTCATGGCTCCAGCTTTTATGTGTTCAGTCATATGTTCAGAAGTAGGTAACACTATAAAAAAATATAAAGCATCTGAGATTATTTTCCCTTATTTGAAAGCTGGTATATGAGTCTGCCATGGTTTCTTGGGTGTTGATAGAAGACACAGACTCATGGTTCAGAAATAATATAGTTTATTATTCACAGCAATGGAGATAGCCAGAATATTAACAGTATTTGTGTGTGTGTGTGTGTGTGTGTGAGTGTGTGTGTAGGGGTGGGAGTTATATATCAGTTCTGAGCCTCAGTTCCCTCAAGAAGAATCAAAACAGAGGCAGATAATATTTGCAAACACAACAAGTTAAGTTAAAAAAAAAGATACTATTTCTGTCTCCAAAGTCTATTCAATACAACCATCTTCAAAGGATGGTCCAGAACAAATAATAAATGCAGAAATGTAAGCAACCAATTGAAAAGTGTCTCCCAAGAAACACACTTTGAGAGTCTTCATTTGACAAAAATACTATAGGATATTACATGCATTGAATACTGGAAGGTTAAAATTACAAGGGACCAATTATTTTTAAGCAGTTCTGGCATCCAGTAGAGTTCAAATAGGTTTTATAAGATTGAGGAAAGAAGCCATCAAAACCTGGGCCCAGGGGTGCCTGGGTGGCTCAGTGGGTTAAGCCTCTGCCTTCGGCTCAGGCCATGATCTCAGGATCCTGGGATCGAGCTCCGCATCAGGCTCTCTGTTCAGCAGGGAGCCTGCTTCCCCCTCTCTCTCTGCCTCTCTGCCTACTTGTGGTCTCTGTCTGTCAAATAAATAAATAAAATCTTAAAACAAAACAAAACAAAAAAAAAAAAAACCTGGGCCCAATTTTCCCAAAAGTATGATTCTGATTCTAGTCTCTATGATGTTATCCCTTGAAGACAATGTCTCTAATTGAGTTGAATTAGTTTACTAAAGAGCATACCCCCATTTGTTGTAGGAGATGAACAATATGCAAGAGGCAAAATGCCACATGGAAGCCACCTGGTCTTCAGTGGAATATAAAATCAGTTCCTTTGGGATGAATTTGTTCCACATTTGACTTCCCACTTAAGGGAAAATAAGAGTGCCTTCTAATAGATTTTAAATAGGAAATGACAACGGAAGCTTATACAAGATTATAAAATGGGAAATTTCATTTAGATAAGCAATAATTTCAAAGTCATCTTCTTAATATTACAGACTCTTCACATAATCATTATTTTATTTTGGTATTATATGGTAATTTCAAATATAGTAAATATAAAGAATTTACCTCTGTAATTATAGCGAGTCTGGTGGTAGTTAATGGCAACAAAACTTCAATTTAGAAGTATGGTCTACCAATTATTAATACATTTGGAAATGGTGTGTCATCTTTACTCCACTTGTCTCACTAAAACAGTGAGCCAAAAAAGTAGGTCCAAGCTGTTTACTATGGTCAAAATGGGTTGCTTTTGCACTTGGTAAAGAAGCAGTCATATTTTGGAAGAAGAAACTGAGGCTGTTAATATTTTCAACTTATTTTCAGAAAAGGAAAGAAAGGACAATCTAAGCTAAAGCCAAAATCTTACACAAGGCAGCAGGAGAATGATCTCTTCCCAGATAAAGGGTTTTTCAACTTAGCCATGTTAGGAGGAAAAAGAGATGAGACATTGTGGACTTGACTAAGGTTTGTACACTGTTCAAAAAGTTTTCAAAATAATGTGTATTATTTTTCTTCTTTTAGTTGAGACAAAACAAACAAGCAAACAAAAAACCACTAATGAGCTTACTCTTAAGAGGAGGTAAACAAGAAACTAGCAAAGATTGAGTGTTAGGTATTGTCCCCCTCCTTTTTTTTTTTTAAATTATGTTATGTTAGTTACCATACAATACATCATTAGTTTTTGAAGTAGTGTTCCATGATTCATTGTTTGTGTAAAACACCTGGTGCCCCATGCAATATGTGCCCTCCTTAATACCCATCACCAGGCTCACCCACACCCTTCTCATCTTTAAAACACTCAGTTTGTTTCTTGGAGTCCATAGTTTTTCGCGTTTCATTTCCGCCTCCAATTCTCCCACTTCATTTTTCCTTTCCTTCTCCTAATGTCCTCCATGCTATTCCTTAGGTTCCACAAATAAGTGAAACCATATGATGATTGACTTTCTCTGCTTGACTTATTTCACTTAGCATAATCTCCTCCAGTCCCATCCATGTTGATGCAAAAGTTGGGTATTCATCCTTTCTGATGGCTGAGTGATATTCCATTGTATACATAGATCACATCTTCTTTATACGTTTGTTTGTTGAAGGGGATCTTGGCTCTTTCAACAGAATGGCTATTGTGGACATTGCTGTTATGAACACTGGGGTGCATATGGCCCTTCTTTTCAGTAAAATAGAGCTAGCCTATGACCCAGCAATTGCACTACTGAGTATTGACCTCAAAGATACAGATGTAGTGAGAAGAATTAGGTATTGTTAAAGCACAAATGCAGGGGATAGAAGTTACAGTACAGAAGAGGGAAGGGCAACCATATGGCAGAGTAGAATAAAGTAGCTCAGGAAGAAATTAGTTATAACCAGATATTATAAGGCATGTGGGGTTGGCAGGGAGAGCATGAGAAATCATGAGAGCAGAGAGAGAAAATGGACCAAGCAGGAGAGGTTTATAACATTTTAACATCTAAGGTAAGCATATGCAAAGCAGAATAGGGAAAGAAATAAAAGTTTTTATAAGACTCAATACATAAGGAATAACGTGGAGGACACTGGGAGATGGAGAGAAGTGTGCTGGGGGAAATCGGAGTGAGAGGCAAACCATGAGAGACTGTGGACTCTGAGAAACAAACTGAGGGTTTTGAAGAGGAGGGTGGCAGGTGATTGGGTGAGCCCAGTGGTGGGTATTAAGGATGGAATTTATTGCATGAAGCACTGGGTGTGGTGCATAAACAATGAGTTTTGGATCACTGAAAATAAATTAAGAGAAAAAAAAAGACTGACTACAGACATGGACCTCAGTGTAACACAGATATGGAACTCACTGTAATACCAGCCACTTCCCACCCATACACACACACTATGATAATAATAAATAATAATGCAATTAAGAAAATTGCCTGCCAAATAATTTTTCCTCTTTTTTATTTTTATGATTATTATTTTTATTTTGTTTTTAAAGTTTTTATTTAAATTCCAGTTAGTTAAAATAAGGTTAATATTAGTTTCAGGTGTACAATATAGTGATCAACACTGCCATACAATGGCTTAAATGAAAAAATGAAAAAAAAAATTTTTTAAATTTTATTTTTAAACAACCTCTACACCCAAGGTGGATTTCAAATGTACAACCCCAAGATCAAGAGTTACATGTTTTACTGACTGATCCAACCAGGCATCCCAACAAATAAAAATTTTATAAATTGTTGAGTTTGTGGGAGTCTCATTTGCTCAGTCAGTTAAGTGTCTGCCTTTGGCTCAGATCATGATCTCAAGAGTCCTGGGATCGAGCCCCATATTGTTCATGCTCTCTCTCTCTCTCTCTCTCTCTCTCTGGCTTTTGCTCTCAAATAAATAAATAAATTTTTTTTTTAAATTGTTGAGTTTGTTTAACTAGTTTTAAACTAATAGACAGAGATGAAGATAAAGTATGATGTCATGGGGACGCCTGGGTGGCTCAGTTGGTTAAGTGGCTGCCTTTGGCTCAGGTCATGATCCCAGCATCCTGGGATCGAGTCCCACATCGTGATCCTTGCTCCGCGGGGAGCCTGCTTCTCCCTCTGACTCTGCCTGCCACTCTGTCTGCCTGTGCTTGCTGTCTCTCTCTCTGACAAATAAATAAATAAAATCTTAAAAAAAAAAAAAGTATGATGTCATGGCAGGGAAAAATACGACTTACATGTTTTAAAAATAAAATGTGCAATGCAAGTTACATCACTTTTATCACCACACTGGGACTTTCCCTACTGAGTTGTTGTAATGTAAGGACCTATTTTATATTTTTATATTTTAGCAAAAGGCTTTCCTTGAGGTTAAACAAAACGTTGTTTAACCCTTAAACTGTCCTTGCTCCCCTTCCCCCAGGGGATTCACTTAAAAACAAATCCTGGAAATCAGCTCCCAGTAACAAAGCCCATATACAAGGGTGGGTCAGGCCAGGTGGAGACATCAATCAGGGGGGGGTGCGGGGGGGGCGGGACTTCATACTGTCTCCCTAGATACTAAGGAGTATGCCCCACTCCTCTGCCCTTTGGGAACCTTTTTGGCACCAATCCTAATCAAGGTGTAATAGGCTGGGTCAAATGTCTATACTAGGGTAAATTGTACCTCAATTGGTCACCTAGCATCACTGTGGAGTTTCCTGTGTGTGTTAAAATCTCATTGGTCACCTGTGCATGGCCAGGCCTGACCGCATGGCCTTTGCCCTTAAAAGCTAGACTGTGAAACAGAAAAGTGTTGCCTTCTCTCGTAAGAGGTGTGGCCCCAAACGTTCGGTAAGATTCTTGATGCTTGGTGTGAAAAAAAGCTTTGCTTGACCTTCGCTTTGTATCAGTCTCGCTCCTTTAATCATAGACCCATTATTGGGGCATAACAGTATTAATCTTATAGTTATAAGTCCACAATGCATCCATCATCCATCCTACCCCTTTACATTCCCCTTTGGACAGACCCATGATCTAGAACAGGCCTTATTTTATAGTGCCTTGTAGGAGAATTTTGCTGCTGCCTAAATTGCCTACTTTCCTCTCACCATTACCATGGAAATTGGGTCCACTGAAACAAAGGGGTAGTGTAAGAAATTAACAACTTCCATAAATCTCTTTAAATAATAAAGTATAAGATAGTGATACATTTTTTTTTCTGCCACATAACCAATTCTTGCAAGAATAAGGTCATATAAGAGAATTTAAAACACATGCTAGCATTATCCTACTGGACCCACATCATTTGTATGTTTCTCTGTCTCTGAGAAATGTAGTTATTTACATGACTGAAACCTACAAATTGTTTGATATGACTACTAATATTACCTACATTATTTTAAAGCCTGTTTAAGGCTTCTGAAATACATGGGTTTTGTAAACACTTATTAAGCATCTTGTATATATCAAACACATTAAAAATCTCTGCTTAAAAAAAAAAAACAAAAAACTCTACCTCAATGGAACTTTGAGTCTGAAAAAGATATAGGCAATATACAAGGCAACAGATAGAATAATTACATATTTGATTATATACTCCGAGGATGTCATCATTAAATTGATGTGAAAATGATGAGAAGGATCTGAATTTCTTGTCAAAAATTTTTGCCTTAAAAAGAAATTGATATTTAAGGAAAGTTGTTACTGAAAGAGGTCCTGTGTCAACCAAAAATGTTAAACCATGATCTGAATTTTCCAGTTGCTATCATTGCTTTGTTTAGCTGTCTTATATTAAGACTGAATTTAGTAATTCAGTCTCAGATTTCATAAGTTTTTTTTAAGATTTTATTTATTTATTAGAGAAAGAGAGAGTGGGCGGGGAGGGGCAGAGGGAGAGGAAGAACCAGACTCCTTGTTGAGCAGGCAGCTGATGCAGGACTGTATCCTAGTACCCTGGCATCATGACCTAAGCTGAAGGCAGACACTTAACCAACTGAGCCACCCAGGCACTCTAGACTGTAAACTTCTTAAAGGTAAAAAAGTTTATTCTTCTAGTAGTTCCACAGACATTTCTAACATCCATAAGAAAGCATGTACTGATGTAAAATGCCAGCAAATCAAATTATTTTAAAAAAAAAGAAAGAAAAGATATATCTGGATAAAGAGAAAAACAGAAAATCTAAGAATACATTGAATTATTAGAGCAAAGAGTGGAGGAAGAGAAAATAAATATGAAATAGAGATTTCCACTAAAAGAAAATAATTGAATAAGGCAGGAGATTTAGAAAATTATTATGACAGACTTGAGAAAAAAATAAAATAGGAATTTTTAGAAAATAGCAATGAATGAAAAGGTAAATTGTTCCTACCTCTATAATATTAGCTGTTTGTTGTTGTTGTTAATTTACCTATTTAAGCTAATAAACAAAGAAAGGATTTAGGGATAAGGTTTCATTTAGGGATAAGTTTTCTTATATATATATATATATATATATATATATATATATAACCCTTATCCATAAATGGAAAAAATATATATATTAATATATATTAATATTAATATTAAAATATATATTTTTCCAAAAATATATATATAACCCTTATCCCTAAATGGGAAAAATATATATTTATTAATATTAATATTAAAATATATATATATTTTTTTCCATTTAGGGATAAGGGTTATATATATATATATTTTTTAATTGTTAGAAAATGTGTGACAGAAAGTGTTTAAACTTTAAGATACAGATGCAACATGTAACGAACTACATTGTTTGAACGTCTAATTTGTAAATGCTGTTAGAGGAAACTTGGTGGAAATGTCCTTATGTGGTTGTGTTTCTGGAACTAAGTATATTTATTAATAAGGAATAGTTTAAAATTGTGAAATGACCAGGAGTGGACAATTTTCCTAATCCTATCAGCTCTTTGCAGCTCTTTTATTAGCCCCCTTTAGGAATATCAGCTTTATTTATCTAATTAAATTTTATATTAATGTGCTTTTGACTTTTGGCCTTTTTCTTCCTTCTGTTCTTTTTTTTTCCCTAAATTACATGTTTCTGTTTAGCAGCTACTATCAATTCTTTGATATGAATTCTCAACATCAATTTACTAACTCAAGAGATGAAGCAGCATCAATATTTAGAAGCTAAGAATACAAAGCCTTGGGCATCTTAATGGCTCAGTCAGTTAAGCATCTGCCTTCAACTCAGGTGGCGATCCCAGGGTCCTGGGATGAAACCCCAGGTTGAACTTTCTGCTCAGCTGGGAGCCAACTTCTCCCTCTCCCTCTGCCTGCAGCTCCCTTTGCTTGCATTCTCCCTCTCTTTGTCAACTAAATAAAATAAAATAAAATAGAATAATGTAAATAGTACATTTATTTATTTATTTAAATGCAATTATTACACAATACATAATATATATCATAATTATAATAATGATTAAATAATTTATTAAATATTTTTATAAAATATATCAATTTAATTAAATAAATATTTTTAGAATTTAAAATATTTCACATTTAGATTATTAAATATTAAATCATTAATTTAATAAATAAATATCTAAAAGTAATTAAATAAAATAATTTATTTATTAAAATGAATAAAATAATGTTAAGTCATTATCTGAGCATGTATTTTTAAATAGTCTAATTAAAAAAACCATCTAATAAAGTCTAAATACATTGTGTTCAGATATTTATACAAGTTAACCCAGACACTCAACCCAGACAGTTTCAAAACATTTGTTTTTATCTACTACTCAAAATACGATTGTAATGTATTTATTTATAACTTGGACATAGAAAGGAAACTTGGAGGAAAAGGAGACATTTGCTTTTAATATTTGAAAATTATTTTGTTGATTTAAAAAAAATAAAAGCCTTAACACAGGAACATTTCTTCTTAAATAACACTGTGGAGTTTCTGAGTCACATTCTATTAAAAATGCTGATAAAATGGCCTCAGTTACTCACTTAAATTATCAGCTGAATGGGTAACAAATGAAGTAGAGAGCTTTTTAATTATTTATGAATATATTGCTTATGGATGGAGTGCCACATAGAGTTACCTCTCTTTTTGGCTTTGTTTTGTGAGCAGCAGTGGAATCCATGAATGAGATTAAACATAAGGACATTCACAGAAATTCTTAATGAACTTCTGGGGAAGGGCAATAAGTGCAAGGAAAAACTGCAGCAAGACTAATTACAAATTTCAAGTGGTCATCGCTTAATTATAGAAGCTTTTAAGTTCAAGTAATATATCTTTTTTATGAGCCTATCATATTGTATTAATTACCACAAACTGCACTCTTGAACACTTATCTTTTCACATATTTTTTATTCTTAGTACTTAAAATTACCCTTATGATTGATAAGTAAATGGATTTTACGGAAATGCATTTATTTACATAAATAAATAATGCTGTTTATATATATAAAAACAATTGAATATGTGTATGTGTTCAATGAAATTTTTTTTTCAAATTAACATCTTAATTCTACCACATTGATTACAAATAGATACAGACTTTATAGATTCATCAAATATTTTATTCTCAAATTTATATCTCCTTTGTGAAGTAAATGAAACAATATATTAAATATAATCCTATCACATGTAACAGTTACTAGTGCATCCCAGGACATACATAGGTCAGGTCCTACTCAAGGCATCACGGATAACTGGACTTAGCTTTCTATCCTAGGAGTCTTCTATATATTTCTGTGGCTTTTATACTACAATCAGGCGGAAGAATTCTTTTGCTAAAAGCTTCCAAATGACTATGTGAGTAGATTATTTGTAGACCAGTGATATAATATTATAGTTTAATATGTAAAGCACAATAAAATAAAATGCTATTGCCGTATTTAATTTGTTCAGTAAAGCATTCATTTAGTTATCAAGCATTCATTTTCTTTTTTTTTTTTAAGATTTTATTTATTTATTTGACAGACAGAGATCACAAGTAGACAGAGAGGCAGGCAGAGAGAAAGGAAGGGAAGCAGGCTCCCTGCTGAGCAGAGAGCCTGATGAAGGGCTCTATCCCAGGACTCTGGGATCATGACCTGAGCAGAAGGCAGAGGCTTTAACGCACGGAGCCACCCAAGAGCCCCAAGCATTCATTTTATTTATACAGAAGAGATAGAACAATATTATATAGTAGAAAATATAGTAAATAATCTAGAAACCTTGATCATTTTGTTTTGGCAATTTTAGAACATAAAATTAGCTAAAGCGCAAGTGCAAGTTAGTTATATTTGTATCATAGGAGGAAAAGTTAATTAAAAGTTTGTTTATTACCATAGTTAAACACTTCAACAAAATGATAACGAGTCAAAAATTAATGAATATATGAAGTATACAATAAAAACAATAATCTTGAGTGTATGTAACTCACTGTAGGTATTGATAGGCTAGAAGTCAAAGGGAAAGTATCTATAGGGTTTGTTCAGTTCCATCCTCATCAGATTAATAGGCTTTCTCATATTGCTTCCTTCACCACATTAATTTATCTAATGAAGTTTTCAAGAGTTAAAGACAGTGATAGGTTCATGGCTGGAGAGAAGGTACATAATCTAAGATAGTTTAGCAGTGCTTATTATTTAAGAGAAAGACAGTGTGGGAGGTGAGGGGTGGAGGGAAAGGGATAAGAAGAGAGAATCTTAAGCAACCTCCTTGCCCAGCACAGAGCCTACAGGGGCTTGATCTCATCGCCCTGAGATAACAACCTGAGCTGAAATCAAGAGTCAGATGCTTATCTAATTGAGTCACCCAAGTGCACCGTTTTTTTTTTCCTGTATCTTTATTTTCATCTCTTTCTGTAACTGAGTTTCCCTTCAAAATCAGGACTTGCATACACAACCTAAATAATTATTTTGGGATTTGATCACGTGGAAGAGGAGAGAATGAGAAGAGCTAAGTGATCCAGGAGAAACATATATGTGTTCAGACTGAGTGGATTATGATTGTGGACAACTGAGCATCAATCCTAATGCACAGAATACATCTCAGAATTATTTTCCTGAAACAAGAAAGAATCTGTTTAACCCACTGGCTTCTGCATCCTATCCACAGTGGTTAAAATTCATCCCAGAAGTAATTAATGTCCCTGACTTTACTATTACTGGGCATGAGAGAGGAGCTGAGTGGGCTTGGTCAGTGTCCCAACTAATGAAAGGCAGAGCAGATTCAGGCAAAAAAAAAATTATTAGTTCTTTCCAAATTAGATTTAATGGGATTCTATTTTTCATTTATGAATTCATTTTACATTTTATATTTTATCAATTTTTCTAAGCTTTGGCCAACATTCACTGCATTTTTGAATAGCTTTTATCTATTATTGTAAATCATTTTTCAGCTACATTTGTTTAGTCATGGTTATCCATTTCTTCTTCCAAGTTTTTCAGATATGTGATATCAATTTCCAAATAAATTATTTAAAATGTTTATTTTTTATACTAAACTTCTATGAAAAACATTGATATATGTATTATGGCATATTGTTCACCTTTTAACTTATTTTTAAAAATGTGAATGTGCCTTGGCAAATACATATTGTTTCTTTATATGTTTATGTAGATTCTTCTTAATTTTCCCAAGCTCATTGGCTTATGGTTTATATTTTTTTAATAATTTTCCTACTGCCAATTAATAGATTTTTTTCCATTACATTGTCTAAGTTGCTATTGCCAATATAAGTAAAAAGCATCTGGAAATCTATATCCCTGTCCAGTTTCCTCAAATCACTCATTATTTTAAGGATCTAGTTGGATTTTCTTATGGGTTCCAGGTGGACAAGCTTTTGAACTAGTGCTAATTATTATTTCTGTTTCTGGCTTCCTGCATTTACCAGCTTCAGGGATCATTTTTAACAATTTTGATGAAATGAGGCATCATATTCTTATTCTCAACTTCATTAATAATGATATTAGTGTAACATGTCCTACAAGATAATAATAGATACATGTAAAATAATTTCATTGACCAAAAAAGTGGTGGAAAATGTAAATAAAACACAGTGGCAACCAACTACTCATTTCAAGTTGAGCTATTTTTTCCCCCTTTATCGCCCTGTCTCTTTAATTTCCTGTAGCACATTCCTACAAAGTATTTTAAGGTGTTTTATATGCACATACATAGAGATCATCATGGAGTCTAAATCTAATAATTCCTTGTCAGTTTTAAATATTTTAAGTATTGTTCATTCCTATGTCAGTTGTCTATTAACTTTTTCTCCACACTGTACTTAATTGCAAGGAAATATTTAATTTTAATTAAATTAATTAATCAAGTTAATAAATATTTTTACCTTATGGATTTATCTTTGATGCTTATTTTTTAATTTTTTTAACTTTTTTTTTTAAGATTTTATTTATTTATTTGACAGAGAGAAATCACAAGTAGATGGAGAGGCAGGCAGAGAGAGAGAGGGAAGCAGGCTCCTTGCAGAGCAGAGAGCCCCATGCGGAGCTCGATCCTAGGACCCTGAGATCATGACCTGAGCCGAAGGCAGCGGCTTAACCCACTGAGCCACACAGGCGCCCCAATTTTTTTAACTTTAAAATTTTATTTATTGAGAGAGAGAGAGAGAACAAGCACAAGCAAGGGAAGCTGCAGAGGGAGAGGGAAAAGAAGAAGCAGGTTCCCCACCAAGCAGGGAGTCAAGCTCAGTCTCAGGGCCTTGGGATCATGATCTGAGGTGACGGCAGAGGCCAATGAGTCTAACTATTATCTTTGATATTTAAGGAAATACTTTATCATCTCTATGTCACAAATACAGTTTTCTCTATGGTGATATTAATTTTGTCTTAAAATTAGACTCTTTTTCTAGAAGCATTTTTTTTAATTTTTTATTTTTTATAAACATATATTTTTATCCCCATGGGTACAGGTCTGTGAATCACCAGGTTTACACACTTTACAGAACTCACCAAAGCACATAACCCCCAATGTCCATAACCCCACCACCCTTCCCCCAAACCCCCTCCCCCCAGCAACCCTCAGTTTGTTTTGTGAGATTAAGAGTCACTTATGGTTTTTCTCCCTCCCAACCCCATCTTGTTTCATTGATTCTTCTCCTACCCACTTAAGCCCCCATGTTGCATCACCACTTCCTCATATCAGGGAGATCATATGATAGTTGTCTTTCTCCGCTTGACTTATTTTGATAAGCATGATATGCTCTAGTTCCATCCAGGTTGTCGCAAATGGCAAGATTTCATTTCTTTTGATGGCTGCATAGTATTCCATTGTGTATATATACCACATCTTCTTGATCCATTCATCTGTTGATGGACATCTAGGTTCTTTCCATAGTTTGGCTATTGTGGACATTGCTGCTATAAACATTCGGGTGCACGTGCCCCTTTGGAACACTACATTTGTATCTTTAGGGTAAATACCCAGTAGTGCAATTGCTGGGTCATAGGGAAGTTCTATTTTGAACATTTTGGGGAACCTCCATACTGTTTTCCAGAGCGATTGCACCAGCTTGCATTCCCACCAACAATGTAGGAGGGTTCCCCTTTCTCCGCATCCTCGTCAGCATCTGTCATTTCCTGACTTGTTGATTTTAGCCATTCTGACTGGTGTGAGGTGATATCTCATTGTGGTTTTGATCTGTATTTCCCTGATGCTGAGTGATATGGAGCAATTTTTCATTGTATGTTGGCCATCTGCATGTCTTCTTTGCAGAAATGTCTGTTCATGTCCTCTGCCCATTTCTTGATTGGATTATTTGTTCTTTGGGTGTTGAGTTTGCTAAGTTCTTTATAGATTTTGGACACTAGTCCTTTATCTTATATGTCATTTGCAAATATCTTCTCCCATTCTTTCAGTTGTCTTTTGATTTTGTTAACTGTTTCCTTTGCTGCGCAAAAGCTTTTGATCTTGGTGAAATCCCAATAGTTCATTTTTGCCCTTCCTTCGCTTGCCTTTGGCGATGTTCCTAGGAGGATGTTGTTGCGGCTGAGGTCGAAGTGGTTGCTGCCTGTGTTCTCCTAAAGGATTTTGATGGATTCCATTCGCACGTTGAGGTCCTTCATCCATTTAGAGTCTATTTTCTTGAAGTGGTCCAATTTCATTTTTCTGCATGTGGCTGTCCAATTTTCCCAACACCATTTATTGAAGAGGCTATCTTTTTTCCATTGGACATTCTTTCCTGCTTTGTCGAAGATTAGTTGACCATAGAGTTGAGGGTCTATTTCTGGGCTCTCTATTCTGTTCCATTGATCTATGTGTCTGTTTTTGTGCCAGTACCATGCTGTCTTGATAATGATAGCTTTGTAATAGAGCTTGAAGTCCGGAATTGTGATGCCACCAACATTGGCTTTCTTTTTAATATCCCTTTGTGTATTCGAGGTCTTTTCTGGTTCCATATAAATTTTAGAATTATTTGTTCCATTTCTTTGAAAAAGATGGATGGTACTTTGATAGGAATTGCATTAAATGTGTAGATTGCTTTAGGTAGCATAGACATTTTCACATTATTTATTCTTCCAATCCAGGAGCATGGAACATTTTTCCATTTCTTTGTGTCTTCCTCAATTTCTTTCATGAGTACTTTATAGTTTTCTGAGTATAGATTCTGTGCCTCTTTGGTTAGGTTTATTCCTAGGTATCTTATGGTTTGGGGTGCAATTGTAAATGGGATGGAATCCTTAATTTCTCTTTCTTCTGTCTCGTTGGTGTAGAGAAATGCAACTGATTTCTGTGCATTGATTTTATATCCTGACACTTTACTGAATTCCTGTACAAGTTCTAGCAGTTTTGGAGTGGAGTCTTTTGGGTTTTCCACATATAGTATCATATCATCTGCGAAGAGTGATAATTTGACTTCTTCTTTGCCGATTTGGATGCCTTTAATTTCCTTTTGTTGTCTGATTGCTGAGGCTAGGACCTCTAGTACCATGTTGTATAGCAGTGGTGATAAGGGACATCCCTGGCATGTTCCTGACCTTAGCGGAAAAGCTTTCAGTTTTTCTCCATTGAGAATGATATTTGCGGTGGGTTTTTCATAGATGGCTTTGATGATATTGAGGTATGTGCCCTCTATCCCTACACTTTGAAGAGTTTTGATCAGGAAGGGATGCTGTACTTTGTCAAATGCTTTTTCAGCATCTATTGAGAGTGTCATATGGTTCTTGTTCTTTCTTTTATTGATGTGTTGTATCACATTGACTGATTTGTGGATGTTGAACCAACCTTGCAGCCCTGGAATAAATCCCACTTGGTCGTGGTGAATAATCCTTTTAATGTACTGTTGAATCCTATTGGCTAGTATTTTGGTGAGAATTTTTGCATCTGTGTTCATCAAGGATATTGGTCTATAGCTCTCTTTTTTGATGGGATCCTTGTCTTTTTGGGGGATCAAGGTGATGCTCGCCTCATAAAATGAGTTTGGAAGTTTTCCTTCCATTTCTATTTTTTGGGAACAGTTTCAGGAGAATAGGAATTAGTTCTTCTTTAAATGTTTGGTAGAATTCCCCGGGGAAGCTGTCTGGCCCTGGATTTTGTTTGTTTGGAGATTTTTAATGACTCTTTCAATATCCTTACTGGTTATGGGTCTGTTCAGGCTTTCTATTTTTTCCTGGTACAGTTGTAGTAGTTTATATGTTTCTAGGAATGCATCCATTTCTTCCAGATTGTCAAATTTGTTGGCGTAGAGTTGCTCATAGTATGTTCTTATAATAGTTTTGTATTTCTTTGGTGTTAGTTGTGATCTCTCCTCTTTCATTTATGATTTTATTTATTTGGGTCCTTTCTCTTTTCTTTTTGATACGTCTGGCCAGGGATTTATCAATTTTATTAATTCTTTCAAAGAACCAGCCCTTAGTTTCATTGATTTCCTCTATTGTTTTTTTGGTTTCTATTTCATTGATTTCTGCTCCGATCTTTACAATCTGGAAATGAAATTAAGAAAGCAATTTAATTTTCAATAGAAAAAAAATAATAAATTAAGTGGAAATAAACTTAAAAGAACTACAAAACTTGTACAGTAAAAAATATAAAAATCACTGAAAGAAATTTTATAAAATACTAAATGCATTAAAAGATATACCATGTTCATGAGCTGGAACATTTAATACTATTAAAATGACAATCCTATTCAAATTGATCTATAGATATAATACAATTTCTATCAAAACCAGCAGGGCTCCAAATAGCAAAAAAAAAAAAAATTCAAAGAAGAAAACTAGAAGACTCATACCTCCTGAATTCACAACTCATCACAAAGTTAAAATTTTAATTATGTGTGTTATTGGATTAAGAGTAGATGAATGAATTAATGGGATAAAAATTAATGTTCCAAAATAACACCATCTATCTTTGAGAAACTGACTTTTGATGAGGGTCCCAAGACAACTCAGTAGGTGAAAGAATAGTCTTTTCAACAATTAGTGCTTAAGGACAGCTAGTAATCTTATGCAAAGGAATGAAGTTGGACTCCTACCTTTTACCATATATAAAAATTAACTATCTAATTTTTAAAAATAACTATCTAAATAAATAACCCGGGCATAGGGTTTCTTTCTTGTTCTTTCTCCAGCTCCTTTAGGTGTAGGGTTAGGTTGTGTACCTGAGACCTTTCTTGTTTCTTGAGAAAGGTTTGTACTGCTATATATTTTCCTCTCAGGACTGCCTTTGTTATGTCCCACATGTTTTGAACCGTTGTTCAAATAACTATAAGAGCTAAAACTATAAAACCCTTAGAATAAAACATATGTGTAAATTTTTTTGATCTTGAATTAGGTAATAGTTTCTTAGAAATAATTCATAAAGTCAATCATACAAAGAAAAAACAGATAAATAAGATTTCACCAAAATTATTTTTTTCTCCATCTCCAAGGACATGATCAAGAAAATGTAAGAATATCCACAGAATGGGTGAAGATATTTGCAATTCATAGATCTTGTGACTTTCACATCCAGTGTATATCAAGAACTCTTACAACATGACAAAGAGACAACCACCCAATTAGAAAATAAGGAAATAACTTGAATAGACATTTCTCCAAGAATACAAATAGCCAATAAGGGCATGTGAACAGGCACAACATCACAAGCCATTAGGTAAGTACTTATTAAAGCCACAATGAAATGTTACTTCATACCAATCAAGATGGCAATAATCAGTAAAGTCAGAAAATAAAAAGTGTTGCCATATATGTTGAGAAATTAGAATCCTCATCTATTCCTTGTTGAAACATAAAATGAGGGTGATGGACATTGAGGAGGGTATGTGCTATAATGAAGACTGTGAATTGTATAAGACTGATGGATCACAGATCTGTACCCCTGAAACAAATAATACATTATATGTTAACTTAAAAAAAAAAGAAAAGAAAACAAAGAAAAAGTAAAAAATCAAATGAATTTAAGATTTAAATAATTCCACACCTAGGAATTTATGCTAAAGATATAATCAAGTATCTGTACAAAAATTAATCTATAAGAATGTCAACCATAGTATTATTCATCATAAAATAATTGAAAAACTAAATATTCTATACAAATGGAGTAATTAAAAGAAAAAGAAACATAAAATGATGGATTTCCTCTGTCAAACAATTTGACAGTTCCTCAAAAAGTCAAATTTAGAGTTATCATATAAACCAAGAATTATACTACTAGGTATATATTTCTAACAGAACTGAAAACATATGTTTACATAAAGAAAACCATGTATATGAATGTTTATAACAACATTATTCTTAACAGCTCCAAATGGAAACAACACAGATGTCCAACAACTAAAAATGGGTAAACAAATTGTGATATATCCATACAATGGCATAGTATTAGACTATTAAAAGAAATAAAATATTGTATGTGCTACAATAAAGATTAATTTTTAAACCTTATGCTAATGAAAGAAGATTGACGCAAAAGGCTGAATATGGTATAATTTCATAAAACTGAATTGTCCATAAAAAGCATATCTAAGAGACTGAAATCAGACTAGTGGCAGCCAGGGCTGGGGGAGGGGAGAATGAGGTATAACTGCTAGTATATATGCAGTTTTTCTTTTGAAGTAATAAAAATATTCCAAGCATTAAATAGTGGTGATTTTTATACAACCTTGTGAATATACTAAAAACCAAATAAGTGCAAAAAAACCCACAAAACCCAACAACACTTTAATAGGGTAAATGTAAATTACATAGCAATAAAAAAGATGGCAGAGAAAGAGGAAAAATATGGTAGAGCAGTAGGGGACCCTATTTCAGCTGGTCCCCTGAATTGGGCAGGATATATACCAGACTAGTCATAACACCACAAAATCAGCCTGAGATATAAGAAGATATATCTGGATCTCCACAGAGTATCTCTGGTGGTTGGTATTGAGGTATGAAGCAGGGATCCATGATTCTGTGTACAAATATTGTAAGATAAACAGAAGGAGAAGAGACCTGCTTCTCTCTTCAGCCTGGAAGGTGAAATAGCAAAAGAGCACTCAAAAGCTGCCCACACTATGGTCCAGGCACATTCTTGAAGATCCATAGCAGTAAGGAAGGACTTTAGGACAGTCCACCAGACTTATACCTAGGAACCCAAGGGTGCCTTGCAGTTGTAGAAGCACAAAGGGTAGAGACATGCCTGGACCTAGAAGCAAGGGCTGGGAGTGCTGCTGTGGGGTGCACAACCCAGAACACTGTGGGTTTTAGCAGCACATACAAAAGCAGAGACAGTGTGGCCTGGAGAGTTCCATGAAGATCAGACTGCATTCTCTCTATTCTGAGACAAAAGTTTGGATACAATCACTTCTGCTCTGACTCTCAGAAGAGATGCACAAAGCTGCCAGGGAAAGATGCCAGACAACAACAACAACAACAAAAGTCAAAACTAAAAAGGTTTCAATGAATACATCCCCTCCCCACAGGGGGCAGGGTAATTTCGCCCAAACAAAGTTGTCTGAGTAATAGCACCACAGACCTATCCACCATCCACCAGAAAATAGGCTGGAAGAACAAGAGGCCAACATCCCTAAGACCCCTATAAAACAGGTGCATCTTGCTTGGGTTGTGGTCAATAATTTGGACTCTGTACATCCCTTCAACCACCCCTCAACAGAATGACTAGGAGAAGGAACCCTAAAAGAAAGAACCAAAAAAGTGGTCTCTGCCATAGAACTACTGGATATGGATACAATCAAGATGTCAAAAATTGATTTTAGAGTAACAGTTATCAAGGCAATATCTAGGCCTGAAAAAATATTAACAACAATGTAGAATCTCTAAGGACAGAGATGGGATCTAATCAGACTGAACTTAAAAATGTGGTGAATTAAATGCAGTCTAAGCAGGATACATTGACTGTCAGAGTAAACGAGGCAGAAGAACAAATTAGTGAGATAGAAGATAAGATGATAGAAGAGATGGAAATTGAGGCGGCATGGGAAAAACAAATTAAAAACCAAGAAATCAAACTGGAAGAGATTAGTGACAGAATGAAATGTTCAATTTAAGAATTATTGGGATCCTTGAAGGGGGAGAGGGGGGGTTCTAGACGATATATTTGAGTAAATTGTAGCTGAGAACTTCCCTAATCTGGGGGAAAAATATGAGCATTCATGTCCAAGAGTCAGAGAGGACCCTTCAAAAGATCAACAAAAACAGACCAATGCCACAGCATATAATAGCACAATTTGCAAATTTAGATCCAAGGAAACAATCTTGAAAGCAGGAAGAGGGAAGAGTTTCTTATTTATAAAGGGAGCAAAATTAGAATAATGTCAGACATGTCCCCAGATACTTGGCAAGCCAGAAAGGGCTATAAGACATATTCAGGGTAATAAGTGAAAAAACATGCAGCCAAGGATACTTTATCCAGCAAGATAACAGAATGGATGGAGAGACAAGGAGCTTCCAAGACCAGCAGAAATGGAAAGAATTTGTTACCATCAAGCTAACCCTACAAGAAATATTAAAGGGGGGTCTATAAAAGGAGAAAGACCCCAAGAGTGATATAGAACAGAAATTCACAATCTATAGAAACAAGGACTTCACAGGCAACATGATGAAAATAAAATCATATCTTTCAATAATCACTCTCAACATGAATGGCCTAAATGCTCCCATGAAACAGCACAAGGTTGCAGATTATAAAAAGATAGGACCCATCCATACGCTCTCTACATGATACTCATTTTCAACCTCAAGATGCATCCAGACTGAAAGTGAAGGGATGGAGGGCCATCTTTCATGCCAGTGGACCTCAAAGTAAGCTGGGGTAGCAATTCTTATATCAGACAAATTGGGTTTTAAGTTAAAGACTATAGTCTTTACAGAAGGACACAATATAAATATTAAAGGGTTTATCCAACAAGAGTATCTAACAATTGTAAATATGGTATGCTACCAACATGGTAGCAGCCAATTACATAACCAACTATTAACCAAAATAAAGAGACATACTGATAATAACATGCTAACAGGAGGAGACCTCAGCCCTCAACTCAGCAATAGACAGGTCATTGATGCAGAAAATCAATAAAGAAACAAGAACTCTGAATGAGATACCACACCAGATGGACCTCATAGATATATACAGAATCCACCCTAAAATAACAGAATATTAATTTTTCTTGAATGCACTTGGATATTTCTCCAGAATAGATCGCATACTGGGTCACAAATCAAGACTCAGCTGATACCAAAAGACTGAGATTATTTCCTGTATATTCTAAGACCATAATGCTTTGAAACCGGAACTCAATCACAAGAAAAATTTGGAAGAAATTCAAACTCTTGGAATCTAAAGACCATCCTGCTAAGGAATGTTTGGGTCAACCAGGGAATCAAGAAAGAACTTAAACAATTCATGGAAACCAATGAGAATAAAAACACATTGGAGAAAACCTATGGGATCCTGCAAAGGCAGTTCTAAGAGGGAAATACATAGCCATCCAAGCCTTAATCAAAAAAGTAAAAAATAAAAATAATTATATATATCCTGAATACACAAATTAACTATACACCTTAAAGAACTGGAGAAAAAACAACAAATAAAGCTTAAATCATGAATTAGAAGAGAAGTTATTAAGATTAGATCAGAGATCAATGAATTACAAGCCAGAAATATAGTATAGGGAATCAACAAAACTAGAAGTTGGTTCTTTGGAAGAATTAATAAGATCGATAAACCACTAGCCAGATTTATTCAAAAGAAAATAGAAGGGACCCAAATTAATAAAATTATGAATGAAAGGGGAGAGATCACAACTAACACCAAAGAAATGGAAACAATCATTAGAAATTATTATCAACCATTATATGCCAATAAATTAAGCAACCTGGAAGAAATGGATGTCTTCCTGAAAACCTATGAACTACCAAGACTGAAACAGGAGAAACTGACAGCCTCAGTTTCCACAAACAATAACCATAAACAAGATTGAAGCATTGATTAAAAACCTCCCAAAGAACAAAAGTGCAGGGCCTGATGGATTCCCTGGGGAATTCAACCAAACATTTAAAGAAATAATACCTATTCTCCTGAAGCTTTTTCAAAAAATAAAAGCAGAAGGAAATCTTTCAGACTCATTCTATGAGGCCAGCATTACCTTGATCCCAAAACCAGGCAAAGACCCCATCAAGAAGAGTTTCAGACCAATATCCCTGATGAATATGGATGCCAAAATTTTCAACAAGATCCTAGCTAATAGGATCCAACAATACACTAAAAGGATTATCCATCAAGAGCAGGTGGGATTTATCCCAGAGATACAAGGGTGGTTCAACATTTGCAAATCAATCAATGTGGTAGAACACATTAATAAGAGGAGAGAGAAGAACCATATAGTCCTCTCAACTGGTGCAGAAAAAGCATTTGACAAAATAAGCATCCTTTCCTGATTTAAACTCATCAAACTGTAGAGATAGAGGGAAAATTCCTCAATTTCATAAAAACCGTCTATGAAAGCCCACAACAAATATCATTCTCTTCCCTTAAGATCAGGAGCATGACAAGGATACTCACTCTCACCACTATTGTTCAACTTAGTACTAGAAATCCTATCAACAGCAAACAGACAGCAAAAAGAAATAAAAGATATTCAAATTGGCAAAGAAGGAGTCAAACTCTCTCTCTTTGCAGGTGACATGATACTTTTCTGTGGAAAACCCCAAAGACTCCACCCCTAAATAACTAGAACTCATACAACAATTCAGTAATGTGGCAAGATACAGAATTAATACACAGCAATCAGTTGCTTTTCTATACACTAACAATGTAACTGTAGAAAGAGAAATTAGAGAATTGATTCCATTTACAGCAGCACCAAAAACCGTAAGATAACTTGGAATAAACTTAACCAAAGAGGTGAAGGATCTATACTCTAGATAAACTACAGAAGACTTATGAAGGAAATTATAGAAGATACAAAAAAGATGGAAAAACATTCCATGCTCATGGGTCAGAAGAATAAACTTTGTTAAAAAGTCTATACTGCCCAGAGCAATCTATACTTTCAACGCCATCCCAATCAAGATACCAATGGCATTTTTCAAAGTGCTAGAATAAAGAATCCTAAAATTTGTATGAGACCAGAAAAAAAACGTGAATTGCCAAGGAAATGTTGAAAAAGAAAATCAATGCTGGGGCATTATGTTTTCTGATTTCAAGATACATTACCAAGCTGTGATAATCAAGACAGCATGGTACTAGCACAAAAACAGATACAAAGATCAATGGAACAGAATAGAGAGCCCATATATGGACTCTCAACTCTATGGACAAAGCAAAAAAATATATCCAATGGAAAAAGACAGTCTCTTCAATTAATGGTGCTGGGAAAATTGGACAGCCACATCCAGAAGAATGAAACTTGACCATTCTCTTACACCATGCACAAGATAAACTCAAAATGGATGAAAGACCTCAACATGAGGTGGGAATCTATCAAAATCCTAGAGAACATAGAAAGTAACCTCTTTGACATCAGCCACAGCAACTTCTATCAAGACATGTCTCCAAAGGCAAGGGAAACAAAAGCAAAAATGAACTTTTGGGACTTCATCAAGATCAAAAGTCTGCACAGCAAAGAAAACAGTCAACAAAACAAAGCAACAGCCACGGAATGGGAGAAGATATTCACAAATGACACTACAGACAAAGGATTGATATCCAAGATCTATAAAGAACGCCTCAAACTCAACACACACAAAACAGATAATCACGTCAAAAAAATGGGCGGAAGACATGAACAGACACTTCTCCAAAGAAGACATACAAATGGCTAACAGACACATGAAAAAATGATCATTATCATTAACCATCACGGAAATTCAAACAGAACCACACTGAGATACTATCTTACACCAATCAGCTTGGCAAAAATTAACAAGACAAGAAAAAACAAATGTTGCAGAGGTTGTGGAGAAAGGGGATCCTTTCCCCAGTGTAACCTGTTACACTGCTGGTGGGAATACAAGGTGGTAAAACACTTTGTTTTGTTTTGTTTTTTAAAGATTTTATTTGTTTATTTGACAGACAGAGATCACAAGTAGGCAGAGAAGCAGGCAGAGAGAGAGGGAAGCAGGCTCCCCGCTGAGCAGAGAGCCGGATGCGGGACTCAATCCCAGGACCCTGAGATCATGACCCGAGCCGAAGGCAGCGGCCTAACCCACTGAGCCACCCAGGCGCCCCACTTTGGAAAACAGTGTGGAGGTTCCTCAAAAAGTTAAAAATAGAGCTATCCTATGAACCAGCAATTGAACTACTGGTTATTTAACACAAAGATACAGATATAGTGAAAAGATGGGCCATATGCACCTTGATGTTCATAGCATCAATGTCCACAGTAGCCAATCTGTGGAAGGAGCTGAGATGCCCTTGAACAGATGAGTGGATAAAGAAGATGAGGTCCACATATACAATAGAATATTACTCAGCCATCAGGAAGGATGGATGCCCAATATTTGCATCAACCCAGATGTAAGTGGAGGAGATTATGCTAAGAGAAATAAGTCAAACAGAGAAAGGCAATTATCATACAGTTTCACTTATTTGTGGAACATAAGGAATAGCATGGAGAATATTAGGAGAAGGAAGGGAAAAATGAAGGGGGAGAGGGATTCAGAGGGCTGGATGAACCATGAGAGACTGTGGACTCTGGGAATCAAATGAGGGTTGGGGGGTGTAGAGGGGATGGGTAAGCCCAGTAATGGGTATTATGGAGGGCACATATTGCATAGAGGACTGGGTGTTGTACACAAACAATGGATCATGGAACACTACCTCAAAAACTGATGAGGTTTTTTAACATTAAAAAAATGTAAATAAATAAATAAAATACCAATGCAAAAACATTCCACAAATGCCTGAATCTTAGTAAATACTCATTAAATATTAGTTTTAATTAATAAAAAAGATGCCAAATCTAAATGTGAAATGTGATTCAAGATTGTATCATAGAGCAGAAATATAATTTTTGCCGTAACAAACATTATTGAGACAATCTACAAAGCTTGAAATCTAATGGGAACAGAAGGAGACAAACCATAAGAGACACTGAATCTCGTGAAACAAACTGAGGGCTGCTGGAGGGTGGAGGGGTAGGAATAGGATGGCTGGGTATGGACAATGGGGAAGGTATGTGTTATGGTGAGTGCTGGGACATGTGTAAGCGTGATAATTCACAGACCTGTATCCCTGGGGCAAATAATAAATTAAGTGTTAAATTAAAAAAAACTTGAAATCTTTACTTAGCCAATATTATTTTATTAATTATTAATTAATTATTAAGTTGCCAATTTTGGATAATTTGGGGATCTGAACTGACATACTTAATAGGAAAGGAGTCCTGTGATTGCTGCCTACTCTCTAATGAATCAAAAAGACAGTAATAAAATTGAATATGACAAAATGTCAGCAATTGCAGAATCCAGGTGAAGGGCAAAAAGAAATTCTTGGTACTTTTCTTGTCATTTTTATGTTAGTTTAAAGTTGTTTAAAGATAAAAATGCTTGCCATAAAGTGAAAAAAAAAGAAAGAAAGGAAAACTTAATTTATCTAGCAGCATGTGAATATGGTCCTTTCTAGAAAAAAGTGATGTTGAATTCAATGATTCTTAAAGGTTGGTAGAAGTTTACTCAGCCCCCTGTTACCAGTAAACTCATAACATGTTAAATTAACTGTTGAAAAAAAAAATGTCCACTATCTTGTTAGGGAAAAAAAAGATATTTATCTGATGGTCTTATAAAATTAATTTTACTGTCAATACTTAACTTTATTTACATTAGTGAAGTTTATAAAAGATGGATGATTATTTTATGATTCAAATGAACTTCACTCAGAATTCTAGAGAAATGAGAAGATTTATGGGATTGATAAAATATTATGATTAAATATTGATACAGTGATTATGTTTATATTTCCTGACTTTGCTTTATTTTACTTATTAGGAGTATTTCTAAATCACCAAATATTAATATTTTATTTTCAAGTCTCAGGTATTTTCTCCTACCTCTATGAATTATTGCATGATTGTTGACATAGCTTTAAATTTGTGTTTTTCATGACTAGATTATAGTAGATATTCTAAATGTGAGTTTGTAGTAAAGCCAAGAAAAAAAGTACAGATGATTAAAATAATTCATTTTTATCTACCCTCAGATGAAAATAAAATTTATCTTCACTTTCTCTCCATTAGCCATATCAGTATTTCTCTGACATTGAGAAATATCTGATATCAGGCAAGTGGATTGGCACTGAAAGACAGGAGAGAGGATGGCCCAGTCCCACCCAGCACTTTTAGGTCACCAGATGTGTGCTTGAACTGAGTATCTGTCACCTCAGTCCTTCAGAGCTTTAACCTGTACTTCATACTCTGGCCTTTTTTACTTTCCATTTTTCTCATTTCTTCCCCACTCTTCCTGCTTCTGAACTTATTTCTCATCAAAGTCATTAGAAGACCCTTAATAGCTCAAAGTATATACTCTTAATATTCCAGGCTTTGAGTTAATCATCACATCATGTAATTCTCACAAACATTATCTCAATTTTTATTTTATTCCCAAAAAATAGGGCAACATAGATGGATTTCCAATTCTGTCAGTGTGGAATAGTCCCATTCCTCATGGGTCTTCTCACACATAACAAAAAAGCCCTGCACATAAAGCATGGGAACTCTCTGAAAGATGGGAATAAGAAAACATGGTGCTTGGAGAATGGAGGACTTGAAGAATAGCATGTCAGGGGGTTCCCTGGATTTCTTAATGTCCTAGAGAAGCATCCAATCCTGAATCACCAATACAAACAAATCAAAAAATCTCCAATAAAGCCTGCAACTATAACCAAATGGCCCCAAACTGGACAACCCAACATTAGATGTTGTCTGGTAATCTATTTTCTACTCCAGCTAAATACTAACAGAAAAACCAGGATGCTTCCCTCCCTCCCCACTATGGTTTCATTGGCACTGAGCAAGAAGTTGATGATTTTTCTTCCATCACATCTCTTCTTACCCTTTTCCTACCCTTCCAAGCAGGAGTATGTGTTTCTCAGAGTACTTCCAATTAAAATAAGGTTACTGAAAAAGAAATCTTTGGGCCTAGATTGCTTCTCTAGAGAATTTTACCAAATATTTAAAGAAAAATTAATACCTATTTTATAGAATTACCTCCAGAAAACAGAAGAGGAGGAAACACTTCTCAAGTAATTTTCATGAGGCTAGTATTATTTTGTTACCAAAACCAGGCTAAGACAATATAAAAAAGAAAAAAAAAATACTCTACAGATACTGTCTCTCATGAACTTAGATACAGAAGTTGTCAACAAAGTATAGCAAATCCAATCCAGCAATGTCTACAAAGAATATATATACCATTGTCAAGCAGGATTTATTCCGGTTATGCTAAAGTGTTTTAACATTCAAATACCAATCTTTATAATCTACCATCTATATGAACAGACTAAGGAAATCATATTTTGATATCAGTTGATAAAGTAGTATTTTACAAAATCCAAAACCCCTTCACATGAAAACTTTTACCAAACAAGATACATATGGGAACTTCTTCAGCTTAATAAACAACATGTACAAAAACTTCCTATAACCCACATTATATTTAGGAATGAAAGACTGATAACTTTCTATCTAAGATTGCAAGAGGGCAAAGATCCACTCCCTCATTCTTATTTAAACAAAATATGAAGGTTCTAACCACTACAATGAGATAAGAAAGAAAGAAATATATAGACTGGAATTAAGTAAATAAAACTGCTCCTATCTGCTGATGGTATGACTGTCTATTAAAAATCCATAGGAAGCTAACAACAACAATAATAAAACCCTAGAACTAATTAGTAGTTCAGCAAGGTCATAGGATACAAGACCAACACACAAAAAGTCACCACATTTCTGTATACTAACAATGAATATGAAAACTAAAACTAAAAACACAATATCCAAGAAAGCGTTTTTGCAAAGTTAAACTCATAATAAAATTTAAACAAAAAGGCACACATCCTGCAATAGCAAAAACAAACTTGACAAAGGAAAATATGGTGGGAGGAATCACTGTACCTAATATAAAGCCTGATAAGCACCTACAGATATATATTAAGACGGTATGATGTTGGAAAAATGGAAAACACATAGATCAATGAAACAAAACAAGATAACCCAGAAGCAGGCCCATAGAAATGTACCTAAATGATTTGTTATCAAAAATGCAAAGAAAAACAAACAAACAAGCAAAACACAATTCAGTTGAGGAGAGCCTTCTTAGCAAATGGTACTGAAGCAGCTGGGTACCCATAAGCACAATTTTTTATTTTTATTTTATCTCTATTTTATTTTTATTTATTTAGAAAAGGAGGGGGAAGGGCATATAGAGAGAGAGAATCTTAAGCAGGCTTCATGCCCAGCTTGGAGCCCAATGTGGGACTCAATCTTACAACCTTGACGTCATGACCTAAGCCAAAATCAAGAGTCAGACAGAATCAACTGAGCTACCCAGTTTCTCCCCATAAAGAAGTTTTTAAAAGAACCTCAGCCTAAGCTTCACATTGTACAAAAAATTAATGCAAAATATATCCCAAATTTAAATGTAAAACATAAAACTATAAAAGTCTTAGACAAAACTAAATAACAAATAATAAAAGAAAAATATCTTAGGACCCAAGATCTAGGCAAGATTTTTTGACTTGACATTAAAAAGCATGATCCATAAATGAAAGAACTGAGCAACTGTACTTAATCACAATTAAAAACATTTGTTCAACAAAAGACCCTGTTAACGGGGGGCGGGGGGAGAAAAGGTACAGAATGGGATAAAATATTTGCAAATCACATATCTGACAAAGAACTTTTGTCTAAAATACAAAAAAAATAAAAACTCAACAATATGGAAACAATTCATTTAGAAAATGAACAAAAGATATGAATAGACGTTTCACCAAAGAATACATATAAATATAAATTAAGCAAATAAAAATATTCAACATCATCATCAATCATGGAAATGTAAATTAAAATCACAATGAATTTTCACTTTGTACTTATCACAAAGACTGAAATTAAAAATAATAGTCTCAACATCAAATATGCATGAGGATATAGGAAAACTAGATCATTCATAGGTTGTTGATGGGATTATACAACGGTACAGTGATTCTGAAAAACAGGGTGTTATTTTTTATGATATTCCATGTATTTTATTTATTTTTTTAAGATTTATTTATTTATTTGACAGAGAGAAACACAATGAGAGAAGGAACATAAGCAGGGGGAGTGGGAGAGGGAGAAACAGGCTTCCCACTGAGAAGGAAGCCTGTTGCAGGGTTTGATCCCAGGACCCTGGGACCATGACCTGAGCCGAAGGCAGATGCCCAATGACTGATCCACGCAGGTGCCCCCAGGTTGTTAATTTCTTATAAAACAAATTATGTAACTATCAAATGACCCAATTGCATATTTGGTCATTTATCTCCAGGAAATTAACATTTATGTTCACCCAGAAACCTGTACACAATTATTCCAAGAAGATCCATTCATCATTGCCAAGAACTAGAGATACTAAACACATTCTTTAAGGGGTGATTGGTTAAATATCCTGGGTTCATCCATATCAAGGAATATTACTCAATAACAGACTCCTGATGTACACAACTATTTGGATAAATGTCTATGTAATTTTCTGAGGGGGGGGGAAGCCAATCCCAAAAGTTTATATACCCCATGATTCATTTATATGACATTCTTACAAATTAGCTGTCACTGGCATTCAGGGACCAGAAGAGGGAGGTGGGAAGAAGATGCATGTAGTGTTAAAAAAGCAACAGGAAAAATCCTTGTAGTAATGGATCTGTTCTGTATCTTGACTCTATCAATGTCAGTATCCCAGTTGCGATATTTTACTCTACTGTTGCATAATGCTACCATTATGGGAAACTAGGCATGTTAGTTTTCTAGGGCTGCCATAACAAAATACCATACACTTGATGACTTAAGCAAAAGAAATTTATTTCCTTGCAGTTCTAATGGCTGGAGGTCTGTGATTAAGGTGTCAGCAGGTGTGGCTTTACGAGAGAAGGTTCTTTTCTTTCTTTTGTTCTTTCGTTTTCTTTCTTTTTAATGTTCAGTTAGCTGTTCTAGGCCTCTCTTCTTGGCTTGTCAGTTGCTGTCTTTTCCCTATGTCTCTTCATATCATCTTCCCTCTACGTGTCACTGTCTCTCTGTCTACATGTCCCATTTTTATCAGGATAACAGTTCTTTTGGATTAGGGGCCACCCAAATGGCCTCGGTTTAACTTGACTCTATAAAGATCCCATTTCCAAAACAGAATCACCTTCTGAGGTGCTGGAGATTATGATTCTAACATATTTTTTGTAGAGTATAGGGGACAGAATTCAGTTAGAACAAAGAATATGAAGTAATTTAAATGGATAGCCTCCCGTATACTCACATAGTTTATAATTACTGTGATAGAAATGGATACTACTTTTGAGTCAGATGGGTCAGTCATTTATCTCATCCCCAAATTGGGGATTGAATATGTGTTAAAATGTACAGATAGACTGAGAAGTATTTTCCTGATTGGCAGTCATAAAAATAGAAATATATATATACATATATATATAATATATGTAAAATCAGTAATGTTATTTGACCTTGTGTACCAGGTGTTTTACTGCATAATACTCTAGGGTAATAGTTGAGACCTTCTTCCAATAGAAGGGTAGAAGATATTCTCAGTTAGGATTATTTCTCGACCCTTTTACTGAAAAGCTTTGCTACTGTATGATTCTGATGTTACAACTACTATTTCTAGGGCTGGTCTCTCTCTCTCTGTCTATATACTGAAGGAATAGAGTCTAGAGCCTTTAACAGCAGAAATATATATGTATAGAGAGGCTAAAATATAGCGAGGAACCTGTACTATTTTTACTTCTTGTGTTACCCTGATTGTTTGATATTTTAATAAAGATAGAGTTATAAATTAAATTTGAACTAGAAATTATACTAAACTCAGGGTTCCTGGGTGGCACAGTGGGTTAAGCCTTTGCCTTCAGCTCAGGTCATGATCTCAGGGTCCTGGGATCGAGCCCCGCATCGGGCTCTCTGCTCAGTGGGAGCCTGCTTCCCCCTCTCTCTGCCTGCCTCTCTGCCTACTTGTGATCTCTGTCAAATAAATAAATAAAACCTTTAATAAAAAAAGAATCACTGCTCAATATACTGATTGTAACATCTCATATGGGTACAAATATGTACATAATGACATAAATATGTATATTTATGTATATATAGAAACATAACTATTTTCTCATTGATGGAAGCATGAGAGTCAAAGTTGTTCTTCTGTTTATCCTTCTTGTGCCATAAATGTGTGATTATTTTTACCCCACCTGATCCAAAAAATGATTTGAGGTAACCTATACAATGAAATCAGTCCAACAGTGTAAAGGTAATCCAAAAACTTGTAATAAAGGAAAAGGTCAGTAAAATAATATAAATTCAATAGTATGTTTACTATGTAAAATATGGTAACACATTACATTACATTACATTAAAGAAAGAATCTAATCCAAATATTCAAGGATGATTTATCATTTGAGTATCAGGCAATGTGTCACTGTGCAAAAAAAAATATGTATCTTGGTAGATGTCATAACATTTTAAAAAAGATTTTATTTGAGAGAGAGAAAGAAAGCACAAGTGAGGAGAGGGGCAGAGGAGAAGGAGAAGCAGGCTCCTTGAGCAGGCAGCCCTACATGGGGCTCCATCCCAAGACTCCCAAATCATGACCTGAGCCAAAGGCAGATAGATACTTAACCTACCAAGGCACCCATAGACCCCATAACAACATTTTATAAAGTTCAGTATTTTCAATGATTACAAAATTTTAAAACACTAGTTATAAAAGGGAACTTTTTTAGCACAACAAAACCTGCATATTTAAAGACATCATATATGCAATGAACAAATTTTAAGACAACCCATCCCTTGCCAGTTGCTCTTTTGTTGAACTTATTTCTCTGAATTTTCAGGAATTCCACATTTGGAGCACTCTAGTTTACTTTCCAACCTTGGAACTCAGAACTTGTTAATACCATTCAACTAATAATATTCATTCAACTAATAATATTTCCTGTTTTGGCCCTGTCTGTCACCTTTGGAGGCTAGAAGATATATACTTCCTAAAGAGATAATTGGCCATTCAAAAAAACCTCCAATTTGCTAATAGGCCAACTAGAAATTTATGAAAACTTGTACAATTTTAATTGATATGAACCATTCCTTCTTTATAAACTATTTTCCTGGTTTATTTCTCAATTTGTGTATACATTTTATATTCTTGATTTTGTAAGAATATGAGTATATAGTGTACATGTATGTGCACATATTATGTCAACAGAGAAATGTCATAAATTTATGATTCTCAAATGATGTTTATGAGTGCATTGGTTTTGGTTTTATTTTTAGAACATTATTAGAAATATTAAGAATACAGATTCTATTAGGCTATTTCTGACCTAGAGTGTTGATCTCTGATCAATAGATCAGACAGATCTCTATAAAATAATTTGGGGAAAGGAAGATACAAATGGAATAAAAAAAACAGAATTTGGAGTCCTTGAGATTACAAATAATAATGTCAGCTCTTAATATATTTCTTATTTAGGGGATTTAACCACACCCTAGACTTCTGGTCCTTTGACAGAGCCTAAGTGACCTAAGAGGAGCAAAATACTCAATTCCATTCCGTTGGAGCCATATTGTCCCACCTAATAGTGTAAGGTTTTGACCCTCCATAAGATTGAACAAGTACAGACAGACATTTACTGTGCTTTTGTTTATTTGCTCATTCATCTAACAAATCTTTATTGTACATCTGATGTGTGCTAGGTACTGTATTCAATGAGGATATAGCAGCAAAGAAATACAGTTCCTGCCCTCCTAAACTTGATATTCTAGTGTAGAAGAGAGATGGCAAGTAAGTAAACAAAAAAGTCACTACGTCATTTTATGTGTTAAAATTTTCCATAAGGAAAATCAATTAGGTTAAAAACAGTAATGCATGAAATGAATTATCATAAGGTTTTTGCCTTTGTAAGTGAACTGTGTTCATAATGTTTGATATGCCTACTATGGAAATGGAGGTACATAAAAGCAAAATTCCATGTGGACAGTACAAATATAAAGCAATTAAGAAAAAATAAAACCCTGAAATGAATAAGTTATTGAGTTATATTGGGTTAACTATGTGATTTTGCTGTTTAGATATATTGTGATATGGTGTTGAAGTGAAATTACTGTGTTTGCATTGGAAGCAAGTTCTATAGTGCTTTCAAAGGCCAGGTCCTCAGACCCCATGATAGACAGCAACATTGAAATATAAGAAGAGATCATGCTTAAGTCGAGCACATTGGCAAAGTGACACAAATCGGAGTTCTCCTATTCCTCAGCATACACAGAGGCAAAAATTTAATGACTCACACGTATGAAATTACCAGTAAGAACTTGCCAATGATGAGATTCATTAAAAAGTTTTGTTTTTGTTCTAGAGATTTAGAACGGTCTGCAGATAATAAACAGGATGTCTGCTGTTTGACTGTATTGATTAAAATTTCTTAATGAGTATCTTTTCAAGGTGTAAAGGGAAAAATGAATGAAACAAAACAATTAAAAGACCACAATGAACACATTATTGGATAACTAATTTATTTCCGGTACCAGGTAAAGCACTTTTGTATAGATTATCTCAATGCAAAGAGGAGAAAAAAAGAAAATAATGACCTACGTGGCAGTGGATTTTAGTGACTCTAAACCTTCCTTCCATTTATCATTAATAAGGGGTTAAATGAAGGCAAACTCTGGATGCTTGTAAGCAATGTTAATTTCTGTAAGTGTGTCCTACTGGGAGAATGGAGCCATTGGGTCTAATTCTTAGTCCCAAGGATTGTGGTTGCTTTGAAGTTCTCACAAACTTTTTCTTTTGACTGAATCATCTATTTTACTGCATAAAAACTGATTTTTATCTTGAAAAACCTGAGGCTAAAAAAAAGGATGACTGTCAGTATCAATTGAAATGGTGGGGAACAGAAACATTCAGTGAATCTTTGCTGTTCATTGGGACATATCTTTATAAGCATATAACCCCCCTAAGACAGACCATGGAGATTAGATCAGATCTGGCTATGATGTGCTGAATTTTGGTGCAGAAAAGAAGGGTAATATATTTGTCCCCATGGGGATAGATCCATGACTGCATTTTTCAAAATGTCAAGGTTACATTTGAAAAGTAGTTGCAATTTTCTCCCATTTCCTAAAGATAATTCTCTACTTGTAGTTCACAATTAAAAATCCATGACTTAATGAAAATTTTTTTCACAGTATTAGGATAATAATTCCAACCTAACATGGCTTAGAGTGTATTTTTCCCTTAATCTCCAGATTCCAGCGAATAAAAACATAGTATTGTTGGTTATTTAGTAATATTTTGCCTTTTCAACCACTTCAGTTTTGTAGGAGGTCATAGTTTGTTTTAGAAACTTTGTCAAATAAGCTATCTCTTTTTGGAAGTATTAATCTATAAAGAAGAAAACATATTCCTATTTGTTCGAGATACTTCTATATAAAACAGTCTACCTCAGATAAATTGAATCTTACTGGATAAAAAATGTACATTTGTGTATATTTGGTATGCTTTACGAAGTCCTGATTTTATATGCAATAGCAGTATAGCTAAACATTGCAGTATACTTTGACAACTCTTCAACCATCAAAGTTTAGGTGCGCCTGGGTGCCTCAGTGGGTTAAGCCGCTGCGTTCAGCTCAGGTCATGATCTCAGGGTCCTGGGATCGAGTCCCACATCAGGCTCTCTGCTCGGCCGGGAGTCTGCTTCCTCCTCTCTCTCTGCCTGCCTCTCTTCCTGCCTCTCTACCTACTTGTGATCTCTCTCTGTCAAATAAATAAATAAATAAATCTTTAAAAAAATCATCAAAGTTTATTGTGGTATAAATGTTAAAAATTCTAGTAGCTATTTGGAGGTAGATATTAGATAATGATGTTTAATGAGATGGAATAAATGGCAAATGAAAAATAAAATTCTCAAATAATTTTAAGGAAAATTAATTTCAATTTATTAGAAATCTTTTTTTAAACATTTTATTTATTTATTTGACAGGCAGAGATTACAAGTAGGCAGAGAGGCAGGCAGAGAGAGAGAGAGAGAGAGGAAGAAGCAGGCTCCCTGCCGAGCAGAGAGCCTGATGTGGGGCTCGATCCCAGGACTCTGGGACCATGACCAGAGCCAAAGGCAGAGGCTTTAACCCACTGAGCCACCCAGGTGCCCCCAGAAATCTTAATATAAGAATTATTTTTAAAAGTCCATGTAAGAAAATTTTGGAGGATGGTCAGTTGTAGAAAATCAATATCTAGAAGTATTAATTAAAAATTCTGTCACCATGCTGGGAAGTGAGAGGACATATGGACAAGATTTTAAAGATTTAAGTCATTTTGCAGATGTCAACAGGTAATTTGCCTTTATATTGGACAATAATTTTTAGTCCATAAACCACTGATACAGAAAAATGGTACCAAAATTATGGCCTTTCTGCAGAAATTAAACAGTGTATCTTTGTAAGAAATACTCAAACATGAAACATCATTTGTTGTTTTTATTTAATTTTTTATTTTTTATAAACATATATTTTTATCCCCAGGGGTACAGGTCTGTGAATCACCAGGTTTACACACTTCACAGCACTCACCAAAGCACATACCCTCCCCAATGTCCATAATCCCACCCCCTTCTCCCAAACCCCCTCCCCCCAGCAACCCTCAGTTTGTTTTGTGAGATTAAGAGTCACTTATGGTTTGTCTCCCTCCCAACCCCATCTTGTTTCATTTATTCTCCTACCCACTTAAGCCCCCATGTTGCATCACCACTTCCTCATACAGGGAGATCATATGAGTTGTCTTTCTCTGCTTGACTTATTTCGCTAAGCATGATACGCTCTAGTTCCATCCATGTTGTCACAAATGGCAAGATTTCATTTCTTTTGATGGCTGCATAGTATTCCATTGTGTATATATACCACATCTTCTTGACCCATTCATCTGTTGATGGACATCTAGGTTCTTTCCATAGTTTGGCTATTGTGGACATTGCTGCTATAAACATTCGGGTGCACGTGCCCCTTTGGATCACTATGTTTGTATCTTTAGGGTAAATACCCAATAGTGCAATTGCTGGGTCATAGGGCAGTTCTATTTTCAACATTTTGAGGAACTTCCATGCTGTTTTCCAGAGTGGCTGCACCAGCTTGCATTCCTACCAACAGTGTAGGAGGGTTCCCCTTTCTCCGCATCCTCGCCAGCATCTGTTATTTCCTGACGTTGATTTTAGCCATTCTGACTGGTGTGAGGTGATATCTCATTGTGTTTTTGATTTATATTTCCCTGATGCCGAGTGATATGGAGCACTTTTTCATGTGTCTGTTGGCCATCTGGATGTCTTCTTTGCAGAAATGTCTTGATTGGATTATTTGTTCTTTGGGTGTTGAGTTTTAAAAGTCTGTTCCGCTGAGGGACATCGCTCCAGAGGCTAAACCGGGGCGAAGCCCACGCGGGGTCAGCGTGGCCTCAGTTCCCGCAGGGTCACAGAAGGATCAGGGGTGTCTGAGTGTCGCAGAGCTTGCGGGTATTGGAACGGGAAAGCCGGCTGCAGAGACAGAGCCGACAGTAAGCTCACAGCTCGGTGTTACCTTGAACCGGTGATAGGCTCGGTGAGCTCGGAGCGCGGCCGGAGGTCAGGCAGACGGGAGTAACTGGGCGCTGCTCTCTGAGGGCTCACTGAGGAGTGGGGCCCTGGGCTCTCGGCTCCTCCGGGCTGGAGACCAGGAGGCCGCCATTTCTATTCCCGTCCTCCAGAACTCTACGGAAAGCGCTCAGGGAACAAAAGTTCCTGAAAGCAAACCCGAGCGGATTACTCACCCCGGCCCCTGGGTAAGGGCGGTGAAATTCTGCCAGGGGCAAAGACACTTGAGAATCACTACAACAGGCCTCTCCCCCAGAAGATCAACAAGAAATTCAGCCGAGACCAAGTTCACCTACCAAGGAGTGCAGTTTCAATACCAAGGAGAGCAGCAGAATTCCAGAGGAGGAGAAAGCAAAGCACGGAACTCATGGCATTTTCCCTGTGATTTTTTTTAGTCTAGCAGTTAATTTAATTTTTTCTTTTTCATTTTTTTTTCTCGCCTTCTGTTAAAATTTTTTTTTAACTTTTACCTTTTTCTTATTTTTTTTAAAAGATTTTATTTATTTATTTGACAGACAGAGATCACAAGTAGGCAGAGAGGCAGAGAGAGAGAGAGAGGAGGAAGCAGGCTCCCAGCAGAGCAGAGAGCCCGATGTGGGGCTCGAACCCAGGACCCTGGGATCATGACCTGAGCTGAAGGCAGAGGCTTTAACCCACTGAGCCACCCAGGCACCCCTTACCTTTTTCTTTTTTAACGTTTTTTTTTAACCAGTTTATCTAATATATATATTATTTCTTTTTTATATTTTTCTTATTTGTTTTCTTTTTTAAATTCTTTTCTTTTCTTTTTTTTCTTTTTTCTTTCTTTTTTTTTTATTTCTTTCTTCCTTTTTGAACCTCTTTTTATCCCCTTTCTCCCCCCTCACGATTTGGGATCTCTTCTAATTTGGTTAAAGCATATTTTCCTGGGGTTGTTGCCACCATTTTAGTATTTTACTTGCCCCTTCATATACTCTTATCTGGACAAAATGACAAGACGGAAAAATTCAACACAAAAAAAAGAACAAGAGGCAGTACCGAAGGCTAGGGACCTAATCAATACAGACATTGGTAATATGTCAGATCTAGAGTTCAGAATGACAATTCTCAAGGTTCTAGCCGGGCTCGAAAAAGGCATGGAAGATATGAGAGAAACCCTCTTGAAAGATATGAAAGCCCTTTCTGGAGAAATAAAAGAACTAAAATCTAACCAAGTTGAAATCAAAAAAGCTATTAATGAGGTGCAATCAAAAATGGAGGCTCTCACTGCTAGGATAAATGAGGCAGAAGAAAGAATTAGTGATATAGAAGATCAAATGACAGAGAATAAAGAATCAGAGCAAAAGAGGGACAAACAGCTACTGGACCACGAGGGGAGAATTTGAGAGATAAGTGACACCATAAGATGAAACAACATTAAAATAATTGGGATTCCAGAAGAAGAAGAAAGAGAGAGGGGAGCAGAAGGTATACTGGAGAGAATTATTGGGGAGAATTTCCCCAATATGGCAAAGGGAATGAGCATCAAAATTCAGGAGGTTCAGAGAACGCCCCTCAAAATCAAGAAGAATAGGCCCACACCCCGTCACCTAATAGTAAAATTTACAAGTCTTAGTGACAAAGAGAAAATACTGCAAGCAACCTGGGAAAAGAAGTCTGTAACATACAATGGTAAAAATATTAGATTGGCAGCTGACTTATCCACAGAGACCTGGCAGGCCAGAAAGAGCTGGCATGATATTTTCAGAGCACTAAATGAGAAAAACATGCAGCCAAGAATACTATATCCAGCTAGGCTATCATTGAAAATAGAAGGAGAGATTAAAAGCTTCCAGGACAAACAAAAACTGAAAGAATTTGCAAACACCAAACCAGCTCTACAGGAAATATTGAAAGGGGTCCTCTAAGCAAAGAGAGAGCCTACAAGTGGTAGATAAGAAAGGAACAGAGACCATATACAGTAACAGTCACCTTACAGGCAATACAATGGCACTAAATTCATATCTCTCAATAGTTACCCTGAATGTTAATGGGCTAAATGCACCTGTCAAAAGACACAGAGTATCAGAATGGATAAGAAAACAAAACCCATCTATATGTTGCCTCCAAGAAACTCATTTTAAGCCCGAAGACACCTCCAGATTTAAAGTGAGGGGGTGGAAAAGAATTTACCATGCTAATGGACATCAGAAGAAAGCAGGAGTGGCAATCCTTATATCAGATCAATTAGATTTTAAGCCAAAGACTATAATAAGACATGAGGAAGGACACTATATCATACTCAAAGGGTCTGTCCAACAAGAAGATTTAACAATTTTAAATACCTATGCCCCCAACGTGGGAGCAGCCAACTATATAAACCAATTAATAACAAAATCAAAGAAACACATCAAAAATAATACAATAATTGGAGGGGACGTTAACACTCCCCTCACTGAAATGGACAGATCATCCAAGCAAAAGATCAGCAAGGAAATAAAGGCCTTAAATGACACACTGGACCAGATGGACATCACAGATATATTCAGAACATTTCATCCCAAAGCAACAGAATACACATTCTTCTCTAGTGCACATGGAACATTCTCCAGAATAGATCACATCCTTGGTCCTAAATCAGGACTCAACCGGTATCAAAAGATTGGGATCATTTCCTGCATATTTTCAGACCACAATGCTCTAAAGATAGAACTCAACCATAAAAGGAAGTTTGGAAAGAACCCAAATACATGGAGACTAAACAGCATCCTTCTAAAGAATGAATGGGTCAACAGGGAAATTAAAGAAGAATTGAAAATAATCATGGAAACAAATGATAATGAAAATGAAACATCATTTGGATTCAACTAAATATCATAAATATTATAATTTGTATATGTTAAAAACAGACATTTTCACATGGATCATCTTTTTTTTTTCAAGATTGCATTTGTTTATTTGAGAGGGAAAGAAAGGGAGAGAGTGTGGGCACACAAGTGGGATGGAGCAGGGGTAGGGGCATAGGGAGAAGGACAAGTCAACTCCCCAATGAGCAGGGATCCAAATTCTGGGCTTGGTCCCAGGACCCTGAAATCCCACCTGAGCTGAATGCAGCCACTTTAACAGAGTGAGCCACCCAGGCACCTCTTCATGTGGATTGTCTTAGGTCATCTTCACAAGGACCTTGTGGAGCAATTATTTCAATTTTAAAGATAAGCAGATTAGACTTAGAGAGTTAGAGAGTCTAAGAAACTTGTTCAGAATCTCAGCTACTTGAGGGTCAATGTGAACCTTAACTGAGCTCTTCTACCCCCAAATATTGTGATTTTCCCATTACCTACACCAACTGAAGTAATTAATAGCCTCTTTTGGACATCTCATTAAATATGTTATCTCTTCAGTAAATATCTACAAGATTTCTACTATTTCTGACATCTCTGCGTTACATTGTGGAGATTGAAGAGTTACCTTGACTGATCTCAAGTAAATTTTGTTCTTCTGTATGTTGTTTAATATGTTGTTTTTCTATGGCTGCTTTCAAAACTTTCAAATGAAGCATACATTTGACTGTATGTTTGTAGATGTTATTTTCCTTGCATTTACTATGCTTATGTTCTAATGAGCTTGAATTTGTACATTTATGTTTTTCACCAAATTTGAGAAACAAGCCACATTTCTTCATTCATTTAGTCTGTCCCTTTATTTTTTTTTCCTCTCCTGGTACAATCACTGCATATATGTTAGGCCATATTCAATTGTTGCACTGTTTCTGAGTCTGTTAATTTTTTGCATTTAATTCTCTCTTATCTAATTTATTATTTATCTGTCTTAAAGTTCATTTACTTTATCCTCGATATGTTGTTAATCCTGTCAGGTGAAATTTTTATTTCAGATTGTATTTTCCACTTTTTAATTTCTTTTTTATTCTTATAGCTTCTATTCCTTTGCTGAAATTTGTCTTTTTATTCATCATCAATGTATTTCCATATCCATGAAGATAATTATAGTAGCTTGTTTAAAATCTGTTCTGATGCCAACATCTTGGTCCATCTCTACTTTTGTCTTTGCTGTTTGTTTTTTTCTTTGAGTGTGGCATTTTTCCATTTCATTGGAATTTGTGTAATTTGGATTTGTGTTCTGGGTATGAATTATACATTGTAGAGATTCTGGATTAGGTTATATACTTTCAAGGAATGTTGTTGTTGTTGTTTTTGAGTGTGCAGTTTGACAGAACTCAAACTACATTTCCATGTGATGCATGGCAAGTTCGCCAAATATTTAGGCATAATATGATGTTTCTACCTTATCTCTCTTTTTAGAAATCCTGCCCTCACTCTACTCTGCACCCTCTAAATTTTTCAGCTGTGTAGTTGTCCCAGACTCTGCTCTTCTTGGTTCATCACTCTATTAAAAATGTTTTATCACATCCGTATTGTAGTTGCACAACATTGCACTAATGTTGGTTCTGTCTGTCCTCAGGCTCTGAGTAGTGAAACTAGGAAGCTTACCTAGGATTTTTCTCTTCTAGCAAGTGTTGACTTACCTGTGACATATGTCTGCTTTGCTCAGTCTTCAGTGACCTTAGATAATTGCTTTTCTTTACACATTACACTGTAGTTTATGGAATCATATAACATCTGGTGTTTGTACCTGGCTTCTTTTACTTAGCATAATGCTTTAAAATTAATTTGCAATGTTGTATATATAAGATATTATTCCCTTATGTTCATATTCTTTTACTATTGAGTAGTATTTTGTTGTGTGAATATTCCACAATGTGTTAATCCATTAACTATTTAATGAACACTTGGGTTGTTTTTAGTTTGGGCTATTCTGAATAAAGTTCTTTAAAAATTCAAATAGAAGATGTTGGGTGGAAATATAGTTTTATTTATTTATTTTTTTTTTTGAAATACTGGGTCATGTGTAGGTGTTACATGTAACTTAAAGTATAAATTTTTTTTTCAAAAGCAATGACATTATTTTATATTCCCATCAATAATGTTTGAGATTTCCTGTAGATCCACATTTTCACTTGGTATTATCAGTCTTTAAAACAGTAATCATTATAGGGTTGCCTGGGTGGCTATATCCTCAGAACCTATTCATCTTTTACCTGAAAGTTTGTACCCTTTGACCAACATCTCTCCATATTCCTCAGCACCTAACTCTTTGCAACCACCATTCTACTCTCTAAGTAGAAAGCCTTTTTCAGATTCCAAATATAAGAGAGAACACATGATATTTTTCTTTTCTGACTAATTTCACTTGGCATGATGCCCTCAGTTTCCACCCGTGTTCTTACAAAAGGAAGGACAGGAAAATACCAGGGACTGACACTGACAGAGTCACCACGATCTGGAGCAATGCTGATCAATGTTTCTGTGGGAAGACAATATAGCACTGCCTCTTGAAGTTTTCTGGCATCCAAGCAACACATGTTGCTTCTGTTCTTATTTTATTGGCCAAAACAAATCACATGGCCCTACCTATTTTCAAAGCACATTCTTACCATGAATCTGGAGGGTTATTGGTTATTAGTCTTCATGTCAACCACCACATTAAAAATAACATGAGATAAGGATTCTAATTCAAAATGTGTAGCCTGCATAATCATTTTAGTCTTGTGGTTTTAAAGTCAAAGGTCAAAAGATTATGCATAATATTGGAATATTTAAGAGAACTTGATGTCCATCATGTCTATAAGTTTAATTTATTTTGTATAGAAGAGTTAAATATATGAAAGATTTTAAATATGTCTGTAAATTGGACGATTAATTTTCCAAATAGATATAGATGCAATTAAAAATATTTAAAGAAATCTAAACTAACATTTAAAAATTTTTAAAAAGATTTTATATATTTATTTGAGAGGGAAAGAGACGGTGTGTGTGCGTGCATGTTCCTGAGAGCAAGGGGGAGAGGCAGAGGCAAAGGGAGAGGTACAGGCAGACATGCTGGGTGAAGTGCCCACCTTGGGGCTTTCTCACAACCCTGAGATCACCACCTGAGCCAAAACCAGAGTCAGATGCTTAACTGACTGAGCCACTCAGGTTACCTAAGCTAACTTTTTAATGTGTTTATAAAGTAATCTCAGTCTCCTGAGAAGTGATTGTTAATATTATTTGAGTTATAAATGGAGTAATAAATTTTGCCTGTTGAACTTAAAAATATAAGAATGAATTAGGTTTATGAATTTATTACTCAAATAAATAAATATTAATTTTTAAAACCAAAGTAAACTTGAACAAATGCTATCCTTTTTGGGTATCAAATTCTCACATTTAATACTAGTAAATGCTATTATAATCTCAAGGTCTTCTTTATTTTCCTTTCTGAGCACAAAAGGCTGTGAAATGAATACTATTAGAGATATAGTATGAAGGACATACTAAAAATATGTTATAACAGAGGAAGACCTGAAAATGCAGTTGGCTAAGTGTCTAACAGAATGATTATCTTTTCTTTTTAGCTTACATTAAAAAAGAGACAAAATTTTAGAAGGAAAAAATACCATGTTTTCGAGACTCTTTAGAATTTCTTTTTTACAAGAATAACCAGTACAGGTTAAGTTGATGGGATTTAGTGTAAGTAAAGTACTTACTGGAATTGGATGAGGGTACAAAGAGAAGAAAAATATTATATTTGATGAAACCCACTGTGCACACTTCCTTTAAGTATGGGCAGTGATTTACCTCTGATGAGTAAGAGCAAGTAAGATACTCAAAAACATATGAGACAATTTATGTAATATGTGTATATTTATAAATATACTTATTTATAAGTATAAATAAAGTATAAAGTACATATGTAAATATATTTATTTATAAATAAATATAAATATATTTATTTATGGCTTCATCTGTACCACAAGAGAAATTGTAATGACTCTGCAAAGAACACAAATCTTTTGCATATAAGTCAAAGTGTCTATTCCATATGGCTTAGGAATATGTGTAAAGCTTCCATATGGGAAAAAGATTTTCTGATAGCCAAATAAAGAATCAGGCATCAAAGAACCTACTGAAAAGTTTGTCAAATATTGACAATTGTCACAAAATTTTGAATTCCAATTTGAAAGTCTACATATTCTATTTTGCAATATTCTCTATAATTTTATATTAGAGCTGTTCAGAACTTTCTTCCAAAGCCATGGGATTTAATATATGATTATACCATATAAACAATGCATACATGTATATGGATGTTTATATTAGCATTCATTTCAGTTTGTTTATATTAGCATTCATTTCAGTTAGCATTCATTCTATCCTACTAGATATCCCAGTGACTGGTTATTGCTCTCACAGTGAAACTAAAGATATGCCAACTCTCTTGAAGCAAAGTCCAAAACTTTAGAATAATGCTTATATATTTGATTTATATAGTTTATTTCTCCCAGAGTGTTCATTTTAAATTAACTCCACATTGAAATAAGTGATCATGCTAATAGCTGACAGGGCTAGGTTAGGCTGACTTTGTCTTCATGTCATTGACAGTAACAAGAAAAAAAAAGAAAGTCATAGATCCCTTTTTTAAAATACATTTTTTTCGTTAAAAGTATTTATTTAAGTTTTTTTCAATTTTTCTGTTTTTTTTTAATTTATATTCCTTGTTCAAATTTATTATTGAAGAAGGGGGATATTTTTACTTGAAGATAATATGGTAGTTTAGACAAAGGCTTGGCAGTCTAAATGAGCATTATTTGTAGAACTGTTTGGGTCTTGTCTTTAGGACTCAGACTATGCAGCTATGGTCAATGACATACAGAGTATGTATGCATGTATGTATGTATATATAGTATGTTATATTATATTCTGAATCAAATTCTCTCCATTCAGTGGGGCAACAAAACGGATTTATAAATATTTGAAATTCGTAGTATTTCCTAATAAAATGGAATATGGGTTTCTAAGTAACTAATTAGAATAGATTCTCTTTGTTCAAGAATTTCCCTAGATTTGTTGCTGAATTTGGGCTTTAGTTTTATTTGAAAAATAAAATTCTTTTCAATTTAAATATGAGAAGTGTTCATTAAATATATGATGAATTTCTGTTTGCAAAATTAATCTTATATAAATGTACAATAAATTTTAAAATAATGTGCACCACATAATACACTGAAGTTTATTTTTAGAGTAAAATGCTTATCTGATAATTATATAAGTAGATGAACTATACAGTAAATTATAATATTCTACCTTTTATGAAGGCAAAAAGAAAAATTAGAAAAATCAAAGCTATGCATTTACATCGCAAGTGATATTTAGTTGTCATGTAATATGTCAGTGCAAATAATTAAAGTGATATTACCGATGAAAAATATATTTTAGTATTGCTTCTGTAATTATTCCATATAAAAGAACAATAGAGTTAATAAAATAACAAGTTTCTTAAAGGAATGAATTTAAAGGGATGCTACGGTTTGTAGCACTCACTATAACCTGTTGATGCAGCCTATCCTAATGATTCTGGTAAAGATTTGAAATTTAGTTCTCAAACTATCACTCTCATAGATTAGCAACCTCATACATATCATCATGACGGCACTTGAAGCTGTATGATAATTAAAAGATCAATTATTTTTGTGGTTCATTTTCTACCTCTCCCTACCATCGCCATGAATGACTAGTGGATGTCTGTTTTGTGTTACCCGTGTTTGCTTTTAAAAGTCAGAAGCATTCTTCTTCAGTCTGCTATTCAATCAGTTGGACTCTGATAAGAACCTTTTACTTCCTCTGGGTTTTTCTCTGTGTGAAAAGTTCTGAGCTCATGGAATGTTAGAACACATTTGAGCTCCCATTGTCATCCCATACTAGGAATAAAACTAACTTAGAAGAATATAATAATTACAGATATGATCAGCATAGGAGAAAATGTGTATATTTTTAATAGAGTTTTCAAAGGAGAATCTATGTAGCTTCATTTCCTAACAAGGCCTCTCTGTAGCCTTCTTTGTCCTCCAAAATCTCTCATGTGTATACATAATAGCTGGTGATATAGTCTGAACAAGGAAGGATTTTGCCATATCTGGGAAACCTATTTTCTTTCCCTGTCATAATCATGCTGTATTTGATCATTTCTTCAAAATTCAGAAAAATATAAATAGACTTTGCTCTTAATGTCTGTCTTGGTTTCTTAAGGCTGCTGTAACAAATTGCTGCAAGCTGGAAAGTTTGAAATACCAGGAATTTATTCTTTCACAGTTTGGGAGAAATTTAAAAATCAAGGTGTCAACAGGGTCATATTCGGTCTAAAACGTTGCCTTCGTTGCCTCTTAGCTTCTGGCAGGTGATAATGATCCTACCTTCCTTTGGTTTGTAGATGTATTCTTCCAATCTCTGTCTCTGTTCTCCTGTGTCTTCTGTGTCTGTGTGGAGATTCCTCTCTCCATCTAAGAATACCAAGGTTGCATTTAGATTTACCCTAATACAGTCTAATCTCTTCTTAAATACATTATGTTTGCAAAGACCTTATTTTCAAACAATGCCTGATTTGAAGGTCCTGGAAGTTAGGACTTCAACATTTAGAGACACAATTCTAACCACTTACACAGTCTTTTAATTAAAAAAGGCATAAATATCACACAGAGCTGATCAATTAGTACAGTAACATTGTATAAAATAAAATTGTAATTTAAAAAAATTTTTAACAATTATAACATTGCATAAGAGTAAAATAAAATAAAAAAAAGTTTGCAAATTTTTTTCTTTTGAAGTTGAAAACAATTCCTGATTTTTGTATGCCTTTGCTTAGGTTTCTTTGTATCCTTCACTAATTCATCCCTAAATTTATCAGTAAAAGTGAAAAAGTTTCATGCACTCAAACACAAAGTGAAATCAAGAAGGTTTCCAGAGTGGTGAAGGATATGAACTTTTACTCTACCTGCAAGCTTATAAGTTAGCCAGTCTGTTGCATGGCTGTTGGGATAAACCACAGACCTCTGGCATCAGACACGAAGAACTGTTTTATTACTCACAGCAACAGAAATAGCTAAGGGGTAAGTAAGTATTTTTTACCTTATTACTGAGCTCCTATTTCCACAAGGTGTTACAAGGATGACACTTCCACACACAATGGAGTGTGTTACGCCTTTGGATAGCTAAGGTTTAGAGAGCCTGTATTTTATATAATAGACAGTAAGCATGTCTGCCCTTTGTTCTGGAAGGAGTTATTGTCTTTCAAGGCTATGTGTAAAGAAAACATTTCCAAGGAGATGGTCCGGGATAAAACATCAGTGCGTTGTTAACAAAACCCACGAAAGACCCATAGAAAATTATATCCCAACATTTTTTATTATTGGTTTGTTTTGTTCACTTACTTGTGTTTTGTTCTTGTTTTCCCTTGAAGATATTTCTTCCAGAAATTCTTCTTTAGGACAACAGGATAATTTTGCTTTTGTGAATTTATCATCGTATTCTTCCTGGGTAGTATTACCTTTACCCTTCTTTCATGTTCAGCCTCCAATTTCTGACTTCCCATTGTTGTCAACCCTTACATTTCTGGCAACATTTAACCGACTAAATCCTACCAATAAATAAGGCACTGGAAAACTAGTCAAGTCACCATGGCAGAGGCAGGGGATGTGAATTGGGTTACTACTCTATTGTGCTAGTATCTTATATTACAGAACAAATTCAGTGGGTGATCTTTCAATTAGTTTCCATATGTCTCCCCCCCCCCATTTGTGTCTTAAATCCAGTTCTAGTATTCTTTTTTTTTTAAAGATTTTTTTTTATTTTTTATAAACATATATTTTTATCCCCAGGGGTACAGGTCTGTGAATCACCAGGTTTACACACTTCACAGCACTCACCAAATCACATACCCTCCCTAATGTCCATAATCCCACCCCCTTCTCCCAAACCCCCTCCCCCCGGCAACCCTCAGTTTGTTTCGTGAGATTAAGAGTCACTTATGGTTTGTCTCCCTCCCAATCCCATCTTGTTTCATTTATTCTTCTTCTACCCACTTAAGCCTCCATGTTGTATCACCACTTCCTCATGTCAGGGAGATCATATGATAGTTGTCTTTCTCTGCTTGACTTATTTCGCTAAGCATGATACGCTCTAAAGATTTTATTGATTTATTTGACAGAGAGAAATCACAAGTAGAAGGAGAGGCAGGCAGAGAGAGAGAGATGGAAGCAGGCTCCCTGCTGAGCAGAGAGCCCGACGCGGGACTCGATCCCAGGACCCTGAGATCATGACCCTAGCTGAAAGCAGTGGCTCAACCCACTGAGCCACCCAGGTGCCCCAGTTCTAGTATTCTTAAAACAAATTAGGAAAGTAGCTCATGAGTGGTATCTCTTTTAATTTTTGTTTTCAGTGTAGACTTGCATTAACTTTTCGTTTTGTTGGTGTGCTATTCCTACCCTTCCCCTGGAGTTTAGAGCTATCCATTTCTACTTCTCCAGAGAAAGAGTTATATAGTAATCATTTTATTACCTAAAAGTCAGCTTGTGTATTATCAATATTCCTAGAATTCCTGAAGGGGTTCAGATATTTTTATAGAAGCTTTTGAAAAAGTTTTTAAGTGAAAACAAAGAATAAAGCAATGAAGCAATGAATCCCTTTTTGTTGTTGTTATTGTTACAGGCTTTGCAGAATTACAAATTACCTTGTATAATATTATACTGGGAGTGCTCAGTCATTAACGCCTGTAGAACAGCCGTCAACTAATGATAGGACTATGTGAATAAGTACCTCAGTTCTCTTGGAACAAACCTCAGATGAATGTTCTATACAAGATCTCAAATTAATATTCTCTGTTGGAGTAAGCTCTAGATATATTCAATGGTAGCTACCTTGAAAATAAATAACTTGCTGTCCACCCCCTATTTTTCAGTCTCTATTCATGTTTTATTCATCTCCAAAATAAGTCACTTTATTTAGGATTTTTGTGTCAGGCACTGTCTCTGGAAAACTCCAGTGGTACATATTAGTCTATCTTGTTCCCTTATCACCTCAAATCCACTATTTCCTACTTCTACAACAAGTAGAACTATCTTTTGAGTTTTTCATCTTAAATTTATACTTACAGCTGAAACCAAGTTGTTAAGGGATTGCATATTTCAACCAACTCATACACATGTACATATATATGTTCTCAAAAACTCCTATGTATATTATATATGGACAACTCTATTCTCTCCTTCAGTTGTCTTCCCCCTCACCCAGTTTTCATTTAAATTCCAGCTAAAACAATGAATCCTGGAACACTGGAAAATAAATTTAAATTTTAAAAATTCCAACTATGTAAAATACAGTGCAATATTAGTTTCAGGTGTAAAATTTAGTGATTGATCAGTTACATACAACACCTGTTATTCATCACAATTGCCCTCCTAATACCATCACCTGTTTAACCCATCCCCTCATCCACCTCCCCTACAGTAACCTCACTTTGTTCTCTATAGTTAAGAATATGTTTTATGGTTTGCATCTCTCTTTTCTGCCCTATGTTCATTTGTTTTGTTTCTTAAATTCCACATATGAGTAAAATCATATAGTATATGTCTTTCTCTCACTGACTTATTTGCTTAACATAATACTCTCTTTCTCTACCCACATCATTGCAAATGGCAAGACTTCATTCTTTTTGACGGCAGAGGAATATTCCAGTCTGTGGGCATGTGTGTGCGTGCATGTGTGCACACCACATCTTTATCTACTAATCAGCTGATGGGCATTCGGGTTCTTCTATAATTTGGCTATTGTTGATAATGCTACTATACACACTGGAATTCATGTATCCCTCAAATCAGTATCTTTGAATCCTTTGGGTAAATACCTAGTAGTGCAATGGCTGAGTCATAGGATAGCTCTTTTTTTAACTTTTTGAGGAAACTCCATGCTGTTTTCCAGAGTGGTTTGCACTCCTACCAGCATTGTAAGAGGGTTCCCCTTTCTTCGCATCCTTGCCAGCATCTATTGTTTCCTGTGTTGTTAATTTCAGCCATTCTGACAGCTGTGAGTTGGTATCTAATTGTAGTCTTGATCTGTATTTTCCTAACATGAGGGAGGTTGAACATCTTCTCATGTATCCATCAATCATCTGTATGTCCTCTTTGGAAAAATGTCTATTTATGTCTTCTGCCCATTTCTTAACTTGATTGTTTTTTGGGGGGGATGTTGAGTTTTCTAAGTTCTTTATAGATTTTGGGTATTAACCCTTTATCAGATATGTCATTTGCACATATCTTCTTTCATTCTGTAGGTTGCCTTTTAGTTTTGATGATTTTTTTTCCATTGCTGTGCAGAAGCTTTTTACTTTGATAAAGTCCCAATAGTTCACTTTGCTTTTGTTTCCCTTGCCTCAGGAGGCATATCTAGTAAGACGCTGCTATGGCTGATGTCAAAGAGGTTATTCCCTACGTTCTCCTCCAGCATTTTAATGGTCTCCTATGTCAAATTTAGGTCTTTAATCCATTTTGAATTTGTTTTTGTGTCTGGTGCAAGAGAGTGGTCCAGTTTCATTCTTTTGCATGTTGCTGTCCAGTTTTTCGAACATCATTTATTGAAGAGACTGTGTTTTTTTCCGTTGGATACTTTTTCCACTTTGTTGGAGATTAGTTGACCATATAGCTGAAGGTCCATTTCTGGCTTTTCTATTCTGTTCCATTGATCCATGTGTCTGTTTTGGTGCCAAGTATCATACCATCTTGATCATTATAGCTTTGTAATACAACTTGAAGTACAGAGTTTTAATGTCTCCAACTTTGTTTTTCTTTTTCAGGATTGCTTTGACTAGTTGGGTTATTTTAAAATTCATACATATTTTGAGATTGTTTGTTCTAGGTCTGTGAAAAATGCTGCTGATATTTTCATAAGAATTGCTTTAAATGTGTAGATTTCTTTGGGTAGTATAGCATTTTTTCAAAATCTTTTTAATAGATTTTATTTTTTTTAATTTTTTATTTTTTATAAACATATATTTTTATCCCAAGGTGTACAGGTTTGTGAATCACCAGGTTTACACACTTCACAACACTCATCATAGCAAATATCCTCCCCAATGTCCATAACTCCACCTCTCTTCTTTCAACTCCCCTCCCCCCAGCAAGACTCAGTTTCTTTTGTTAGATTAAGAGTCACTTATGGTTTGTCTCCCTCCCAATCCCATCTTGTTTCATTTATTCTTCTCCTACCTCCTTAACCACACATGTTGCATCTCCACTTCCTCATATCAGGGAGATCATATGATAGTTGTCTTTCTCCGCTTGACTTATTTCGCTAAGCATGATACCCTCTAGTTCCATCCACGTTGTCACAAATGGCAAGATTTTATTTCTTTGGATGGCTGCATAGTATTCCATTGTGTATATATACCACATCTTCTTTATCCATTTTAACAATACTTGTTCTTCCAATCTGCGAGCATGGAATGTTTTTCATCTCTTTGTGTCATCCTCAATTTCTTTCATCTTTATTTTATAGTTTTCAGAATACAAATATTTAACCTGTTTAGTTAGATTTATTCCTAGGTATCTTATGGTTTGGGGTGCAATTGTAAAGGGGATGGATTCCTTGTTTTCTCTTTCTGTGGCTTCATTATTGATATGTAGAAATGCAAGAGATTTCTGTATGTTGATTTTATATCCTGCAACTTTTTCAGAATTCTTGTATCAGTTCTAACAATTTTTTGGTGGAGCCTTTTGGGTTTTCTATATAGAGTATTATGTCATCTGCATATAGTGAAAGTTGAACTTTTTCCTTGCTGATTTGGATGATTTTATTTATTTTTGTTATCTGATTTTTGTGGCTAGGACCTCTAGTACTATGTTAAGTAACAGAGGTGAGAGTAGACATCATGTCTTAGGTCTTAACCATAAAGGACAAGCTCTCAATTTTTCCAAATTGAGGATGTTGGCTCTGGATTTCTCATATATGGCCTTTATGATATTGAGGTATGTTCCCTCTAACCCTACTCTGTTGAGGTTTTTTATTATCATGAATTGGATGTTATACTTTGTCAAATGCTTTTTCTGATTTTATGGAAAGCATCTTATGGTTCTTACCTTTTCTTACTATGGTATATCATGTTGATTGATATGTGAATATTGAACAACACTTATAGCCCAGGAATAAATCCCACTCGATTGTGGTGAATGATTCTTTTACTATGCTGTTGGATTTAATTTGCTAGCATTTTATTGAGGTGTTTTTTTTCCATTTTTTGAGGGGGTTGGGGAGCAGAAGGAGAGGGAAAAAGAATCCTAAGTAGGCAACCAGTCCAGTTCAAAGTCCAATGCAGGGCTTGATCTCAGGACCATGTGATCATGACCTGAACCTAAATCAAGAGTTAGAGACTTAACTGACTCTGCACCAGGTGCCCCTTATTGAGAATTTTTGCATCCATGTTCATCAGGGATATTGGTCCGCAGTTCTTTTTTTTTAGTAGTCTGTCTGGTTTTAGTATCAGGGTAATTCTTGCCTCATGGAATTAATTTGGAAGGTTTCTCTTTTTGCCTTGTCCTTTGCCATATGCTCTGTGAAGAAAACCTCTGAGCAATTTAAAAATGATAAGTAATAAAACTTACTGCAGGGAATATATGAACAGCCTTTACGTAATATACTCAAAAAGTTTTCTGTATATGTTATGAAATAGATAGGATTGAGTTTATATTGAAATATTTTATTTATATTCTAGCATATTAATAAGTCAAACCTTCTTCTTATATGACTTCATATGACTTATATGACTGTAGGGTTTCCTTCTTTGGTAGTTATAGCAATAAAATATATTAAGTAAAGAAAACTGTTGTATGTTTTCTTAGTATTTAGTTATTCTGCAAATAAAACTCAAAGGATTTCAGAATATAAACAAAGACTTTCTTAAAAACTTAAAAGAGTCTCTGGGAAGTCATTATATTTTGTAGAAGTGAAAGTAGAAACAACATTTTTAAGTATGCTTTGTTTCTAAATATCAATGAATATTCTTGAAACTCTATTACATCAATTATAAAGATAGAAATCAAAATGAAATATCAAATAATATAACATATTGATAAATGTTCTTATAAAAATAACCAACATATCACAAAATGAAAGATTTTTTAATTATTTCATAAACATTTATTTGATATTGATAATAGTATATTTGAAATCCAATAAGATTATTGTCAGTAGAGTTTAGTTATATTAATCTGTTCAGCAAATCATTTTCAAAATATTAAAAATTATTAGAAGTTGTAAAAACTTATGTTTTATGTCTTTGAAGCTGTGGAATTCACTCAACATATATTTGTTGAATGATTATTATGAATCAAACACTTTTCAGAATCTATTTTATCCAGTTTTTGATAACTGCTGTAATAAACTATGTAAAGTGCACCTTTGAGTTTCATTATGTTAAATTGAAAAGGCCTTTGTCTATCAAATGTTCAGGAATAATTTTCAGTATACACATGAGTGCAGGGGAAAAAGTCTTTATAGCATGTTTGAGGTATAAATTGATTCAAAATTTGAAAATGAAATATGACAACTTATATTCAAATCTTTATAAATTAGTTATTTCCTTTGGGACAGCACTTCCTCTATTATAAATTTATCCTAAGCAAATAGTTTTTGGTATGTGCATATTTATATGTAGAATATACTCTGAATCATTATTTATAATATTGACAAAACAAGTAATCTTAAAGTTTAATAATTGACCACCAGGCAAATAAAGATTGGTAATAGCAGAATACTCTATAGCTATTAAAAATCTATTTTGGTGTATTTTTGATGAGAACACTGAAGATATATGGGGAAGAAAATATTCCATCTTGTTAAAAAAAAAAGTCTTTGCATAAAAATATTTTGTGAAAAGTAGAAGGTAAACACCAAAATGTAACAGTATTCATTTCTGAATACTATTTAAATGTTTATTTCTTAAAATATATTTGGGGTATTTTTGGAGAACTCATATGCTCTATGATGAGTTGAAATTACTTTTGATATCAGATTTAATATCAAGGGAAATAACATATAGAATTTAAATTATGTTGTTCAATATTAAAGAAAATTTGGTTGCTACAGTTTATGATACAGTAGTAGCTAACATTTATTGTAAATTCATTGTGGGCAAATAACTTCATTAATAAATTTTACAGGTTCATAATCTTATAAAATATGTCATGTTCTTATTCCTTTTTTACAAGTGAAAAATATAAGGCCTAAAGATATTAAATCAAATATAATAATATTTTAACTTTGTTTTAAATAAAGTCATTTTTAGAATAAACTATGCCATATATAACAATTCCAACATTGGATTCCAATGGAGAGTTGTATTTGTTTTTTTTCAGTTGTTATTATTTGACTTCTCAAATTGACCCTAGGTCAACTTTATCAACTGGTCAATAGTTACTTCTTATCTCCAAATTTCATGTTTCCAACTTTTTTTTTTTTTTTCATAAATGTTCTACACCCAGTGTGGAGCTCAATGAAAGTCTTGAACTCATGACCTTGAGATCAAGACCTGTGCTGAAAACAAGAGTTAGATGTTCAACTCACTGAGCCACATGGGCACCCCTCATTTTTCCAACTAACCTAAAATACTGATAAAAAAGCTAAAATAATTGTTTCACATAGTCAAATTTGCATAAATTCCAATTTTCTATTTCGGCATTAAATGCCATCCTGTAATTTTTAACTAGATATCAACAAACCACATCTAGTGATAATACTCAACTAAACTCATCACTTTTCTTGTGTTATATTTATCTTGTTTATTTGAATGATATATTTTTTCCCCAACAGACATTACTTAAAAACCTGAAATCTCTGGATATAATTTCTAAACCAATATACTACAATATGTTTTAAATACTCTTATTTTTTTAACATCAGGCTTTTCTGCAACAAACTCAAAAGTGAGTGTACCTTTATAAGTTAAAATAGAGCATTTTATCATTACTTATATTTAAACATATTTATTTATTTTTACCCATAAATTATTTTTTTACCCTCTTTCTCTCTTTCTTGTTTTATGTGAATATAGTTGGCATACAGTGTTATATTCGGTGTAGAACTTGGTGATTTGACAAGTTCGAACATTATGCTCTGTTCACCACAAGTATAGCTACCTTCTATCCCATTACATCATTATTACAATATCATTGACTATATTCCTTATGCTGTGCCTTTATGTCCTTGATACATTTATTCTGTAACTAGAGGCCTATCTCTTCCTCCGCCCCTCATCCATTTTGCCCATCCTCTCATTCCCCCTCTCCACTCCTCTCTAGCAACCATCAGTTTCGGTATCTATGAGTTCTCTGTATTTATGGGTATTTATGGGTTTGATGCTATTTATTTTTATTTTATTTTTTTACTTATTCACGTTTTTTTTTAGATCTAACTTATGAAATAGGATTATTTGATATTTATCTTTCTCAGTCTAACTTATTTAACTTAGTGTAATGTCCTCTAGGTCCATCCATATATTTAAATTTAACATCTCTTTAATGCCTCTTGCAAGACATTAATTAATTAATTAGTTAATTAATATTTCCCCAAATGGTACTTCTTCATCTAAATTAATCTGAGGGAAAGGAGTTACTCTAATTTGTTTTCAGTACAGTAGATAGCCAATAAGGTTTAATATCAGTAAATGGAATTTCCCTGTGAAGGACTATTTTCCTACTTAATAAAAATAGATAACAACAAATGACCATTATTTCTGCAATGTTTTTTATAAGTCCCTGAGGAAATCAGGGATAGTTTTGAGCATGTAATTTCACATTAAGGCAATCATATATATAATTTCCTTGCATTTTACAAGAAAGGAACTTAAAGACTTACCAAGCATTGGTACAACGTTCCTTTTATAAATGGAAGACAATCTCAAGTTTACTGTGTTATGTTGGTGGTGTCAATGTTCTGGTGGACAGTTTTTCTCTCCTTCGCTTGTTTCTCAATGTTATAATTTCCCTATGTGATCTAGTGGAAGGATCAGGGTCTGCAACTTAGGGTTTGATTTTTAACTTTCTGGGGTCTCTTCCAAGGCATCTGAGAAGTATTTCCCCAGATGTTCATTCTCCTCTCTCAAGAAACTGCCATTTTCATCCTTATTTGAGTTTATTTAAGTGAGACAATTAAGGTTTTTGTCTCCTTTTAACCCTCATCTTTCACAGAGTTGAAGAGGGTTTTGCTGTTTTGTTGTTGTTGTTGTTTTTCCTTTCAAGTTTTCTCTTAGATGGTTCACAGGACATAATGATTTGGGAGCCATGAACAAACACTTACTTCTGAACCATCTCTAGAATACCAAATAAAATAGAGTATAACATCATATTTTACCATTTGGAGACCATAAAACTAAGTATAGACTGGTTTCTGACCTCTTCATCCTTACATGGAGAAGCTCCAATAAAAAAAATCAGTCTAATACAAATGACTAACAGACACATGAAAAAATCATTAGGCATCAGAGAGATTCAAATCAATACCACATTGAGATACCACCTTGCACCAGTTAGAATGGCCAAAATTAACAAGACAGTAAACTACAAGTGCTGGAGAGGATGTGGAGAAAGGGGAACCCTGTTACACTGTTGGTGGGAATGCAAGGTGGTGCAGCCACTTTGGAAAATAGTGTGGAGATCCCTTAAGAAATTAAAAATAGAGCTACTCTATAACCCTGCAATTGCACTGCTGGGTATTTACCCCAAAGAAATAGACGTAGTGAACAGAAGGACCAACTGTACCCCAATGTTCATAGCAGTGATGGCCACAGTTGCCAAACTATGGAAAGAGCCAAGATGCCCATCCACAGACAAATGGATAAAGAAGATATGGTCCATATATACAGTGGAGTATTATGCCTCCATCAAAAAGGATGATTATCCAAGTTTTGTATCAACATGGACAGGACTGGAAGAGATTATGTTGAGTGAAATAAGTCAAGCAGAAAGAGTTAATTTGAGCATATGGTTTCACTTACTTGTGAAACATACTTGTGGCATATAAGGAATAATATGGAGGACATTGGGAGAAGTGAGGAGGGGGAGACAAATCATGAGAGACTGTGGACTCTGAGGAACGAACTGAGGGATTTGGAGGTGGGGGGTGGGAGGGTGGGTGAGCCTGGTGGTGGATATTATGGAGGGCATGCATTGCATGGAGTAGTGGGTGTGGTGCATTAATAGTGAATTCTGGAACACTAAAGAGAAATAAAATAAAATAAAATAAAATAAAATGGAAAAAATCAGTCTAGTCCAAAAATGTAAATAAAATATGAAGAAAAAAGGAAAAATGCATTTTTTTGAAAAAGTGGGAAAGCTAAGAATATCTCAGTAACAAGCTCTCAGGTGTAGTCTGTGATCACTCTTGAGATGTTGAGAACAGAAGAAATGGAAACAGTTCAATCTCCAAGCAGAGCACACCTGAAGCCTCACCATTTGCTTACCATAAGGTTTTCCATTCCCTTGACAGTCTTTGAGTCTCTACCAAATGCAAGTGATGGTGACCGACTACCTTGCTATAGCTATCTCTGAATGTCTGAAGAAATAGCCTGCTTGTTCTCATTGGGAGTGTTCTTCACATATTCCCACAGAAGGAGATGAAGGTAAGTCACCAAGGACCTTGATAATTTGCAAACTCCACCCTTGTGCTGTAACCCTCTCCACTTGTTTTTGATACGTGTATTGCTTCAAATCTTGCTAAGATTGCACCAAATTTTGTAGGCAATTGTATCATACACTTAGATTTTTTTTAAGAAATATGATCTTTTCCACTGATTAAAAGTTCTTCATATAGAAAAAAATGAGGGGGACATCCACCAGATAGAAGTCAGGTGTCTTACTCAGTACCTAAAAAGATGAGATTTGGAGGATATATGAACATAATCCATGATCTGCCCCATACCCTGCAGCACCTTCCCAGAAATTGTTTTGGAATCCACAAGGAAATAAACTCTTGTAGTCTGACATAAATGAAACAATTATGCACCTTTGCAAAGAGATTCAGTAGGGCATTTTTATTCTAATGGGACAAGTATGATTCATATAATACAGAGGTTGACAAATTTTCTTCTGTAAAAGGAATGCTAGTACTTATTTTAGACTTTGAGGAATATATGGTCCTTAATGCCAAGTCCATATAGGTATCATATAGATGGCATCTAGTAAATTGTTGAAACTGTCTCCCTAAATATTACCAATACATTGTGTTGACAAGGCAAAGCTGAGTTTACTACTTATCACAAGAGAGGGAACACTTCTGTGAAGCTTTAGCAACATCTCAGTTGGAGGGAGGTAAGTTTGTTGAGAATTGGAAATTCTGTTTGTGGTAAATTTTTCAATGTGAGACCTTGATTGGATTAAGATTGGTAATGATGATATAACAATCCAGGATTGGGAAAGACAGGAAGGTAGAGTTCTGAAGTGAATAACTCAAAGAATCTTAGGGTCCAACCTGTTGTTTGACGCTTTTCATTGAAGAGTTGATGGGACTTTCAAATCATGTAATGAATAATAGAACTATTTGCCTTGATGTAAGGGCCCTAGAAAACTAAAAGTATGCTAATAAATATCTTGGAATATCAACACATATTAATTACTGTAGACAATAAGGTGTCTTTTGCATTCTTAGTGTCCAGGTTAGGTGAAGGGTAGACAGATTGGTTCTCAGAACTCTTGAGGTGGAGCACAGAGCAGCCACAGATAATGAATTATCAAATGAGAGGAATTCTGTGATAATAAAACTATATAGAAACTAAAATTTGAATATTTTATAATCCTCAAGTTACAAAATTTTATTCTTCCTTTGATTATCTGAAAACATTTAAAAACATTAAAAAAATTCTTAACTTGCAGGCCATACAACAAGCAACTGGATGGAGGTCCCTAATTCACTCTTATTTAGAGGGTCACAGTGAGTATGGTATATATGGAATAGAACATTAAAACAATATTTTTTTAAGTTTAATTTCATTTTTAGAAACTGACATAAAATTTTTCAGATTTGGGAGAAGAAAGAGATGCTCATCTTTTGAATGGAGGTGGTTGAATTTTTTCAGGGGTAACTTTTGTTTTCTACAATCATTTCCAATCCACTTAAAGGTTATCATTCAATTTGACCATTTTCAGACCACTCACATAGTACAAATTTGTAACAGTGTATATAGGTTTCGGATTATAAATTACTCAGGGAGATACTTATTTTGGGAAGTGAAATAAATCTTGAGATCAGGTTATCTCTTCCATTTGTGTGGCTGGTATAAGAGATCAAGTATAAGTCTCTGCTTTGGAGTCCACTTTTCTTTTCCAACTTTACAGTTATGTTCCATGCAAACAAGGACTCTGACACCACCATTGATTGGTACAACAAAACAGTGCAGCACGTATGTATTAAGATCAGTAATCTCCGGCCCTACCTGCCATCCTGCTGCCTTTGGCCATGTCTCAAGCCTAGGAGCACATATACCAATGGCTACTCTGCCTTATGAGAGTGGGATCAGGAAAGAGACTTACAAAAGGCACTGAAGACAGCCTATTGGCTATTGTGCAGAGAATTCTAGGAGCTGATATCCAGCGTATGATCTGTAAATAACATGGATTCTGGATTGCAAGTCCATCATGCAGCTGAAAGTGGAAGTCCCAATTTCCTGTTCAAACCACTTTTGATATTCACATTATAAAAGTGATGGATCCATTCTTTTGTCAGAGTCTTACTTTGTCTTTTCTATTTCCCATCTGATTTTCAGCTTCCAAGATATTTTATTGGAAGTAAAATAATAACAGCTCTAACTCAACATTTTCATCTTTGGCAGCAGATTATCTTTAATATTGATTATATTTCTAAATAATTAAATACAATAAATATTTCCCAAAACTTCCATGTCTGGTTTCAGTTTAATAATATTCGTCTTCAGTGTCATATCTTCCTATTAGAGAAAATTAGATTGTAGTATATTTTTATAAGTGTAAAATTGGCTTTATTATCATTTCCAGTTTACACAGATTCATGTTTTATTTTATTTTTCTCATAAAGATCGAAATTCCAAGCTTGTCTGGTTGATGTAGCAAAGGTAATTATACCAAGAATATATTGCTTAGAAAAAAATAGCTTTACAATAACTCCCAGTTAACATATTTTTATGTCTCTACTCCACAGCAAGAAACTCTTTTCATTTTAGAGTTTGTAGTGGCTCTGTGAAAGCATGTGAATTTCACTGGAATAAAGAATTCATTCGCGTGCATATTGAAAAATAAAGATAAGCTTTAATCAGGAAGGGATGTTGTACTTTGTCAAATGCTTTTTCAGCATCTATTGAGAGTATCATATGGTTCTTGTTCTTTCTTTTATTGAAGCTTTATAAAACAGCTGGAAATATACAGCTATATGTAGATATAGTAACTGCTTGCTGGCACCCTGTATTCTGAAAGCATACGTATATTTTAAAAACTCAACCAAAGGCAAACAAACTTGAAGCCCAAGTCCAAACATACAGAATTTTTATTTTAGGAATCGGTTTTAAATTATGGATATAAAATTGAAAACAAAATGAACCATAGGGGTTTAGGAGAAGATACCTTAAATATAGAAAATTATTGAAGCATTTTTTACCTTGTTATCTTAAGTGTATTTTTTAATTTTTTTAAAGATCTTAGTTATTTATTTGACAGATCACAAGGAGGCAGAGAGGCAGGCAGAGAGAGAGGAGGAAGCGGGCTCTCTGCTCGCAGGACCTGAGCCGACAGCAGACGCTTTAACCCACTGAGCCACCCAGGTGCCCATTTACCTTGTTATCTTAATAAGAGGCCTAACAAGAGCAGAAAAATGTCAAGCCCCAATTAAAAAAGCTATAATTGAGATGTAAAACTGACTGGAAAAAAAAAAGGAAGACTTTTTGGTTTTACAAATATTCGTACTCTCTCATTATTCTGTTCTTACATTACCTGAAATATCAATAAGGACTTTAAAAATTAAGAGACTATGAGAATATTCTAAGCAGTATGTGTTACTTTATCTACTATCGAATTTACATTGTATGGTCTGCCATTGGGGAAATTTTCATAAACAATAGTGGTTCATCATTTAAGGATATTTGAATCTCTTTCTGAAATCTATTTGATGTGGATCTAATAATACAGTAATATATGAGACATGTTTGTTCCATCAATAACTACTAGCTATAAACTCTTCCTGTTTTTATAACCATTAAAAATGCCATTTTGGTCTGCTCTTGCTTCCCAGCTTCTGGCTCTCTGCCTTGCTCTTTAGGTTCCAATAATATAAAAATATATGCTTTGTCCTTCGTTTCTTGTCAGTGTAGCATTTCTCTCACCATCTCCTTTGCCTGTGTTACTTACCTCCCCATCCTCCTGATTTCCTTTTTATATATTGCTTTTTTCTGTTACCAAGTTACGTTGGTGCATATTTCAATTCTGTAGTTTTGTACCATTGCAGCTAGAAAATATACTTGGTATGATTTCAATCTTCTTACATTTGTAGTATGTGTTATGTTCCTCTTTTTATTTAAGATTTTATTTAATTTGTCAGAGAGAGAGAGAGAGAGAAACAGCAGAAAGAGGGAGCTAGTCCCCTACTGAGCAAGGAGCCCAAAGTGGGATTCAATTCCAGGATCCTGGGATCATGACCTGAGCCTAAGGCCGATGCTTAATCAACTGAGCCACCCAGGTGTCCCAGTTATGTCTCTTTTTATGTAATTTAGCTAGGGGATTCTTCTGTGCAAGCTTGAAGAAAATGTGTATCATATTTTTCTTAGATGGAACATTTTACATATCTTTTTTAGAACCATGCTTCAGAAAGCATGCTTCAAGTAAAAAATGTTCCTGTGAGGGAAAAACAAAACAAAACAAAAAACCTTTAACTGAAGTTACTCATTTAAAATAAAGCATATAGGAGGGAAGGTCGGTGGGAGGATGGGTGTAACAGGTGAAAGAGATTGAGTACATTTATCATGATGAGATTGACTAATGAGATATAGAATTCTTGAATCACTATATTGTACACCTGAAACTAATAGAACACTGTCTATTAGCTATACTAAAAGTAAAAGAAAAAACTTCATAAAAATAATAAAATAAAATGAGAAGTTAATGAAACTACACTAAATTAAGCTGCTACTTGATGGAGAGCTGTCATTTATTGCAATGATTTTTGGGTGTGGAGGAAGTGATAATGGTCAAATCAATTTTGTTGTCACCCAGAGTTGTGATTGTGATAACAGAAATGTCTGTTTCTCTCCCAATCTCCCTAGTTTCTGAGTGCAGCAGCTAAATTACCAGCTCCCAGACAAGAAGAACAGAGGAATAGAAAAAAAATAGAATAGCAAGAATTCAAAGATAAGTTTTTTGATAGCATTAAAATGTTATGCTTTATTTGGCTTATTTTATTTATTCAGGAAATCAGATGGCAGCTTTATTTTTTACCATAATTTGCTTGTATAATGCAAATTGAATAATAAAAATGCAACACAATATGTACTAGAATAAATTACATGTAATAGATACTTGTACAATAAAATGAAATGCATATCTAATATAAATATTTAAAGTAAAATATAGTATATTTTATATATAATATAAAGAAATCTTCTCAGTTATAAATATAATTTCATGAAGTCCAAGTATCATACATTTTCTGTTACTCCTGGAGAAAATAGAAGAATTGTTTTGGCAAACTACTTCCTTGTCAATTAAAATACTTTCCTTCATGTAAGTACAACTTGTAAGATACTGTCTTCATGAAGTCTTCTCCAAGTTCTTCAGCTTTTAGAAATTCTCTGTGACTCTATAGCCCTGATACATTTTAAAGCTCTCTAACCATAACTGGTTTTATTTTTTCAATCTATGTCCTCCCCACCATTCTAAAGATTTATTTTTTCGTGACAGCAATACTAGAATATTAAAAATACAAATATATCCTATATATAAAAAATAAAACATGGCCTTAGGGACCATCCACTTCACAGGCAGTCCACTGTTGGTTGTCTTTTTATAGTAATTGATGTGGTGATATCTCTGGCAAGGCTGAAGTCTGAGCTCTTCATCGTGTTGTCCTTTGTCACCAGCACTTCCCTGGTGGCCAGGTCTTGGTGTATGCACTTCTTGGAGGCAAGGTACTCCATGCCTCAGGCTACCTGATAGGCAGAGGATACCAGGTCCTTGGAGGAGAGTTGCTCTGCTGCAGTGTGGCTGATATTGTAACAGTAATCCAGGTCAGGAGGCCTCTGGGCCTGCAGGTACTCCTGTATGTCTTTGGAGGCATACTCCATGATAGTGTACAAAGGACCTTCCTGTGTGCAGGACCCAGCAAGTTGATGGTGTTCTTGTGCTTTCCAATCATCTTCATCATCTCCATTTCTGAGATTAGGTTTGACAGGTCTTTCTCTGTTGCATCTGACTTCAACATCTTCACAGACACTTTAGTCAAATGGTTGGATTTATCTTTGTCCAGCTCAATGGCCTCCTTCAACACCACCTGCCCAAAATAGGCCTTTCTTAGGGGTCTGCCTAAACTGCCTACAACCAGCCTGTCTCAAGGCAGTTATGAATCTAGATTATCCTCAAAAACATTAAACCACAAGCTAAAAATTCTCTTCACTAGGTCTCTGTCACAGGTCTAATTTTCTTATCTTTCATCATTTATCTTTTTCCTAATTCTTATTTTCAGTATAATTTATTTGGCTTCCAGGTGTTTCCCCTGTGTTCTGTATGCTATTTCATAGGGAAGTATTATCCTGTCATAAAATTATTTCTTGAGAATTCATTACATCTCTCAGTTAAAATGGGTTCTTTTATGGTATTGATTCATTTGAGTTTTCTCAAAATGGGAAGAATTTTCAAAATGGTGTTTTCCTCAAGGTTCAGAGTATGTCTTAGCCTCATCTTTACTCTTTTTGAAATTCACTTTTCAAATTCTTGTCCCTCTTTTTATCTTTTTAAATTAAAATGTTTTATTTTTACTATTTTTTTTAAATTTGAGTATAGTTGATATTCAGTGTTACATTGGTTTCAGATTTTCGATATCTCCATACATTATTCTATGATTACTACATATATAGCCACCATCTGTCACCATATAACACTATTATAATATCATTGACTATATTTTCTACACTGTCCCATATCTCATTTTAAAATCTTTGATTTTTATGTTTTCTGTTATTCCAATTTTCAACCATCATTTTACTTGGTTACTTTAATAAAATATGCCTGATTACACACTCTTTGCTGAATACCATTGGGTTTATAGTAGTCTTCTTCTTCTTCTTTTTAAATTAACATATAATGTATTATTAGCCCCAGGGGTAAAAGTCTGTGAATAGCCAGGTTTACACACTTCACAGCACTCACCACAGCACATACCCTCCCCAGTGTTCATAACCCCACCACCCTCTCCCTACCCTCCCCACCCCCCCCCCCCGGCAACTCTCAGTTTGTTTTGTGAGATTAAGAGTCTCTTATGGTTTATCTCCCTCCCGATACCATCTTGTTTCATTTACTCTTTTCCTGTCCCCCAAACCCCCCACATTGCACCTCCATTTCCTCATATCAGAGAGATCATATGATAGTATCTTTCTCTGATTGACTTATTTTGCTAAGTGTAATACCCTCTAGTTCCATCCATGTCATCGCAAATGGCAAGATTTCATTTCTTTTGATGGCTGTATAGTATTCCACTATATATATATATATATATATATATATATATATATATATATATATTCATTCATTTGTTGATGGACATCTAGTTTCTTTCCATAGTTTGGCTATTGTGGACATTGCTGCTATAAACATTCGGTGCACGTGCCCCTTTGGATCATATAGTAGTCTTCTTTACCTCTATCAGAACCCCAGGAAGCTTTATTTATTTATTTACTCACATAAACAGATGATACAACACAATGTTTTTGATGTTCAAATGTACCGCTTAAAACTATGTTAAGTGTTACCGCTTAACACTATGCTTTCTGTTCTCTTTCACTGTCTGACTAAATCCTCATCATCACTATGCCATTTAATCAGAAAGAACATTTGAACTCAGAGTTATCTCCATATCATGGAATGAAGACTCCATCCTTCTGTTTGTGCAGGTAAAATAAATGTTGATATTGTCTGTCCTGCACATACCCCATCATGTTCACCAGAATATTCACCATCAAAATATACTCAAAATAAAAACCATACCTCACCACGTCTATAACCACCCAGCATGCTAAAATCACCATCATCTGTTCCCGAATTATTGACTTGATTGATAACCCCAATTCCACACATACTGCACTCCTTTCTCCCTGCAAATTTATTTTGGTACAGCAATTTAACCTAAAAATCAAGTCAGATGATTTTATTCTGCTGTTGAAAATCTTTTGGTATCTTCCCCTCTCATATTAAATAAAAACTGAAGGCATTTCAATGTACTAGAAGGTCATACATCAATACTTTCTTCCTCTCTCCATCACTATGAACTCCTCATTGGCCTCCTTGCTTTTCTTCAAAAGTAACAGACAAGCTGTTCACACAAAGTCTATATAATTACTTGCTCTGCCTAGAGCACTCTTTTTCTTTAATATTTGTATAACACCCTCCTTCACTTCCTGGGTCTTTGTGCAAAGAACATCTCATAAATGAGATATAACCACCCAACACAAAATAAAATTAACTTTCATCCCAGCATTCTCCAATGGCTTTTACCTTTCCTGTATTTCTTTGTAACACTTATCACCATCAACCATCAATCATTATTCTATTACTGGTGTATTTTCTTATTTGAGACAGAGAGAATTGGGAGGGGGCACAGAGGAAGAAGAAAACACCCCACTGCCTAGAAAGCCTGCTGGGGAGTTACATCCCAGGACCCTGAGATCTTGACCCAAGGCAAAGGCAGTCACTCAATGGACTGAGCCACCAAGGTGCCCCTCTATTATTGGTTTATTTCACTATTATATTTCAAAAGAATGTAAGCTCTTTGTGGTCAGGTATTTTATATGTCTTATTAATTGAAGTATTCTCAGAAAGGTAGCTGGCAGTTTGTAAGGGCTCACTAAACTGTATTTTGTTGTTATTATTGGGCTCCTTTATGGGCTTTACCTCTTACACTAGAAGTCTATCCATCAGATGTAAGCAATAAGAATAGAGCCCTGCTGCCTGTTCAAATGAGTAAAGAGCCTGTATTAAGTGGATATTTTAAAAGCTAAATGAATGGCTTAATAGTTGTATATAGGGGGAAAGGGAACATATTTTCCACAGTTTAGAAGTGGAGTTCTTTTATAGAGTTCTTGTACAAGCCTACACTATTGTATGATAATGGGCAGTTGTACATTACAATTATACAAACACTTTGGTAATTTATATCCTTTTTTGTAATTCATGACTGGATCATTTAATTCCTTAGGAGCATTATAGCATTTCAACTTTTCATGTTCAATAAACTTATTGGGGTTGCTACCTTTTTTATTCAAATGGAGAAATAGTCATGCTTTAATCTAAATAAAGTGTTATTGATTGTGTTGTTTTCTAGGAATGAGTCACACACGCTAGTTTAAAAGTTTTGTTAAATTCCCAAGTCTGTCACCGATAAAAGCCTTTTGTAGATTAGTGACTTGATACAAAACAGGAAAGTTATGTAACACTCAATTGTTATACTATCTATGTTTCCATCTTGCATTGTAATAACACCCATCTTAACTCTATTTAAGACAAATCATTGCCAGATGGCTTTCTGGCATTGATTGCATGATATGAAATCTAGTATAACTAAAAGTTTTTGGTTTTAGTAGCATATAAATCAATTTAGAAAAATATATGTATTTGAATATAAGATAAAGTTTTAAATTATTTGGCAATTATAAACTAAACTTTTTTTTGTAAATTTTTATTTTCTAAAATCTCATTGAGCTCTTGTGCAATAAGAAACAAGTTACAAAAAATTAAGATTTATTTACCCCAATTCAAAATTATTAGGAATATAATCATAGAGGTTGAAGTATTTAAAATATTGAACCCAAAATATTTTATTAGGTAAATTCATGAATGCTGAGCATTCACTGTTAAAATATACTAATACTATTGATAGACTGGTAGAAGCCTAAAATCAAATATTTATTAAATATTTATATCCATATCTTTTCATGGCTTGGTAATTCATTTCTCTAGCATTAAATAATATTCCATTGTTTGCATGTATTTGACCTTTCACCTATGGAAGGATATCTTGGTTGCTTCCAACATTTTGTCAGTTATGAATAAAACTATATAGACATTTTTGTGGGTATAGTTTTCATATTCTTTGGATAAATACCAAGAACTGCTACTGCTGAATCATCTGGCAAGAATATGTTTAGTTTTGTAAGAAACTGCCAAGTTGTTTTCCATTATTTATTCTCAATAGACATGGAAGAACATTTCTGTTGCTCCACATCCTCAACAACATTTAGTGTTCTGTTGTCAGTGTTCTGGATTCTGGGTATGTACTGGTGTCTCTTTTTTGTTTTAATTTGCATTTTCCTGATGATATATGATGTGAAGCATCTTTTTATATGCTTATTTGCCATCTGTAATATTTTCTTTTGTGAGGTATCTGCTAAGGTCTTTGGCTCATTTTTAATCAGGTTTTTCCCCCATTGTTGAGTTTTAAGGGATCTTTGTGTATTTTTGATTAACAGTCCTTTGCCAGATGTGTATTTTGCAAATTTTTTCTCATGGTCTGTGCTTTGCCGTTGTGTTTCAGAGTAGACATTTTTAAATTCAGTGCTTGTGCTTTTGTAGCTAAAGTTATTGCCAAAACCAAGGTCATTTAAATTTTCTTCTATATTACCTTCTACATGTTTCATGTTTAGGTTTATAATCCAATCTGAGTTAATTTTTGAGAAGAGTGTATGATATCTGCCTGGATTTATTTTATTTTATTATTTTATTTTATTTTGTATTTTTACCTTTAGCTTCACCATTACTCCAGAACCATTTGTTTAAAAGATTGTATTTTGCTCTCTTATATTGCTTTTGCTTTTATAATTAATATAAAATATAATTGATAATATATTCTGTTCCTTTAATCTAGTCTTTCTGTGGTATTACAAAATCTTGCTTACAATTATCGTTATGGTAAACTTTTTTTTAAAGATTTTATTTATTTATTTGACAGAGAGAGAGATCACAAATAGGCAGAGAGACAGACAGAGGGAGAGATGAGGAGAAGCAGGCTCCCTGCTGAGCAGAGAGCCCAATGCAGGACTCGATCCCAGGCCCCTGGGATCATGACCTGAGCCGAAGGCAGAGGCTTAACCCACTGAGCCACCCAGGCGCCCCATTGCTTTGGTAAACTTTAAAGTCAGTCCTCACACTTTGTTCTCCTTCAACACTATGTTGACTATTGTGAGTCTTTGCCTCTCCATATAATCTTTAAAATAAGTTTGTTAATATTAAAAAAAGAACTTGCTGGAATGCATTAATTGTATAGATAAACTTGGAAAGCAGTGAACTCTTGAGCTTAGCAGGAGATAGACCATGGACATCGGTTGTCACAGTGGTGCCTCTGGCAGAAACTATTACAAATCCCTAGGCAAAATGAGACCTCAAGGATCTGAGAGAATGTCTAAGAAGTACTTGATACATCCCTTGGGTATGGTTTATTGAAGTGTCCACCTGTCTGAAAGCTGGGGAATCAAGCTAAGGGAGGGAAAATTAGTTATGATAAAACATATCAACAAACATCAATAAATTTTGTAAAACTAATTGTCATGGCTCATATACAATATGACCAACAGAGGGACCATCAGAAGGAAAGCATCAGTTATGTTTATTGTGAATTTTTTATTCAAAATAAAGCAATGTGAGGGGAAGATACAATAAGAAAATTACCATTTTTTAAGTGGTAAACTTCTTACAACATGGGATAGGTTTTATATTCTAAGAAGTATATTGAAAAGTAAAACATTAAAAAATAAAATTTTAATTAAAAAAATTATGTAATTTTTAAAAAGGTTAAAAATAGCAGAATCATTTTTCTTATAACTGGAAAATATATTGTATATATATCTATAAAAAATAACTTGTCATGGGGGCGCCTGGGTGGCTCAGTGGGTTAAAGCCTCTGCTTTCGGCTCAGGTCATGATCCCAGGATCCTGGGATTGAGTCCCACATCGGGCTCTCAGCTCAGCAGGGAGCCTGCTTCCTCCTCTCTCCCTTCCTGACTCTGCCTACTTATAATCTCTGTCAAATAAATAAATAAAATCTTTTATTAAAAAATAAAAAATAATAACTTGTCATGTCTGGAATCAGGAGCATGTGGATAAAAATAATATCTGAGGACAATACTTCTGCCATGTTTTGTGCCTTGTTAATATTTTAATCAGTCAAGCAACTTTTAGCTTTATTGAAATATCTGCTAAGATACCAGCAGTGCCTTTGGGAGCCCTATGACTATAAAAATTAATTGCAAATATTCAAAATGTGTCCTATGGTGTCACAATTTAGGGCCACCACCAAGTATGTTTCAGAAGTCAGCATAACTGTTACTCTTCCGTAAGGCAAAAGGGCATGCTTTCAGGAGTTCCATCTGCTGTACCAGGAGGTGAATCAGGTAATGATTTTTGTCTATAAAATAATTCACCTTTCAATCTAACATTCCTCATTCCACATTATAATAATAAAAACTAGGAGGAGACTAAAACAAACAAACAACTACAACTACAACACCCAGCTTTTCCTTCAGTGGAAAAGTAAATATAACCTTAAGAGTAGCATGAAATTTATTTTTAAATATTTTTAAGATAAACGTTTTTGTTAGAAAATCATATATTTTATATTACTAAGAAATAACAGGCGAAGTTTTATTAACTTCTAAAAAGTCTAGTTACTTTCATTTATCTATTAAGTCATCTCTTTATGAAGTAGAACATGATCACACCTATTGTATCTACTCAAGTTTGTATGCTTTGGTTATTTTATGTTTGCTATTTCCTTGCTTAATTTTTACAATATTTGATACATAATAGTATCTTTAAGGCCATCTATGGTTTAACAGAATTTGTTTGAACTTCATAAAAATGTACCATACTTTTTGCACTGTCCTTGTTTTACTTCTCTATTAACTTTCCAAGATTTATTCACTTTAGAGTGTGTAGCTATCGTTTATTTTTATTCCTCCATAATGCTATGTTTACAAATTTGTATTTATCTGTACTTTTAAGAAAACTTAATTATATACCATTTCTCATCTCACGTAACACTCATGTTACTTCTGCACTTATCCGATATTATGTAACTGAAAACCACAACTCAGCAACAATATAACACCATTTTTCAAAATTAAATGGCTTACCAGAATTCTTTAATTCTATCCTTTATTTGTACTAGATGACCCTTTATTCTGGTATTTGGCATTGTTCATATGAAGGAAAGCTTATATGTTGATATTCCATAAATAGAAGGATTTATTATGATTGATTAATTATTTTCATTTAGAATGCATAGAATATGGTTGATTTAATATTTCTATCTTACTCTCTGCCTGGAACATAGTGCTATCTATGTAATAGACTCTAAAATATTAAGTTAATTACCTAGACTTTAAACTGCATATTAATAGGAATAACATACAGAACTCTCCTCAGATTGGGACACCTGGGTGGCTCAGTCAGTTAAACGCCTGAGCCTTTAGCTCAGGTCATGATCTTAGGGTCGTGGGACTGAGTTCTGCAAAAGATTCCCTGCTTAGCTGGGAGTTTGCTTCTCCCTCACCCTGCTGCTCCCCCGCTTGTGTTTTCTCTCACTCTCTCTCTTACAAATAAATAAAATTTAAAACATAAATTCTTCTCAGATAGCTAATATAGAATATCATATTTGTATACATCAAAGGGAAAGTGCCATATGATAATGAAATTCAGACTACTTCATATTCATTTTTTAACCAGTAAGAAAGTACTGGAAACAAGCCAAAAATGTCTTCAATGAATTAAAGAAATAGATTTATTTTCAATATCTTAATGTTTCTAAAATAAATTGCAAGATTTTTAAACTAGATCTCAGTGTAAATATTCATTATACAAGGATATTCTAAAAATAAACCTGAGAAAACGACTTGACATATATGATGACAAAAACAAGTTTGGCAAAGTCAGTTTGAGTAAAACTTACAACAGCTACCACCTGAAACTCTTGTTCTATAATTTAATTATTTTAATTTACAAAGATACAAAAATAATATATCCGAGTAAGTATATTGATAGCTTTGAAGGTATGTTCTGGTTGTGCACTGTTTACTATTTAAAGGGGAACGAAATATGTGATGCTTATGGTGTGACTATATTAAAATTCAACAAGTTCAGAAGCATACAAGGAATAGAATAAAGACAAAAGATAACCCTTACTTATCCTAAAGATAGACAATGGTATATATGTGCTAGTTGAAGAGAGAATCCAGTTAGTAGATGGAGGAAAAAAAAGACACAACGTTTTGGTTGAAACTTTAGCACTATATTTAACAAAGTGAAATTGTGTGTTAATAGCCTTGAATAAAACCAAAAAATATTTTCAATTTATTGAAGATTATTTAGGAAAAACTTGAAAAATACAACTTGATAAGAAATCCAATAAAAGATTCATAAGCAATATGTTTCAGAATTTTCAATATATTTTCCCTAAAAAGCCATTTGATTTAAATTAAAAAGAATTCTATTTTCCTGCCACTTAAATAAGAGGAAATTATTGGGTTTTGTAATAAGTCAATAAAATAAAGTAACATATCTTTAGAAAACAGACATGCACACTGATTTTAAAATAATAGTGCTTAATCTGTTCAGCAAACATTTGTAAAATTCCTTGCTGACAGCTAGCTCTGGAGTTCTGCTAGGTGAGTAAGGCCATGTATGTTACTGCTCAAAGTACTGATGCAAAGCAATTGTCCCCTTCACATCCATTTTTTGCTGTTGATATGTCATGCTATGTTGTTTAAAGATCCATAGATGGCCCTACATGAAGGCTTTTTTGTGTGTGTATATGGGTGACTGTGATTTAACTTTCAAATAAGATGGCTCCTGATTTACAATGATTCAACTTATGATATATTTTGCAATGATGTGAAAGTGAAAGTGATTCAGTAGAAACTGTACTTTGAATTTTGAATTTGGGTCTTTATATGGGCCAGTGACATGTGGTATGGTGCCGTCTTGTGATGCTGGGCAGGGGCAGTGAGCCACAGCTCCCAGTCAGCTAGAAGATGACAGGGGTGAACACCTGATATACTTACAACCATTCTCTATATAACCATTCTTCTTTTTTTTAGTGTAATATTTAATAAATTGCATGTGATATTTGATACTTTGTTATAAAATAGGCTTTGCTTAAGATGATTTTGCCCAAATGCAGGCAAATGTAAGTGTTCTGAGTATGTTTAAATAAGCTCAAGGTAAGCTATGATATTTGATAGTTTAGGGGTATTAAATGCATTTTCAATTTTTTATGTGTTTCTCTGTACATAGCCCCCTTGTAAGCTAAGGAACATCTCTATATGAATATGTAGCCTTGGTATGGCTTACATATTATTGGCATGAAACATCTAGAACAGTACGTGTGCCATATAATTGTCTACAACATCAAACAAGTTTCTTGAAAACTTGTGCCAAAGGGGTTATATCTTTAAGGATTTTTATTTCAGAAGGGTTCTCTCTTTTCAGAAGTTAAGTAAAAATCTGACCAAACTAAACATTTTTCCATTTTCCTTAGTGAGCAAAGAGAGCTAAAATCTATCTTCCATTTTCAACACTGTACTCAACGATTGTAATTCTAATTTAAAAACAGATTATTTATATCAAAACCACATGTTGGCCTAATCTTATACAATATTCATAAATCTCACTCAGAGCCTTGGATACTTTTATTTGTTGAGTCTATATGGTACTACGGACATTCATCTTTTTTGACCTCATAGCTTCATGTATGTCTATACTTTTGAAAATATATGCATCATAGTTCCATTGTAAAATGTCTGGGTTATAAAATGTGCTATGCTATCAAAATGGTAATAAGAACATACAAATGACCTGATGCAATGAACTGGAACAGATTGCCGGATATCACATTTCATACCAGAAAGATTCAGTGGTAAGTTTTAAAATGGCCAGCTATACTTTGACTGAATTATAACTCATTTAACTTCTTTCTTTGTGTACAGTATTATACATTAGTCAGTGTTATAGTAAATAAGTACTTTGGACAGATGTAAATATGCTGTAATAAAAAATGTTTTTCTTCTTTCTTTTAGTCCTTTTAACTTGTAAAACTAGCCACAAATACCATGCCTCCCCCCAAATAATTTGCAATCCAAATTTATCTCTAAATGAATTTATTGCACAGAAAAAATTATATATATATACACATTTACAGTAGACATGTTCAAAAATAGTTACACAACAGCAGGGCCTTAAATGTAAGCAGTATAGTTGTTTTGTTTTGTTTTGTTTTGTTTCTTTAAATAAAAAGAGGTTATGTGAAATATTGGAATTCTATTTCCAGGCCTAGTATTTCAAGACAGTTAACTACACTTATGGTGTCAACAGCCTCTTGTTGGCAGTATGATTTTATTGGCTCCATAGAATAACAGCAAGAATTTACTATTGCTTCTTTCTTTTATGACACACACAGAAAAAAAAAATTGACACATTTACTCAAGACCAACCAGAATCATTTTAACCTATCAAAATTGATGGGAGGCCTTCACTGCCAAGTCACTGCTAAGTTTTCACAATTCATTGCAGACAATCGGCTACTCCCATTATGATAAAGGAGAGAAGAGTCATAATCAGGGAAGAAAGCTAGATTAATATTGTAATTATAATTATAATATTTATTATAATTATAATATATATATTATAATATAATTATAAATAAATATAACAATGAATCTACTGCCATAGGATTATTATTATTAGTGTCATTTCATAATTTTCTCTCATTTTATTAAACACAACTGTGAGTAATTACCCTACCTAATATTTCTCTGTATTGGCTGACTAGCTAGCAAACATTCATGAAAATATCCATTAGCCACACATATAAAATGCTGCATTATGATGCTGTTGAATCAGAACATACCACTACCTGATCCTGTAGCACTTTGAGGATTTGCAAATCAACTAATTATAAGTTTCTTGGATTCTTCCCATACAATTACAAAATTTATAATAGAGTCCATGAACATTATTAGTTTTACCATTTTAAACCAGCAATCACACCTTGATTTTTACAACAAAAGCAGGAATATAAACACACACATTTGGATCAGTTTTCTGTTGGTCTGTCCAGACTTCAAAATCCTATTCCTCAAGATAAGGCACACCAAAGTTCTGGATTAAACAAGAAATTAGATGGCACCTGAACACTTGGTTTAATATTCTCAAAAGGACTATGCAACTTATTTCTTACATTATGACATTGTTTTACAAAGATCCACACTTTTATAATGTTAATATTTTTAATAATCAAAAAAGTCAATTAATCATGATTAAAAATCAAACATAAAAATTTCTACTTTTTGCTTTTGCCCCCTCCACTTGGAACTTATTTATAGCCTGATAATTCAAAGGTCCCTATGTTTATGAAAATCTGGACAGAAATAGCTCTAAGATCCCATTCAGAACTTGATAATAATCTAAGTCTTTTGGCTCCACTTATCCTGAGAGCAAAGAGTAGGACAAAGGATTTGAGTACTGTTAGTTTATCTGGGAGATTATCCAAGGTAGTAAAGAATGGGAAAGTGAGACAGTGAAGAAGCAACTTTGTCAAAAAGGTATATTGTTGATATAATTGTTGTGGATAGAAAATGAAGGCTTGCTTTCACTGAAAGTTCCTGAGAAACTTCTTTAAGTCGTCCTCATAAAGACCTGAAAACTGGCAATGTTATCTATGGTTCTTATTTCCACTTCACTGAGAGCTTTCCTCAGAGGACATTAACTCTCCTACACTTTTGGGTTGTGTTGGAGACATTCTAAAATGAGAGATAGAACATGAGATGCAATCAGTGTTAAGTAACTGATTTCCCATGGAACTATCCACCACAGGTGTGGCTATAATCTGGTTTTGGGCCTTGATATCAGAGGTATTTGAGGCAGTATCATTTTAGGTTAATCACTATATCTGAAATTTCCAAAAACTTCAACTGATGAAACTTTGATTATAAATCTATAAATATAACAATGAATCTACTGTATTCAAATTATTTTCATAGAAATTCACAGACAAAGCATCACTTGATTAATATTTAAATGTTACAAAATACTGAACTGAAAGAATTTGGTCATATAACAACGTGTAAGAAGTAGAACTTAGGTTTAGGTTAGAACTCAGGATGCATTTGAGACTCAGTTAAGAAATTGAATGGAAGGACGCCTGGGTGGCTCAGTGGGTTAAGCCACTGTCTTTCCCTCAGGTCAGATCCCAGGGTCTTGGGATCCAGCCCCAAATTGGTCTCTCTTCTCAGCAGGGAGCCTGCTTCCTCCTCTCTCTCTGCTTGCCTCTCTGCCTGCTTGTCATCTCTCTCTGTCAAATAAATAAAAAAATCTTTAAAAAAAGATATTGAATGGATGTCTGACTATCTTATAGGTTTGCTAAAAATCAGTGACTTTGTGTTCACGTGTGGCTATGCAGGAATTTTTAACTTTCTCTAAGAAGTTATTAGATTTGATTATATAATGGCAGTAAAGGATGGGGAAAAGCAAAGTACAAACCCCATAAAGACAAAGACACAGAGTATGAGAAAAGAGGAATAGATGAGAAGAATCAATGCATTTGAGGAAAATGGGAATTGAAATACACAATGATTGTTGATTTTTTTAGATGGAGAAAACAAAACTAGCTTGCAAGAAGGAAATAACAGAAGACATGTTGTGATGTGATACAGAATCCTGGAAAAGGTAGTAACGTGGAATAAAGGAGTAGGGAGAGCATCTCGGGTAATTTGGATAGGAAGGAGTTAGGAGATAATTGCTTGATAAATTTTATATGGCCCACTTAAATGAACAGATTTCTCTTCTTTAATTTATATGGAGAACAGGGTGTCCTTTCTCTTCCCTTTCAGAGCACCAGAGGTGTACTCTTTCAGACTGAAAACCTGAAAAGCTCAGGACTCAGTTGCTTAAGCACAGCTGAGAGAACATATTTCAATTAAGATTTACATTTTGCTGTATGTAGTAGACTGTCAAAAGTGGTTTAACCATATTTTTTCATTTAAGAAGACTACAGAGAGTGTTTTCTGGTGTTGGTTCAGAGTCTTAAGAAAGTCAAGTGAACTATCTTAGAGGTTTTCATGGCTTTTTATTCACGGTTGCAAAACTTGCTGTTGGAGTTCTCACCATTAAGCCCACATTTCTGGCAGAAAGATAGAGGTAAAATAGAATGATATCTTGTAAGACTGATACTTTGTCATATGGTTACAATGTAACTAGAAAAGAGACAATAAAATATTTGATGTTGTTTTAAGTTTCCTTGTTGTCAATCCCTCAGTGCTTTCTGATATTAAAGGAAAAAGTAGATGGATATTGACCTGGCAACTATCAACACCTGTCAGTCTCTCTTGGATAACCAATAACTCTATAATCTCTTCTTCCAAGTAAAAAAAATATATATTCATAACCCACACTGTGCCATCTCAAGTTACCGCACCAAGATAAAATTGCAATGATATTCAGTCATTCCAAATGGACAGAATACCCTTCCTTATGATATCATGTCTTATAAGATAGATAATTGCCTTGCTACCAATATACCCAGATGTGACTGTGGAAGAGACAGGAAAAAAATAATAATATTTATACATTCCTTGGGTTGACCCTGTTTACACAGATGCATTACTATTAGGAAAGGTTGGTTTGGGACATTGGAATGAATTTACTTAATGGGTCTGTATGTAATTGGGTTGGAGGTAATTTTTAATTTCTACAAAAATTATTAGAATTCTATCTTATTCTCTTTTGCTAATTTTCACATGTTAACAAAGCCAACGTTTTTGTCTAGCAGACAAGATCTTAAATACTAACAAAACTCAAATTTTTCCTTTTTTTTTTAAGTTTGAGAGCCTCATGTTCTCTCATGCTGCTTTAAATACAACTCAAAAAAAAAAGGAGCTAAATGGGGCAGTAAGACCAGACTTCTTATTTTATTTTATTTATATTATTTTTAATTAAAAAATTAAAGATTGTATTTATGTATTTGAGAGAGAGAGAGCATGAGTGGGGCAGGGGGAGGTAGCTGCAGAGAGAAACTGAGAAGTATACTCCCTAATGAGCAGGAAGCCCGATATGGGGCTCCATCCCAGGATCCTGACTGAGATCATGACCAGAGACAAAGGCAGGTACATGTGCAAAATCCCTTTTTTCTGGGAAACAATACTTTACAAGAGATGTTTGAAAAAGTACTGGGGAATCAACTTTAATTGGAGATACAAAAATTTAATTGACTTTTGTAAAGCTACAGGGATCCAAATGATGGGAATCCCAGCCCGTTTAGGTTGTGGACCACAGAGTATTCTCTGTAATATTTTATTTTCTTCCATGTCTCCTAACTCCAGTCCAAGTTCACTGATCTCTTTTTAGATAGTGCAAAACATGGCAAAGAATTCCAAACAAGTGCCCAATATTCTACATTTATTATATCATTTCTAACATATAGAAGTGTGTTATCAAGGTTGGTTCTGTGAAGGAACATAGTTATGCTAAAGTGTGTTTTGTTCTCCAAGAAATTAAATGCATGATTAGCACACAATTATAAAATACTTGTGTCAAGAATTTTTATTCAAAAATTAATAAGAGAAGCAGATATCAAAACTAGTTCACATGGTAATTTGGGATATAAGCAGAGTTGAGCAGCAGAAGTGCTCTGGGCCCATAATTTGGGTTATAGATTTTATGTTTTCTAATGAAAAATCATTAACTTGTATTATTGTTAACAAGAATCTTGTGCATTACCAGCAGTTTTCTACATTATAACCTCTTGCTCTACAGTTTGTAAATAACTTTGTCAATAGCAAGCTAATAAATGGTGTGACTCCAAAGGATTGAGATAATCTCCAGAGTTTGTGCCACATAATGCCCAGGACTCCATTGAAAGGACACCTAAGAATTTATTTTGTCCAAAAATTTGATCATTTTTTTCACTATCCTTACCTATTTTCCAAATCTAGTCCTTTTGCTTCACCTTTCAGTCTGCGGACAACCCTGTATCTGATTGACGTGTTAATTCTGGGAATGTTTTGCAGATTAACTTGCTTGCCAGAGGTGGTTCCTCTAATTGATGTCTAAGAACCCTAATTAGTTAAGAATACTTTTTTAAACATTTCATTGCTATTTATTATTATTATTATTATTATTGCTAATATCTCTATTATAAATAATTCACAAGGGCATCTATCTGACAAAAGACAAAGAGCTGGCTACTAGTAGAAAAAGGACATTTGACTCTGTCAGTGAAAATGGTAAAGGGATTTGAGAAAATAAGGCAAAGCACTGGAATTATGTGTTAAAACTTTAAATATTATAGACACATTTACTTAATTTCTAATACTGTTGTTGCTTATAATTAAATAAGATGTTTTCCATGAACCACGCATTACAGGAAATATATTGTTTATACAGATTAAATTTTCATCAAAAGGGACGCCTGGGTGGCTCAGTTGGTTAAGCAGCTGCCTTTGGCTCAGGTCATGATCCCAGCGTCCTGGGATCAAGTCCCGCATCAGGCTGCATGCTCGGCCGGGAGCCTGCTTCTCCCTCTGCCTCTGCCTGCCATTCTGTCTGCCTGTGCTTGCTCTCTCGCCCACTCTCTGATAAATAAATAAAATCTTTAAATAAATAAATAAATAAATTCTCATCAAAAAATTGTAAGTGCATTTTATTGTAGGATCATGATCAGCATTTTGCAGATGAGAAAACTGAAATTTAGAAAAGTATGTCTCTTCAAATCCCTCATACAATATCTGGCCTAGATAAAAGGATATACTATCACAATTGAGGAAGATAATTGAGATTACTTAAAATGATAAACTTTACTGTTTAGGTTTTTTTAAAAGTTTGCCACAGATTCAGATTCTTTTAAAATATATATCTATTTTGTGTAAAAAGAAAGTTATATATCAGTGCTACCAACTAATGGCTATAATATCATCACCTTATTTGTGAACAATGAAACAGCATGCAATATATAAATCAATTCAAATAAATTCCTATTTATTTTATATATTTATAAATTTAAATAAATTCCTATTTATTTATTATTAAAGAAATTCCTCTAACAAACAGTATGTTTTGAAGGTTGCTAGCAGAAAAGTGTTGTACTACATGGAAGTAATCAGAAAATATGATCTAAACTTCTGCTTTCAAGGGTGCCTGGCTGGCTCAGTGGGTTAAAATTCTGCTTTCAAGAAGATATAACAGTAAGTACTGAGTATTAGCTATTATATGCTATGGATGAATAACTGAAATCCACATTTGAAACTAATGGTACACTATATGTTAACTAATTGAATTTTTAAAAGTTAGTAAAAATATACCACTATTTTATAAAACAATATTCCCAACAGGCTCCTTTGCTTTAAAATACTCAGTTTGTAATGAGAGTCATTACTTTTGTCTAGCCAATTCTAACATCACTGTTTATCCCTTCCCTGCTTTATCCCTTCCCAGTATCAATAAAGGCTCACTTGGGTTACCTAGAAGCCATGAGAAAGCTTGTAATAGATCTGGCTGGTTTTCACCAGCAATTTGACCACCATGTGCACAGGGAAGTCTATTGATAAAGGCTTTATTGCAATAAATTGCAAATACATGGATGATTTTGAATTCTCTTTCTTGAGGTCTTGTTTCATGATAATAAATTTAGGGTGGCTTATTGCAATGGATGTTATGAACATATTTTCATCGTTCTAAGTACATGGAATTGTAAAATAGATCAATGAATGTGGCATTACTGACAACTGTCCTCATTTTGAAATCAAATTACAGTGTACTGCGCTGAGGAGGCAAAGCAGATTTGGGATTATGAGTGAACTAATTTAAAAAAGTCTTAGGGGTATGATCAGACTATTGGGTAATTCAGTAGAAAAATGTCAACTGATTGAGATTCTGTGTTCCCTGATTTCAGAGAGAGGTTAAGATAAATAAGTAACACGAGGAGACTAGGAAGCCAAACATAAGTGATAATTTTGTGCCAGGGTGTGTATACATCTGTTTATCTTCTTGCTTTACCACTAAGGTTGCTCCTAGAGGAGAGTTTAAATATGTGTTGGAGCTAATCTCTGTGGATTACACAAGAAACCACATCCTACAGCTCTCCCTGAAAAACCCCTTATGATTTCAATGTAATTTGGTGTTTGCATTTTTAGAAATAACAAAATACTTTGCAAACTCATATACTTTATTATTTCTACAAGTTACGACCACAAGTGAGTCAGCTGGCTCCACATTTTAACACAGTGACAGTCACAGAGGAATGGAGGAATGAGTAGAGTTATCAATATATGTGCTTTTAAGGGTAGCAGCTATTTCCAGGAACCAACACATGGGTCAGCAGCTGTGCAGGAAAAGTGATGGAATAAATGACTCATTTCAGAGGAGTGCTATAACATATTAGTTCTATAATGTATCTTCAGCACCCAATTACCCGCTTTGATCTAAAGATAAGGATTTACAGTTAAGGTCCCATTTATGATTTGACTGGTAGGGTCTGAATCATTTTTACTATTGTTTTGACTATTACTTGAAACCTATAGTAGTACTTGGGATATGTGTTGTGTATTCTGTGAACATGTGCTATTTTTAGATTAGATCATTCCTGTCTCGAACCCCTGTTAATTTCTTTGTTTTTGTTTATTTGTTAGCAGTTTCAGTAAATGGATATATCTGAAAAATTGAAAAGCCACTATTAAAATAAATTATTATTATATAGAGCATGGAATTGCACATTCCTCCTTTGAATCTGACAGAGTTTCACCATGTCCTTAACAATTTGGGAAAAACATGCTATTATTTTTCTTTATAAAATTTCTCCTGTTAGGCTGTGATGGTTGTCATCAGCAGTAACTTCTCTGAAGGCTTTGTCAAAAGAGTTGAAAAAATTGGAAAGGTGTGAATGAAGCTGTTTGCTGAATATAAAGAAAAGAGCATTGAAGTACAATTCACACTCTTACTTCTCCTTCTATGCTTTCCAATGTTTGACATTTGAAAATTTTGCTTCTAGAAGAGATGCCATATAAAATTCTTATTTTTTTAATTTTTTATTTTTTATAAACATATATTTTTATCCCCAGGGATACAGGTCTGTGAATCTCCAGGTTTTCACACTTCAAAGAAACCGTAAGCCCAGCAGGAGAAGAGAAATCATAAAGATCAGAGCAGAAATCAATGAAATAGAAACCAAAAAAACAATAGAGCAAATCAACGAAACTAGGAGCTGGTTTTTTGAAAGAATTAATAAAATTGATAAGCCCCTGGCCAGACTTATCAAAGAGAAAAGAGAAAGGACTCAACTAAATGAAATCATGAATGAAAGAGGAGAGATCACAACTAACTCCAAAGAAATACAAACTATTATAAGAACATACTATGAGCAACTCTATGCCAACAAATTTGACAATCTGGAAGAAATGGATGCATTCCTAGAAACATATAAACTACCACAACTGAACCAGGAAGAACTAAAAATCCTGAACAGACCCATAACCAGTAAGGAGATTGAAACCGTCATTAAAAATGTCCAAACAAACAAAAGCCCAGGGCCAGATGGCTTCCCGGGGCAATTCTACCAAACATTTAAAGAATAACTAATTCCTATTCTCCTGAAACTGTTCCCAAAAAATAGAAATGGGAGGAAAACTTCCAAACTCATTTTATGAGGTGAGCATCACCTTGATCCCCCCAAAAGACAAGGATCCCATCAAAAAAGAGAGCTATAGACCAATATCCTTGATGAACACAGATGCGAAAATTCTCACCAAAATACTAGCCAATAGGATTCAACAGTACATTAAAAGGATTATTCACCACGACCATGTGGGATTTATTCCAGTGCTGCGAGGTTGGTTCAACATCCGCAAATCAGTCAATGTGATACAACACATCAATAAAAGAAAGAACAAGAACCATATGATACTCTCAATAGATGCTGAAAAAGCATTTGACAAAGTACAGCATCCCTTCCTGATCAAAACTCTTCAAAGTGTAGGGATAGAGGGCACATACCTCAATATCATCAAAGCCATCTATGAAAAACCCACCGCAAATATCATTCTCAATGGAGAAAAACTGAAAGCTTTTCCGCTAAGGTCAGGAACACTCCAGGGATGTCCATTATCACCACTGCTATTCAACATAGTACAAGAAGTCCTAGCCTCAGCCATCAGACAACAAAAGGGAATTAAAGGCATCTAAATCGGCAAAGAAGAAGGCAAATTATCACTCTTCGCAGATGATATGATACTCTATGTGGAAAACCCAAAAGACTGCACTCCAAAAGTGCTAGAACTTGTACAGGAATTCAGTAAAGTGTCAGGATATAAAATCAATGCACAGAAATCAGTTGCATTTCTCTACAACAACAAGACAGAAGAAAGAGAAATTAAGGAGTCCATCCCATTTACAATTGCACCCCAAACCATAAGATACCTAGGAATAAACCTAACCAAAGAGGCACAGAATCTATACTCAGAAAATTATAAAGTACTCATGAAAGAAATTGAGGAAGACACAAAGAAATGGAAAAATGTTCCATGCTCCTGGATTGGAAGAATAAATATTATGGAAATGTCTATGCTACCTAAAGCAAGCCCTATATAATTCTTACTTTAAGGAACAAGTTGCTTTTATAATTTTTTTTATTATTCTACTATTCAAGTATTTCCATTTAAATTAAATTCAATATCATTTAAAAAATAACCAAAAGTGAAGCCAGTATTCAATCCCTGGGCTAAATAATTTTAGAAAGCTTTGTGTTATTGAACCTACAGGGATTTTCTGTAGTTTTAACTCTTTCTCTCTGTGATTTTTCCCATTAGTCACGTAAGTGACTGCAATATAACAGACATTGAGGATAAAGAAGGACTGAATAGAACAATCCTTGGCCTCATGAAGTTGAGGACCTAGCAAGGGATTCAAACAATTCAATCAGAGACAATTTATTGAGTGCCTGGCCTAAGATGAGCACAACAAAACCTCAGCCCAGAGGAAGCATTTTAATGGGAGAGATAGATAATAGGTAAGCCAACTTAAAAAAACAATTGTACTGGTTTTTCTTCAATAGTGATGCATATTTGAGCTAAATAAGCACATTTTAAAAAGAGCAGTGATTGAGAAGAGGTTTTTGAACTGAGTGGTCCGAAAAGGACTCCCTTAAAATGTCTGTTTTGAACAGATTTCTGAATAATATCAGCTATGAAGCTGCGTAAAGATCTAGAGGTGGGTGATTTTTCCAGTCAAAAAACTGTAAAGGCTCCAAAGTCACAATACAGCTGTAAGTTTCTCTAATAAAGTAACTTCTGACAAAGGATGAGAAGAAATAACCAACCCAGGTTTGAAAGAAAAGGGACAGACTTTCTATGGAATTAATATTTAATTAAAGCTTTAAAGGACAAAAGTACACTAGAGCAAAATCCTGGTGACGCTGATATACCTAATGAAAGATCATAAACAAGGTGTGGTTAGCAAAGAGTGTGTGGGAATGTTGGTAAGAACAGTGGGGAAGAGTCATCCCTGAACATGTTCTTAAATGAAGCAATTCTTGTGTTGTTTTAAAGGGTAAATTGGAGTTTGCCTAAGTGATTAGAGAAGGATGCCTCAGCTTATGGAAGTTCAAAGCCATAAAGATGTGATAAATTATTGTAGATATTTTCTTGTATATTTGTTGTTGAGTCTAGTAATGGTGATCTAAAAACTCCTACTTAAGACAACTAAAAATCCAGACAAAATAGCTTTTAAAGTTAAAAATATCAGAATGATTATAAAAATAAGTGAGGGATTACTGGGCCAAAATACGAAATACAATGAGAGCCTAGAGATATATGCCCTGAAGCCATTTTAGCTATGAGAGCATTTGAAACTGCTAAAACACACTGAGCTGTGTTTTTAATAGACTCTTGATACTAGAGAAACAAAATTCAAAATCCAGCAGCAATCAAATTTGAGGACTTTGGTACAACCCAAATTTAAGTTGAGATCCCCAAAGCACAAGGAGAAGCAGAAATAAGACTAGAGCCTACCTTGCCTTCTGTGTAAACTGAGAAAGTCAATCACTGAATTTGGAGTATGATTGTCTTGTAGAGTCTCAGATATAAAAGAAAATCCTGCCAAGGAGGACTATACCATTATTATAGCTCTTAATTATCCCTACTCAATAAGAGTTTCAAATATAATGTCTTGAACATAGCAAAATGTAACAAAGTACACAAAGAAAAACCATTAACAAGATTTGATAGACAAAATGGGATTAAGTATTATATTAAAATGATCAATAAGATTGCAAAATGGCTTGATTACTCTGCTCAAAGAAATGAGAGGGGAAGCAAATTGAACAAAAAACTGAAACTAAAAATGATATTGAGAAAGATTTTATAAATGAACCAAATGGATACTCTAGAACTTTAAAGATATGACAGCTAATTTAAGATACCGCAGGGGTGCGTGGGTGACTCACTTAATTAAACCTCCAATTCTTTTTCCTTTTTTTTAACACCTTAATTTTATTTTATTTCTTTCATTTTGGCTCAGGTCATGATGTCAGGGTTGTGAAATAGAGCCCAGAGTTGGGCTCTGTGCTGAGCCTGGAGCCTGCTTAAGATTCTTTTCCCTTCTTTTTCTATCCCTCCCTGCGCTCTCACTCGCTCTCTCTCTTGCTTGCTAATAAATAAATAAACATATAAATATATATATAATAGACAAAGCAAAATCAAAGCAGATTATGAAAATAAATATAAAGATTTTGAAATGAAAACAAGTTCAAAATAAAATAGAGAAGACCTACACAGCTAAAAGTTCATTCAGAAATTCTACTATTAAAGAAGTCAGTATGACACAATGTTAAGATATCAAAAGATTTGAGCATGTACTTTACAGAAAGGGTAATCCAAATGGCCACTCATATATAAAAACTGCTTATCTTTATTATGAATCTGGAATTAAATTAAAACCTAGAATGGCATACTATTACACACTTACCATATTGGGCACAGTGAAAATGTCTTGGAAGAATGTGAAAGAATGACAGTGCCCATAATAAAAACATTTGAGGTAAGTTGGACAATATTTAGAAAACTTAAAAATAAAAAAAAAATTTGGTCCATTCCTAGAAATACAACATGGAACTAAATGAATATTTTCACCAGGATATGCAAACAGATGATTATAGTTATTTCATTCATAACGGCAGATCAGTAGTGGTATATTTGCACAATGTTACATTAAATAAGAGAGAATATTAACAAACTGGGAGGAGGGGCTAGGTTGTTATCATAAAGAGATCTTCTATGGTGCTGATTATGTTCTATTTCTCAAAATATTTAAGTTAAAAAAGTTTTCCAATTTATATCTAGATAGATAGATAGATATACCAGAAGCTGCAATGCTAGGCTAAGACCAGGCTTTAAAGGGCTTTTCTCTATACTCTACTAAATACTTTAAACCATTCCTTATATCATAGTTCAGTGTTCAAATCTCCATTTGTTTCCTCAGTTTCCTAATATTTATCTTAAGGTGACCTGATCTAGACTTTTGATCACCTTTGTCTAAATATTTCTATTTTAACAAAGTCCTTTTTAAAACTCAGAGACTAAAACTTAGAAAAATACTCTGTTATCTCACTAGAGTGGAAAATATATAGTTACCCATTAACTAATGATATCCATGTCTACATTAGATCCATGAAATTTTTAATTCTTGGGAGCTTTTGGCTAAATGAATTTTTTAAGCTTCCTTTAAATGAAGCTTTAAGCCATCACCACATGAGTAAAATTGAAGAACTAAATGAAAACAAGCCAAGTATTTACAGAGTAATAGAATGTGCAGTGGAAAGAGTACAATTCTGAAATCATAAAGCCTAAATTAGTTTGATGCATCTTTGCTAGCCATGTAATCATAAACCAGTTATCTAAAATGTGTTAGTCTCAGTTTTTTCACCCACGAAATGGTGATGATAATACTTATTATGCAGAGTTGTTGTGTGGATGTAATGAAGCATGGAGCATGAGAGTCTCATATTCCATGCTAAAATGATAGCTATTTTTATACTTATAATAATTCTAATAATAGTAATTAAATTGTTCAAAATATTCATTTATATTGAGGCATTGTATTGACTATTTATAGACACATTTACCAAAATAAATTTCATTTTACTTTACCCTCTCTGAGGATATATATTCCCTAATTCAATATGAATCTCATTGTGAATAATAATTATCATAATAAATATGCTGATTTTTCTTCTATTTATTTTTAGGGAAATATCCTTTACTGTTGAAACTTAAGCAAGTCTGTCTTATTCAAAATTTGCATGCTGCTTTCTTATGAAGCTAGATGATAGTGTTGTATGCAATAAATTCATGCAGTTAAGACATTTATGTTTGGAAAACTGGGTGGTCAGTTCAGTATTTCAAAAGAAGATTTTAAATTTAAACCTTAAAACTGAGCTCTTTCAGCCTTATTTATAGACCATCCTTCATGCTTCATAAGTATTCCTTCATTGAAAACTAAGTAATAGTATTTGTCATAGTGTATATAACTAAAATGGATTTTATATTCTATTATTTCAGAGTTAGTTGCAGTTTCTACTTCCTTACTTCCTTTTTTGAAAAAATAGATTAATTCTACAAAAAGTTTTTTTCCAGCTTTATTGAAAAATAATCGACATATTATAATGTGTAAATTTAAGAAATGATTTCTTATAACACTGCAAACTTTTAACATTTTGTAAATTTTGTACAATTCGATAAATTGGTATACATTTGTATTGCAATATAATCTACATAAAAATGTTAATACATCTACTATCTCATATAGTTGCCACTGTTTTTATGCATGTTTCATAAGGAATTTTAGATCTACTCTCTTAGCAACTTTTATGTGTATAGTACAGTAGAGATAAACTTCAGAGGTCTTGTGGGTTTTGTTCCAGACCACCTCAATAAAGCGATTATCTCAATAAACTAAGTCAAATTGTTTTTTTTTTTTTTTTTGGTTTCCTAGTGCATATAAAAAATTATGTTTCCCAGTGCATATAAAAAATAAACACTATACTGTACTGTTCAAAAGCATTATGTCTTTAAAGAAAAACAATGTATATACCTTAAGTAAACTAGTTCTGAGTTTTCAGTGGGTCATAATTACTGATCACAGATCACCATAACAAATACAATAATAATGAAAAAACTTGAAATATTGAAAGAATTACCAACATGTGACAGAGAGACACAAAATGAACAAATGTTGTTAGAAAAATGGTGGCAGCAGACCTATTTTATACAAGATTGCTATAAACTTTCAACTTGTAAGAAGGTGATATATGCAAAGTTTAATAAAGGGAAGCACAATAAAAAAGTATGTATATATTATTAACTATGATCTTCATGCTGTACATTAGATCCCCAGAACGTTTTCATATTATAGTTGCAAGTTTGTACGCTTTGACCACCTTATTCCACCCCAGGTTCACCCCTTGTCAACTCAACTCTAAGTTTCCATTAGTTTGCCTTTTCTTCAGATTCTGTATGTAAGGGATATCATAAGATATAAATAAAAAAAATATATAAAATCTTTGAAATATTTCACTTAGTATAATACCTTCAAGATCCATCCATGCTGTTGTAAATGGCAGTATTTCTTAATTTATCATGGTTAAGTAGTATTCCATAGTATATATTTACCATACTTATTTTATTCATTCATCCATTAATGGATACTGAAGTTATTTCCATCTCTTGCTTAGAGTTAATAATTTTATAATGAACATAAGAGTGCAGATATGTCTTCGAATAGTGACTTTGTTTCCTTTAGATATATACCTAGAAGTGGGATTACTGAATCATATGGTAATTTTACTTTTAATAATATGAATAATCTCCATACTGTTTTCCATACAAATTTATATCCCGGTCACAGTGCATAAGTTCCCCATTTTCCCCAATATTTACCAAAATTTGTTAGTTTTAATTTTTTGGTAGTATATATTCTAATAGGTAGTAATATCTTGCTGTGTTTTTCAGAGGTAAACAACAACAACAACATAATGGCTTTGCCCTGAGTTTATACGTTGAGCACTTTTTAATGCTCCTGTTGGTCATTTATATAACTTTTTGGAAAAAATAAAAGTCTATTGAGATCCTTTTGCTATTTTTTAAATTATATATATTTTTTCTATTTGTATCTGTTGATTATTAACCTGTTTTCACATATAAGATTTGTAAGTATTTTCTTCCATTCTGTGGATGTGTTTTCATTCTTCTCTCTCTCTCTCTCTTTTTTTTTTTTTTTGGCAATGCAGAAACTTTAGTTTGATGTAATACCATTTATTTATTTTTGCTTTTTTTGCTTGTGTTTTTGGTCTGGTATCCCAAAAACTATTGGCAAGACCAATGTCAAGGAGAAATTTTCCTATGTATTCCTTTTGGAAATTTAGTTTCATGCATCACATTTAAGTCTTTAATCTATTTCAAGTTAAGATTTATGAGTGATATAAGGTTCCAGTTTCATACTGTTTTATGTGACTATTCAGTTTTAAATATCATTTATTGAACAGACTATTTTACCCATTACATATGTTGGCCCCTGTCAAATATTAGGTGACTGTATGAAAGGACTTATTTCTGGACTCTCAATTCTGCTCTACTTGTTTATTGGTCTGTTTTTATGCCAGTATGCTTTATTGTTTTGAGCATGAGGGCTTTGTAGTATAATTTCAAATCAAGAAGTGTAATTTCTCTTCTTCATTCTTTCTCAGAACTGCTTTGATTATTTGTTGTCTTTTATGGTCTCATATAAATTTTAGGATTCTTTACTTACTTCTGTAAAAAAATAATATTGGATTTTTTAAAAAGATTATTTATTTATTTATTTGACAGAGAGAGATGACAAGCAGGCGGAGAGGCAGGCAGAGAGAGAAGAGGAAGCAGGCTCCCTGCTGAGCAGAGAGCCTGATGCAGGGCTCGATCCCAGGACCCTGGGATCATGACCTGAGCTGAAGGCAGCGGCTTAACACACTGAGCCACTAAAGCACCCCTAACATTGGATTTATGATAGGAATTGAATTTACAGATGGTTATCGGTAATATGGACATTTTAACAATGTTAATTCTTACCTTTCACAAATATGGGCTATCTTTTCATTTGTATCTCCTTCAATTTCTTTATCAATGTCATAGTTTATGGGGTAGAGATCTTTCATCTTCTTAGTTAAATATTTTCCTAAGTATTTTATTTTTTTAAAAGATTTTATTTATTTATTTGACAGAGAGAGATTACATGTAGGCAGAGAGGCAGGCAGAGAGAGAGAGGAGGAAGCAGGCTCCCCGCTGAGCAGACAGCCCGACCCGGGACTCAATCCCAGGACCGTGAGATCATGACCTAAGCCAAAGGCAGCGGCTTAACCCACTGAGCCAACAAAGCACCCCTATCATTGGATTTTTGATAGGAATTGAATTTACAGATGGTTTTCGGTAGTATGGACATTTTAACAATGTTAATTCTTACCTTTCATAAATATGTGCTATTTTTCCATTTGTATCTCCTTCCATTTCATTATCAATGTCATACTTTATGGGGTACAGATCTTTCATCTTCTTAGTTAAATCTTTTCCTAAGTATTTTATTATTTTTGATGCTATTGTGAATTAGATTGTTTTCTTTATTTTTTCAGATAGTTCATCATTAGAGTGTTAAAATGCTCCTGTCTTGTGCTTACTTTGGGAGCACATATACTAAAGTTGGAATGATGCAGAGAAGATTAGCGTGATCACTGAACAAGGATGACATGAAAAACTGGGAAGCATTCCATATTAAAAACAAAACAAAACAAAACAAAATTCTTGTCTTTTATATATTGATCTTGTATTTGGCAGCTTTACTAAATTTGTTTATTCAAATTTTTTGTGAAGTTTTTAGGATTTTTTTACAAAAAAAGAAAATTTTACTTCTTCCTTTTTTTTGGAGTTTTTTATTTCTTTGTGCTCCTGGTTTTTCTGGCTAGGACATCCAGTACTATGTCAAATGAGAGTAGTGAAAGTGGACACACTTGTCTTGTTTCTGATCTTTAAGGGGAAAACTTTCAAACTTTTTTGATTGAATATGAGATTAGCTCTGGGCTTGTAATATGTGTTTTTTAATGGATTTTTAAAATTTTTTAATAAACATATAATGTGTTTTTATCCCTAGGGGTACAGGTCTGTGAATCACCAGGTTTACACATTTCACAGCACTCATCATAGCACATACCCTCCCCAATGTCCATACCCCCACCATCCTCTCCCAACACACATCTCCCCAACAACCCTCAGTCTCTTCTGTGAGATTAAGTCTTTTATGGTTTGTGTCTGTCCCAATCCCATCTTCTTTTATTTTTCTTTTCGTACACCCCAAACCACCTATGTTGCATCTCCACTTCATCATATCAGGGAGATCATATGATAGTTTTCATTCTCAGATTGATTTATTTCGCCAAGCATAGTACCCTCTAGTTCCATCCACGTCATCACAAATAGCAGAATTTCATTTCTTTTGATGGCTGCATAGTATTCCATTGTACATATATACCACATCTTATTTATTGATTCATCTGTTGAAGGACATTTAGGTTCTTTCCATAGTTGAACTATTGTGGACATTGCTGCTATAAACAGGTGGGTGCTTGTGCCCCTTCAGAATGCCACGTTTGTATCTTTAGGGTATATACCCAGTAATACAATCACTGGGTCATAGGGTAGTTCTATTTTCAGCTTTTTGAGGCACCTACACGCTGTTTTCCAGAGTGGTTGCACCAGCTTGCATTCCCACGTACAGTGTAGGAGGGTTCCCCTTTCTCCACATCCTGGCCAGCATCTGTCATTGACTGACTTGTTCATTTTAGCCATTCTGAAAGGTGTGAGGTGGTATCTCATTCTGGTTTTGATTTGTATTTCCCTGATGCCGAGTGATGTGGAGCATTTTTTCATGAGTCTGTTGGCCATTTGGATGTATTCTTTGCAGAAATGTCTGTTCATGTCCTCTGCCCATTTCTTCATTGGATTATTTGTTCTTAGGGTGTTGAGTTTGATAAGCTCTTTATAGATTTTGGATACTGGCCCTTTATCTGGTATGTCATTTTCAAATATCTTCTCCCATTCTGACAGTTATCTTTTGGCTTTGTTAACTGTTTCCTTTGCTGTGCAAAAACTTTTTGATCTGATGAAATCCCAATAGTTCATTTTTGCCCATGCTTCCCTTGCCTTTGGCGATGTTCCTAGGAAGAAGTTGCTGCTGCTGAGGTCAAAGAGCTTGCTACCTGTTCTCTCCTCAAGAATTTTGATGGATTCCTTTCTCACATTATGCTTCTTCATCCATTTCCAGTCTATTTTCATGTATGGTGTAAGGAAATGGTCCAATTTCATTTTTCTGCATGTGGCTGTTCAATTTTCCCAACATCTTTTGTTGAAGAGGCTACCTTTTTTCCATTGGATATTCCTTCCTGTTTTGTTGAATATTAGTTGACAATAGAGTTGAGGGTGTATTTTGGGGCTCTCTATTCTTTTCAATCGATCTATGTCTGTTTTTGTGACTGTTCCCTACTATCTTGATGATGACAACTTTGTAATAGAGCTTGAAGCCTGGAATTGTGATGCCAACATCTTTGGCTTTCTTTTTCAATATTCCTCTGGCTATTTGAGGTATTTTCTGGTTCCATATAAATGTTAGGATTATTTGTCCCATTTCTTTGAAAAAAATGGATGGGATTTTGATAGGGATTGCATTAAATGTGTAGATTGCTTTAGGTAGCATAGACATTTTCACAATATTTGTTCTTCCAATACAGGAGCATGGAACATTTTTCCATTTCTTTGTGTCTTCTTCAATTTCATTCATGAGTGCTTTAGAGTTTTCTGAGTATAGATTCTTTGTCTCTTTGGTTAGGTTTATACATAGGTATCTGAAGGGTTTGGGAGCAATTGTAAATGGGATTCACACCTTAATTTCTATTTCTTCTGTCTTGTTGGTATAAAAGAATGCAACCAATTTCTGTGCATTGATTTTATATCCTGACACGTTACAGAATTCCTATACAAGTTAGAACAGATTTGGAGTGGAGTCCTTTAAGTTTTCCACATACAGTATCATTTCATCTGCAAACAGTGATAGTTTGACTTCTCTTTTGCCAATTTGGCAAAATTTGGATGCCTTTAATTTCTTTTTGTTGTCTGATTGTTGAGGCTAGGACTTCTAGTACGATGTTGAATAGCAGTGTCATGATAACGGACATTCCTGCCGTGTTCCTGACCTCAGCGGAAAAGTATTCCGTTTTTCTCCATTGAGAATGGTATTTGCAGTGGGTTTTTCATAGATGGCTTTGATAATATTGATAATATGTGCCCTCTATCCCTACACTTTGAAGAGTTTTAATCAGGAAGGGATACGGCACTTTGTCAAATGCTTTTTCAGCTACTATAGAGAGTATCATGTGGTTCATGTTCTTTCTTTTATTAATGTGTTGTATTACATTGATTGATTTGCAGATGTTGAACCAACCTTTTAGCCCTGGAATAAATCCCACATGGTCGTGGTGAATAATCCTTTTAATGTACTGTTAAATCCTATTGGCTAGTATTTTGTTGAGAATTTTCGCATCTGTATTCATCAAGGATATTGGTCTGAAGTTCTCTTTTTTGATGGGATCCTTGTCTGGTTTTGGGATGAAGGTGATGCTCGCCTCAGAAAAAAAGAGTTTGGAAGTTTTCCTTCCATTTCTATTTTTTGGGAACAGTTTCAGGAGAATAGGAATTAATTCTTCTTTAAATGTTTGGTAGAATTCCCCTGGGAAGCCATCTGGCCTGGGGCTTTTGTTTGTTTGGAGATTTTTGATGACTGTTTCTATCTCCATACTGGTGATGGGTCTGTTCAGGTTTTCTATTTCTTCCTGGTTCAGTTGTGGTAGTTTATATGTCTCTAGGAAGGTATCCATTTCTTCCAGATTGTTGAATTGGTTGGCGTAGAGTTGCTCATAGTATGTTCTTATAATTGATTGTATTTCTTTGGTGTTGGTTGTAATCTCTCCTCTTTCATTCATGATTTTATTTATTTGGATCCTTTCTCTTTTCTTTTTGATAAGTCTGGAAAGGGGTTTACCAATCTTATTAATTCTTTTAAAGAACCACCTCCTAGTTTCGTGGATTTGTTCAATGCTTTTTTTTGTTGGTGGTGGTGTGGATTTTGTTGTTGTTGTTGTTTGTTTTCTATGTCATTGATTTCTGCTCTGATCTTTATTATTCCTCTTCTCCTGCTGGGTTTAGGCTTTCTTTGTTGTTCTTTCTCCAACTCCTTTAGGTGTAGGGTTATGTTGTGTATTTGAGATCTTTCTTGTTTCTTGAGAAAGGCTTGTACAGCTTTATATTTTCCTTTCAGGACTGCCTTTGCTGTATCCCACATATCTTGAACACTTTTGTTTTCATTATCATTAGTTTCCCTGAATTTTTTCAATACTTCTTTAATTTCCTGGTTGACCAATTCATTTTTTAGAAGGATGCTGTTTAGCCTCCATGTATTTGTGTTCTAGTTTGAGAGCATTGTGGTCTGAGAATATGCAGGGGATGATCCCAATCGTTTGATAATGATTGAGATCTGATTTATGACCCAGGATGTGGTCTATTCTGGAGAATGTTCCATGTGCACTAGAGAAGAATGTGTATCTGTTATTTTGGGATGGAGTCTGTTGAATATACCTGTGTTGTCCATCTTGTCCAGTGTGTCATTTAAGGCCTTTTTCCTTGTTGATCTGTTGCTTGGATGATCTGTCCATTTCAATGAGGGGAGTGTTAATTCCCCTACTATTATTTTATTATTGTCGATGTGTTTCTTTGATTTTGTTATTAATTGGTTTATGTAGTTGGCTGCTCCCATGTTAAGGACATAGATATTTAAAATTGTCAGGTCTTCTTGTTGGACAGACCCTTTGAGTATGATATAGTGTCCTTCCTGATCTCTCATTATAGTCTTTGGCTTAAAATCTAATTGATCTGATATAAGGATTGCCACCCCAGCTTTCTTCTGATGTCCATTAGCATGGTAAATTGTTTTCCACCCCCTCTCATTCAATCTGGGGGGTATCTTCGGGTCTATGATGAGTTTCATGGGCAGCATATTGACGGGTTTTGCTTTTTATCCATTCTGATACCCTGTGTCTTTTGATTGGTACATTTAGGCCCTTTACATTCAGGATAACTATTGAGAGATATGAATTTAGTGGCATTGTATTGCCTATAATGTGACTGTTACTGTATATTGTTTCTGTTCCTTTCTGATCTACTACTTTTAGGCTCTCTCTTTGCTTAGAGGACCCCTTTCAATATTTCCTGGAGAGTTGGTTTGGTGTTTGCAAATTCTTTCAGCTTTTGTTTGTCCTGGTAGCTTTTTAATCTCTCCTTCTATTTTCAATGATAGCCTAGCTGGATATAGTATTCTTGGCTGCATGTTTTTCTCACTTAACACTCTGAATATATCATGCCAGTTCTTTCTGGCCTGCCAGGTCTCTGTGGATAAGTCTGCTGCCAGTCAAATGTTTTTACTGTTGTACAATACAGACTTCTTTTCCCAGGGTGCTTTCAGGATTTTCCCTTTGTCATTAACAGTTGTAAATTTTACTATCAGGTTGCAGGGTGTGGATCTATTTTGATTGATTTTGAGGGTCATTCTTTGCATCTCCTGGATTTTGATGTATGTTCCCTTTGCCATATTAGGGAAATTCTCTACAAAAATTATCTCCAATATACCTTCTGCTCCCCTCTCTCTCTTTCTTCTTCTTCTGGGATCCCAATTATTCTAATGTTGTGTCGTCTTATAGTTTCACTTATCTCTTAAATTCTCTCCTCGTTGTCCAGTATTTGTTTGTCTCTCTTTTTTGCTCAGCTTCTTTATTCTCCATCATTTGGTCTTCTATATCACTAATTCTTTTACCTCATTTATCCTAGCAGTAAGAACTTCCATTTTTTATTGCACCTCATTAATAGCTCTTTTGATTTCAACTTGGTTAGATTTTAGTTCTTTTATTTCTCCAGAAAGGGCTTTTATATCTCTGGAGAGGGTTTCTCTAATATCTTCCATGCCTTTTTCAAGCCCATCTAGAACCCTGAGAGTTGTCATTCTGAACTCTAGTTCTGTCATATTACCAATGTCTGTTTTTATTAGGTCCCTAGCTTTGGTACTGCTTCTTGTTCTTTTTCTTGCAGTGAGTTTTTCCACCTTGTCATTTTGAGCATATAAGAATATACAAAGGAGCAATTAAATGCTAAAAGGATGGTAAAGACCCCTGGAAAATTTGCTTTAACCAAATCAGAAGAGACCCCAAGTTGTGGGAGAACGAAAGGGGATAAAAAATAAGTTCAAGGGGAAAAAATGCTTTAAAAAAAAAGAAAACAAGGAAAAAATATTAAAAAAGAAATATATATATATATATATATATATATATATATATATACTAGACTTGTGACTAGAACAGGGTCACTCTCTTAATTTTGGGAGTATTTTGGTCTCTTAGAGGAAACTACCTCCCAAGGTTTTTAAAGCATGAAAGACATATAAGAGTAGGCACAATGAAGGGATGGAATAAACCTATAAAAATGAGGAAAAAAATTTAATTTCTAAAACATAAGTTGATAGAGCAAGTTGGTTGGGACAATAATGAAAAATAAACTGGAGAGAATTTTCTCAGGCTGGACACTAGAACAATCTTGGAGGTAGATGTAGGGTATATTTTGATCTATTAGGAGAAGTTATACCCCAAATGTTTTAGAAGAAAAAACCGTACATTTAAAAAAATATATAGTTAGATACAATGGAGGATAAAATATGACTATAATAATGACGGTTCAAAATAGATGATTATTTTTTAAGGTATTTTAAAAATAAACTAGTTTAAAAGAAATCATTCAAAGAGGAAAGGGTAAAAGTTAAAAAATATATTATCCGAAGAAAAAAGGAAAAATATATTACTGCAAGACTAAAGAATCATTGGGAGAAAGCCATGAATTCCTTGTTTTGCTTTCTCCTCCTCTGGAATTCCACTGTTCTCCTTAGTAAGTGAAGTTGATCTTGGCTGGGTTTCTTGTTGGTCTTCTGGGGAAGGGGCCTGTTGTATTGATTATCAAGTGTCTTTGCCCGAGATGGACTTGTCCTGCCCTTACCTGGGGTAGGGCTAAGTAATCCAGAAGCTTTTGTTCCCTGAAGGCTTTCCGTGGAGTTCTGGATGATGGAATGATAATGGCGGTCTCACAATCCGGCCCAGAGGAGTGGAGAGCTCAGGGCCCCACTCCTCAGGGCACCCTCAGAGAAAAGTGCTTAATCACTCCCATCTTCCCGGCCTCTGGCCATGCTTGGAGAAAAGCACTCTGTCATTCGCTCTTGGAGAAAAGTCATTGGTCATTCTCATCTCCCTGGCCTCTGGCCATGCTTGGAGAAAAGAGCTCAATTACTCCCATCTCCCTTGCCCTTGGCCATGCTCCAAGCTCACCCTGCCTATGCCTGGTTCAAAGTAACCCTGGGTTGAGAGCTCACTCCTCAGCTTTGTCTCTGTAGCCAGCTTCCCCACTCTAATACCTGTGAGTTCTGTGACACTCAGATACCCCTGGTCCTTCTCTGACCCTGAGACACCTGGGGCTATGCTGACCCCACTTAGGCTTCACTCTGGTTTAGCCTCTGGGGTGATATCCCTCATTGGATCAAACTTTTAAAAAGTCTTGATTTTCTGCTCCATTGCTCCACCACTTGCCGGGAGCTGGCCCCTCCCCCCACGGTCTAACTTCCCGTTTTTTGGGTTCACTTTTCTGCCGGTTCTACCTTTCAGAAAGTGATCAATTTTCTGTTTTTAGAATTGTTGCTCTCCTTCTCTTTGATCTCCCATTAGATTTGTAGGTGTTTGCAATGGTTAGATAAGCTATCTAGCTGATCTCCTGCTACCTGAAGTCGCTTCAGCCTGCTACTTCTCTGCCACCTTGAATCCTTCCACAGAATATGTGGTTTTTATTGTGTTTATGTGTATTCTTTCTGTACCCAGTTAGGTGAGTATTTTTATTATGAAAGGGTGTTGAATTTTGTCAAATGCCTTTTCTGCATATATTGAGTTGATCATATGAGATTTTATTAATCATTCTATTAATATCATGCATCAAATTTACTGATATGTGCTGGTGAATTCAGTTTTGTAGCATTTTGTAGAGAATTTTAACATTTTTATTTATTAGGGATATTATCCAGTAGTTCTTTTTGTTGTTGATTTTTTTTTTTTTGTAGTGCTCCTGTCTGGTTTTGATATCAAGATAATGCTGGCTTTGTAAAATGTGCCTCAGAGTATTTCAACCTCTTCAACTTTTTGGGAAGGGTTTTAAAAGTGTGTATTATTTCTTCTTAAAGTGTTTGGTAGAATTCACTGTGGAAATCATCTGACTCTGGACTTTTATTTGTTAGAAGTCTTTTATCATGGATTCAATCTCCTTACCCCTTATTGGTCTGTTCACATTTTTTATGTCCTTATGATTCAGTCTTGATAGGTTGTATGTGCCTAGGAATTTGTCCATTTCCTCTAGGCTTTTGATTCGCTAGCATTTAACTGTCTTTTATCCTTTATTTTTCTGTGGTATCTGTGATAATGTCTCCTTTTTCATTTCTGATTTTATTGAGTCTTCTCTCTTTTTTCTGTTAGTCTAGCTGTTTTTTTTTTAATTTATCATTACCAAGTCTAACTTTATTTACCATTTAATAAAAACTTTCTACTTTTTTAATTCTATATTTAATTTATTTCTGCCCTCATTTTTATTTTTTTCCTTCATTTTGCTACTTTTAAGTTTACTTTGTTCTCTTTGTAGTTTTTGTGAGCTGTTATATTAAGTTCTTTATTTGAAATCTTTTTTAATATACATTTATAGCTACAAAATTTCCTTTTATAACTTTTTGCTGCTTCTCATAATTTTTTGATATATATATTTTTTTCTCAAGATGTATTTTTATTCCCACTTTGTCTTCTTTTTTTGATTTTTTGTTTGTTTAAAACTGTGTATGTCTGTGTGTTTGTAAATTTTCCAAATTTCCTTCTGTATTGATTTCTAGTTTCATATTATTTTGGCTGGAAATATACTCAATATGCTTTCTATATTATTGATTTTGGGGGGACTCTTGTTTTGTGGTTTAAAATGTGATCTATCCTAGAAAATTTTCCACGTGTGTTTGAGAAGAATATTTATTATGATAGTATTAAATGGAATATCCTGTAAATATGTTTGGTTCATTTGACATAGTTCTTGTTTGTTTTTTTTGTTTTGTTTGTTTGTTTGTTTGAGAGAGCCGGGCAGAGAAAATGAGCAAGAGGTAAGGGCAGAGACAGAGTGAGAAGACCCCCTCCTGAGCAGGGAGCCCAATGTGGGACTCTATCTCAGAACCCTGGGATCATGATCTGATCCAAAGGCAAAGGGTTAACTGACTGAGCCACCCATTTGTCCAGGCATAGTGTTTAAATTCACTATTTTCTTATTGATTTTCTGTCTGGATGATCTATCCATAGGTAAGAGTGGGATATTATTGTCCCCAGATATTATGGTATTGCTATTTATTTCTCCTTTTTGTTTTTTTAGTATTTGTTTTATATATTGGTGGCTCAATATTAGGTACATGATATTTACAATTACTGTATTGATGAAATGATGACACTTTGCTTATAGTATAATGACCTTCTTTGACTCCTGTGGTGATTTTTAGCTTATATAAACCCTATTTTGTCTGTTATAGTTAATGCTACTCTTGTTTTCTTTTGTTATCTTTAGCTTGGAATATCTTTTTCCATCGCTTTACTCTTTGTCCATGTGTGTCCTTAAAGCTAAAATGATTCTTTTATACGCAACATATTGTTGGATCTTGTGATTTTTGTTTGTTTTTTTTAATCAATTCTAGCTTTGTATGTGTTCCAACTGGATGATTCCATTCACTTAGTGTTAAAGTAATTATTGATAGGTAAGGACTTAACTTTTGCCTTTCATTCTTTTGATATTTCATGATTTATTTAAATTTTAGTTAATATATAGTGTAATATTAGTTTCAGGAGTAGAATTTAGTAATTCGCCATTTACATATAACATTCAATGCTGATCACAAGTGACCTCCTAATAATTATTACTGACTTAGCCCATTCCCCTGCCCATCTCCCCTCCAGAAACAGTTTGTTACGTATAGTTAAGTGTATAATGGTTTGCCTTCCCCTCCCTTTTTCTTTTAAATTTTTTTCTTTCCCCAGTGTTTATCTGTTTTGTTTCGCTGTTAATTGCTCTTCTGTAGATGCTCTGCTCTTTATTTCCTGTATTGTTCTCTTTGTAATCTAATGACTTTTTGTGGCAGTGCGTTTTAACTTCTTTATCAAAATCTTTTGTGTATCAACTACATATTTTTTTATATTTAGCATTAAGCTTATATAAAATACGTTAGTTATAACATTCCATTTTATGTTGAAAACAACTGAATTTCAATAGTGTACAGAAAATTTATACTTCTATAACAACAGGTTATTGATGTTTTTACATTTTTGATCATTTTTATATTGTACTTTCAGTAACAAATGATTGCAGTTATAGTTATTTTTAATAGGCTTGTTTTTTTTAACTTTTAAACTAGACTAGTATATGATTTATATATCACCATTACAATATTAGAGAATCTGGTTTTGACTATACATTTACCTTTATCCATCCATGCATCCATGTTGCCAACTTGATGACATCACCATCCCCAAATCTTCAGTAAGTGTTACTTTATATTTATCTTTTTTTTTTTTAAGATTTTGTTTATTTGACAGAGGGAGAGAGAGAGCTCAATTTGGCAGAGTGGCAGGCAGAGGAAGATTGAGTGGTAGGCTTATTACCCAGCAGTGAGCCCAATGCAGGTATTAATCCCAGGACCCTGGGATCATGACCTGAGCGAAAGGCAGCTGCTTAACCTATTGAGTCACCCAGGGACCCCTAAATTTTACTTTAGTTAATATATGACCATTTTTTATTTCTACTAATAGACATATCAATTTTATTGCTTTTAATATTAAAGTCTTCTCCTTAACATCATTATCATCTATTTCTTTTTCAATTTTATAAGTGTTGTTTACATTTGTGGTGGTAAGTATGTAATTCATGTATGTGGTGGTATGTAAGTAATTCAAATATGAATTTTAAACTCTAGATCATATGCTGCATTGTGGCAGATATTTGTCTTATTCATCCCACCCACAAAAAGTTAGTACTAAATAAGTCTTTGTTGATTGACTGAATGAATTAAGTGTTCTGACACTAGCATGGCTGACCAAACCAGAGATAAAGGAGAAAATATAATGATTGTCAAATGGGTGAACCTGAGATAAAAAGACACTTTTAGCTTCGTTAGTTTGATATACACTCCGGATAACATTCCAATTTTGCATGGATTTTTGGAAAGCAAACAACTCCTCTCCTAAATAATAAATTTATTAATTGCCTTCCTTATGAGTCCTGACAGCAGTCAGCTTTGTGGGTTTCTGATTCCATTCCAAGAGGTTGAATGTCTGTTTGATTTATGTAATAGCTAACAGCGTCATGGGGAAAGACTTGTAGGATAAAATTTCTTAAAGATGGGAACACAGATGGTTTCCTATGGACTGTGAGATGGGTGTTAATGAAAATGCATTGAGCAGTAAGGGAAGGGCAGCTCACAACCATAAGAAAGGTGCCCTGTGTTTTTGTTTTGTTTTGTTTTGTTTTACAAACAGATACCATTTCCCCTCCCCAAGGAAATTTTCAAATTTACTTTGCTCTAACAACCACAAATACTTAGGACATTATGAACACAATAGGGGCATTAAAGGATAAAAATTAACAAAAAGTTAAGTAAATGTTAAGTGTTTATCATTATTTCAGCCATGTTTTTCTATGCTTAACTGCTCAAAGAAATTACACAGTCTGGTTTCTAAATATTCTACCAGGCTGTTAAACTAATGCAAAGGGTTTTATGGAATTTTCTATAACACCATCTAGATTTTCTACATTGGCTGTCACTCCTGAAAATTCTCAGTTTATAAATGTGCATGCATTGAAACAGCATATATTTACATTATAGTTAATATTCACTGGTTATTTACCTGGTTTATTACTGTATTTTAATCCTTTCTAATTGTTCACTTTCTTCCATGTTTCCCCCTTATTTCTACAAATGTCAATCCATCACATGTTATGTAAAGTGAAACAAAGAGGAACAGCTGTTAGTAGAAAGGATTAATAGGTGATTTGATGTTACTCTGTGAGATACTGGGCCTTGGTTTACGGGGCTCTATGTTCACGTCCTGGGTTCAACCTGCCAGGACGAACTAAGCAGACACAGCCACAACCCACAGCAGCGTGCATGGCCTAGGATGGCACTCTATGCACACTACCGTCTCCCAGTGTAGGCAACAATTGGCCTTTTGCTCTGGCGCTCAGGCGGACTCAGAGACTAGGCCAGTGCCTTCACCACAGAAGAGGAGAGGCAACAGGATACTTGCACACCGCCCGTGCACTGGGATGGGGAGCTGTGGGGAACTTACCTCACTCCTTCCCCGGACACCCCGTGCCTCCGCGAACGCTTCCACATCCTGGAGGAGGACAGCATCTAACTGCCCGTTCCTCCTGGAGCTGTTTCTGCGAGTTCAGGGCCGGGCGCCTGGTGGCAAGCCCACGTCTGCCCTATGGACATGTGGCCCATGAGCTGCTGTCCCCTTGGGCCCAGAGGCACAGGACAGGCCTGCCTTCTGCTCAAACTACTTCAGAATGGAGCACGCGCCCCTGCCCTAGTCCTCTCGTGTCCCTTAGCAGCCAGGCTTCCATATCTCCACACAAGGAGCGGGTGACACTTGTCTTGCCACCGGCCCGCTGTCCCCAACAGGGCAGGCTCTGCTGCTTCACTACCGTTTCCCGACAGCAAGGCCAACGGCTCCTTCTCTTCTCCCGGTTCGGCATGCTGCACCTTCCCTAGACATGCTCCTGGGGAGTGCAGTGACAGACGTGTCCCTATTTAAGGCTCTTTCCATAGGCGCAACCAAGCATCTCTCTCAGGCAAAGCGGATGCCCGGGCAAAGAGGATTTCACTCCATGCCGGTAAATTACACCGTGCTATGGAGACTAGCTCAGGCAAGCAGCAACAGCATCCCACAGACCCGACTCTGATTTCCCCAAGAATGCTGTGCTTTCCCAGAGGGGATGCCCGGGCAAAGAGGCTTTCGCTCTATGCGGGTTTCTCCCACCGTGAGAGTGGACTCAGGGAAGCAGCAGCAGCCAGCAGAACCGACTCTGATTTCTCAGCAAATGCTGTCCTTTCGCAAAGGCTTTGGGCTTGGAGCCAACACCACTTCGCCGCTGCTTCCTCAGCAAGGCTTTGGGCGTTCGATCTGTCCCGTCAGGGTAGAAGTGCTGCGGGAGAGCTAATTCCTCCTTGGCTTTGCTTTACCGGGCTCCATTTTCGCATCCTGGGATCAAACTACCAGCCAAAATAAGCAGACACAGTCACAACCCTGCAGCAGCGTGCGTGGCCTAGGATGGCACTCTATGCCCACTACCATCTCCTGGCGTAGGCGAGGCGTGGCATTTTGATCTGGTGCTCACGTGGAATAGGGGACTAGGCGAGTGCCTTCCTCACAAAAGAGGAGAGGCGACAGGATCCCTGCACACCGCCCGTGCACTAGGATGGGGAGTAGTGGTGGACTGTCCTCACTCCTTCCCGGGACAACCCGTGCCTCCGCGAATGCTTCCACATCATGGAGGAGGACGGTTACTGATGGTCCGTTCTTTCAGGGAGCTACATCTGCCAGTTCAGTGTAGGCGCCTAGTGGCAAGCACATGTCTGCACAAGTGACAAGTGGCCAAGGAGCTGCTGCCCCTTGGGCCCAGGGGCCCAGGACAGGCATGCCTTCTGCCCAGACTCCTTCCTCACAGTGGAGCAAGCGCCCTTGCCCTAGTCGTCCCCACGTCTCTCCTTAGCAGCCAGGTTTCCGTCTCTCCGCACAGGGAGCGGGTGACACATGTCTTGCCACCGGCCCGCTGTTCCTGACAGGACCGACTCTCCTGCTTCAAGACCGTTTCTGAAAACAAGGCTAACAGCTCCTTCTCGTCTCCCGGGGCAGCCTGCTGCACCTTCCCCAGACATGCTCCTGGGGAGCGCAGTGACAGAGGTGTCCCTTTCCTTAAAGCTCTTCCCACAAGCGCAACCAAGCATCTCTCTCAGGCAGAGGGGATGCCCGTCAATGAGGATTTCGCTCCATGCGGGTTTATTATACCGTGCTGTGGAGACTAGCTCAGGCAAACAGCAGCAGCATCCCACAGACCCGACTCTGATTTCCCAAAGTATGCTGTGCTTTGCCAGAGGGGATGCCAGGGCAAAGAGGCTTTCGTTCTATGAGGGTTTCACCCACCGTGCTGTGAATACTAGACTAAGGCAGGCAGCAAGAGCAGCCCACAGAACCGACTCTGATTTCCCAGCGACTGCTATGCTTTCACAATAGTTTTGATCTTGGCGCGAACCGCTTCGCTGCTGCTTCCTCAGGAAGGATTTGGGCGTTCGCTCTGTCGCGTCAGGGAAGAAGAGCTATGGAAGAGCTGGTGCCTCTTGGGCCTTGCTTTCCAGGGCTCCATGTTCGCGCCCTGGGTTCACCCTTCCAGGACGAACTAAGCAGACACAGCCACAACCCGCAACAGCGTGCGTGGCCTAGGATGGCACTCTATGCACACTACCATCTTCTGGCGTAGGCAAGGCTTGGCCTTTTGCTCTGTTGCTCAGGCTGTTTCGGAGACTAGGCCAGTGCCTTCCCCACAGTAGAGGAGAGAGGACAGGATCCCTGCACACCGCACGTGCACAGGGATGAGGTGTTGTGGGAGAGTGTTGCCACTCCTTCCCCAGCATACCCCTTGCTACGGACAACGCTGCCACATCTTGGAGGAAGAGGGCATCTGACTTCCGTTTCTCCAAGAAGTTGTTTCATCGAGTTCGGGGTATGGTGCCTGGTGGCAAGCACAAGCCTGCCGTACGGACAGGTGGCCAAGGAGATGATGTCTCTGTGGGACCAGAGCACAGGACAGGCCTCCCTTCCGCACAGAGTCCTTCCTCAGAGTAGAGCACGCGCGCCTGCCCTAGTCGTTCCCTCGTATCTCCTCATGAACCAGGCTTCATTCTCTCCGCACAGGGAGCAGGTGACACTTGTCTTGCCACCCACCTGCTGTTCCTGCCATGGCAGGTTCTTCTGCTTCGCGACTGTCTCCCGACAAAAATGCCAACGGCTCCTTCACCCAGGAAGCATGCTGCACCTTCCCCAGACATGCTCTTGGGGAGTGCAGTGACAGACGTGTCCCTTTCCTTAAGGCCCTTTCCAGATGTGCAACCACGCTTCTCTCTCAGGCAGATGGGATGCTAGGGCAAGGAGAATTTCGCTCCATGCGGGTTTCTTCCACTATGCTGCGGAGACTAGCTCAGGGAAGCAGCAGCCGCATCCCACAAACACGATTCTGATTTCTCCACAAATACTGCGCTCTCCCAGAGGGGAGCACACACAAAGAGGCTTTCACTCTATGCGGGTTTCTTTCACCGTGAGACTGGGCTCAGGCAAGCAGCAGCAGCCAGCAGAACCGACTCTGATATCTCAGCAAATGCTGTACTTTTGCAAAGGGTTTGAGCTTGGAGCCAACAGCACTTCACCGCTGATTCCTCAGCAATGCTTTGGGCGATCGCTCTGTCGCGTCAGGGAAGAAGAGCTGCAGGAGAACTGGTTTCTCTTTGGCTTTGCTTTCCCGGGCTCCATTTTCGCGTCCTGGGTTCTGTCATGGCAAAATAAGCAGACACAGCCTCCACCCTGCAGCAGCGTGCGTGGCCTAGGATGGCACTCTATGCCCACTACAATCTCCTGGCGTAAGTGAGGCTTGACCTTTTACTCTGGCGCTCAGGTGGACTCGGGGACGTGGCCAGTGCCTTTTCCACAGGAGAGGAGAGGTGACAGGATCCCTGCACACCGCCCATGCACTGTGATGGGGAGCTGTGGGGGGCTGTCCCCTCTCCTTTCCCGGACTCCCCGTGCCTCCGCGAACGCTTCCACATCCTGGAGGAGGACGGCATCTATCTGCCCGTTCCTCCTGGAGCTGTTTCTGCGAGTTCAGGGCCGAGCGCCTGGTAGCAAACCCACTTCTGCCCTATTGACAGGTGGTCTTGAGCTAATGTCCCCTTGGTCCCAGAAGCACAGGACAGGCCTGCTTTCTGCTCAGACTCCTTCCTCAGAGTGGAGCACGCGCCCCTGCCCTAGTCGTCCTCTCGTGTCTCCTTAGCAGCCAGGCTCACATTTCTCTGCACAGGTAGAGGGTGAAACTTTTCTTGCCACTGACACGCTGTTCCTCACAGGCCCGGCTGTCCTGCTTCGCGACCGTTTCTGGACAATAACACCAAAGGCTCCTTCTTTTGTCCCGAGGCGGCCTTCTGAACATTCCCCAGACATGCTCCTGGGGAGCGCAGTGACAGACGTGTCCCTTTCCTTAAGGCTCTTTCCAAAGGCGCATCCACGCTTCTCTCTCGGGCAGTGGGGCTGCCGGGGCAAAGAGGATTTCGCTCCATGCGGGTTTATTACACCGTGCTGTGGAGACCTTCTCAGGCAAGCAGCAGTATCCCACAGACCTGACTCTGATTTCCCAAAGAATGCGGTGCTTTCCCAGAGGGAACGCCCAGGCAAAGAGTCTTTCGCTCTATGTGGGTTTCTCCCACCGTGCTGCGAAAAGCACAGCATTCTACACAGCACTTTGTAATAAACCCTCATGGAGCGAAATACTCTTTTTCAGGCATCTCTTATGCCTGCACGAGAAGCCTGGTTGCGCCTGAGGAAACAGCCTTAAGGAAAGGGACACATCTGTCACTGCACTCCCCAGGAGCATGCATGTCTGGGAAGGTGCAGCACGACGCTCTGGGGGAAGGGAATGTGCCGTTGTCCTTATTGTCGGGAAAAGGTTGCGAAGCAGGAGATCCTGCAATGTCAGGAACAGCAGGCGGGTGGCAAGACATGTGTCACCCGCTCCCTGTATGGAGAGAAGGAAGCCTGGCTGCTAAGAAGACACGAGCGAACAACTAGAGCAGGCACGCGTGCTCCACTCTGAGGACGGAGTCTGGGCAGAAGGCAGGCCTCTCCTGTGCCTCTGGGCCCAAGGGGCAGCAGCTCCTTGGCCACCTGTCCATAGGGCAGAAGTGGGCTTGCACCAGGCGCCCGGTCATGAACTCGCAGAAACAACTCCTGGAGGAATGGGCAATCATATGCTGCCTTCCTCCAGGATGTGGCAGCATTGGCGGAGGCAGCGGGTGCCCCAGGAAGAGGGACAGTTACCAATTACTCCCCATCGCAGGGCGCGGGCGGTGTGCAGTGATCCTGTCCCGTCTCCTCTCGGCTGAAGAAGGCACTAGCCTAGTCCCCTGTCCACCTGAATGCTAGAGCAAAAGGGCAGGCCGTGCCTACGCTGGGAGATAGCATTGTGAGCAGAGTGCCATCCTAGGCCACGCACGCTGCTGCAGGGTCGAGGCTGTGTCTGCTTATTTCGAATTGAGGGGTGAACCCAGGACGCGAACATGGAGCCCGGGAAAGCAAGGCCCAAGAGGCACTAACTCTCCCGCAGCACTTCTTCCCTGACGAGACTGAGGCTTTCTGAGGAAGCAGCGGCGAAGTGAGGTTCACTCCAAGCCCAAAACTTCTATGAAAGCACAGCATTCGCTGAGAAATCAGAGTCGGATTTGGGGGCTGCTGCTGCTGCTTGCCTGAGACCAGTTCACAGTGGGAGATACCTGCATACAGCGAAAGCCTCTTTTCCCCAGGCATCTCCTCTGGGAAAGCACAGCATTTGTTGGGAAATCAGAATCGTGTTTGTGGGATGCTGCTGCTGCTTGCCTGAGCTAGTCTCCACAGCACGGTGGAAAAAACCCGCATGGAGCGAAATTCTCCTTGCCCTAGCATCCCCTCTGTCTGAGAGAGAAGCGTGGTTGCACATCTGGAAATGCCCTTAAGGAAAGGGACACGTCTTTCACCATGCTCCCCACGAGCAATTCTGGGGAAGGCGCAGCACGCCGCCCCGGGAGAAGAGATGGTGCCGGTGGCCTTGTTGTCGGGAGACAGTCTCGATGCAGGAGACCCTACCCTGCTAGGAACAGCGAATTGATGGCAATAAAAGTGTCACCCACTCCCTGTGCGGAGAGACAAGCCTGGCTCCTAAGGAGACACAAGGGGACGACTAGGGTAGGCACGCGTGCTCCACACAGAGGAAGGTGTCTGGGCAGAAGGCAGGCCTGTACTGTGCCTCTGGTCCTAAGGGGACAGCATCTCCTTGGCCACCTGTTCCTAGGACAGACTTGGGCTTGCCACCAGTAGCCATAACTGGAACTTGCAGAAACAGCTCCCTGGAGAAATGGGCAGTCAGATGCCATCTTCCTCCAAGATGTGGCAGCGTTGTCGGTGGCAGGAAGTGTGCTGGGGAAGGAGTGGGTACAGTCCCCCACAACTTCACATCCCAGTGCACGGGCGGTGTGCAGGGATCCTGTTGCCTCTCCTCTCCTGTGAGGAAGGCACTGGCCTAGATCCCAAGTCCGCCTGAGCGCCAGAGCAAAAGGCCAAGCCTTGCCTACGCCAGGAGATGGAAGTTGGCAGAGTGCCACCTTAGGACACGCATGCTGCTGCAGGGTTGACTGTGTCTGTTTAGTTTGGGTTGGCAGGTGGAACCCGGGGCTTGAACATGGAGCCCGGGAAAGCATCGCCAAGGAGGCACCAGCTCTCCAGGGCTCTTCTTCCATGACGGAACAGAGCTAACGCCCAAAGCCATGCTGAGGAAGCAGCAGAGAAGTGCAGTTCGTGCCAAGCTGAAAACCTCTGCGAAAGCATAGCATTGGCTGGGAAATCGGAGTCGGTTCTGTGGGCTGTTCTTGCTTCTTGCCTTAGCCTAGTATTCGCAGCATGGTGGGAAAAATCCGCATAGAGCAAAAGCCTCTTTGCCCAGGCATCCCCTCTGGGAAAGCACACCTTCTTTGGGATATCAGAGTCAGGTCTGTGGGATGTTGCTGCTGCTTGCCTGAGCTAGTCTCCACAGCACGGTGTAATAAACCGGCATGGAGCAAAATCCTCTTTGCCCAGGCATCCCCTCTGCCTGAGAGAGATGCTTGGTTGCTCCTGTGGGAAGAGCCTTAAGGAAAGGGACAAGTCTGTCACTTCGCTCCCCAGGAGCATGTCTGGGGAAGGTGCAGCATGCTTCACGGGAGAAGAGAAGGAGCCGTTGGCCTTATTGTCGGGAAAAGGTCGCGAAGCATGAGAGCCGGCACTGTCAGGAAGAGTGGGCCGGTGGCAAGACAAGTGTAACCCGCTTCCTGTGCGGGGAGACCAACGCCTGGCTGCTAAGGAGACATGAAGATACGACGAGGGCAGGGGCGCGTGCTCCACTGTGAGGAAGGCATCTGGGCAGAAAGCTGGCCTGTCTTGTGCCTCTGGGCCCAAGGGGACAGCTGCTACTTGGCCACCTGTCCATAGGGCAGAAGTGGGCTTGCTTCCAGGTGCCCCGCCCTGAACTCACAGTAACAGCTCCAGGAGGAACGGGCAGTCAGAAGCCGTCTTCCTTCAGGATGTGGTAGCGTTTGCGGAGGCAGTGGGTGTCCCGGGGAAGGAGGAACAGTTACTCCCCATCCCAGGGCGCGGGTGGTGTACATTGATCCTGTCGCGTCTCTTCTCGGCTGGAGAAAGCACTGGCCTAGTCCCCTGTCCACCTGAACGCCAGAGCAAAAGGGCAGACCTTGCCTACACTGGGAGATGGCATTGTGAGCACAGTGCCATCGTAGGCCATGCACGCTGCTGCAGGGTGGAGGCTGTGTATGCTTATTTCACCTTGGCAGTTTGAATCCAGTACGCGACCATGGAGCCGGGAAAGCAAGGCCCAAGAGGCACCAACTCTCCCGCAACTCTCTTCCCTGACACGAATGAAGCCTTGCTGAGGAAACAGAGGCGAAGTGCTGTTCGCTCCAAGCCCAAAGCCTCTGCGAAAGCACAGCATTCGCTGAGAAATGAGAGTTGGATCTGCTGGCTGCTGCTGCTTCTTGCCGGAGCCCAGTCTCACTGTGGGAGAAACCCCTCATACAGCCAAATCCTCTTTTCCCCGGGCATCTCCTCTGGGAAAGCACAGCATTTGTTGGGAAATCAGAATCGTGTTTTTGGGATGCTGCTGCTGCTCGCCTGAGCTAGTCTCCGCAGCACGTTAGCTGAATCCCACATGGAGCAAAATTCTTTTTTCCCTAGCATCCCCGCTCTGCCTGAGCGAGAAGAGTGGTTGCACATCTGCAAAGGGCCTTAAGGAAAGGGACAAATCTGTCACTGAGCCCCCCAGGAACAAGTCTGAGGAAGGTGAAGCATGCCGCCCTGGGAGAAGAGAAGGTGCCGTTGGCCCTGTTGTCATGAAACAGTCGCGAAGCAGGAGAGTCTGCCCCGGTAGGAAAAGTGGGCCGGTGGCAAGACAAGTGTCACACACTCTCTGTGTGGAGAATTGGAAACCTGTCTGAGAGGAAGACACAAGGGGCCGAATAGGTAGGGGTGCGTGCTCCACTCTGAGGAGCAGAAGGCATGCCTGTGCTGTGCCCCTGGGCTCAAGGGAAAAGCAGCTCCTTGGCCACCTGTCCCTTCTGCAGATGGGCTTGAGCGCCAGAGCAAAAGGCCTAGCGTTTCCTACACTGGGAGATTGTAGAGTGCATAGAGTGCCATCCTAGGCCATGCAGGGTTGTGAATGTTTCTGCTTATTTCGGCTTGGCACGGTGAACCCAGGACGCATACATGGAGCCCAGGAAAGCAAGGCCTAAGAGGCACCAGCTCTCCCACCGCTCTTCATTTCTGACGGGACAGAGCAAACGCCCAAAGCGTTGCTGAAGAAGCAGCAGCGAAGTGCGGTTCGCAGCAAGCTGAACACCTCTGCGAAAGCATAGCCATCGCTGGGAAATCAGATTCATTTCTCTGGGCTGCTCTTGCTGGTTGCCTTACCTTAGTATTCTCAGCATATTGGGAGAAACCCGCATAGAGCAAAAGCCTCTTTGCCTGGGCATCCCCTCTGGGAAAGCACAGCATTCTTGGGGAAATCAGAGTCGGGTCTGTGGGATGCAGCTGCTGCTTGTCTGAGTTTGTCTCCAAAGCACGGTGTAATACACCCGCATGGAGCGAAATCCTCTTTGTCCGGCATCCCCTCGGCCTGGGAGAGAAGCGTGGTTATGCCTGTGGAAACAGCCTTAAGGAAAGGGAGTCGTCTGTCACTGCACTCCCCAGGAGCATGTCTGGGGAAGGCACAGCACGCCGCCCCGGGAGAAGAGAAGGAGCCGTTGGCCTTACTGTCGGGAAACGGTCATGAAGCAGGAGAGCCTGCCATGGCAGGAGCAGCGGGTGTGTGGCAAGAAAAGTGTGACCACAGTCTTTGATGACACTTTTGAGTCAAGGCTCATCTACTCTACAGATGAGACTACTCTGTAAAATTTTTAAAGGCAACATGTTTAAAGGCAACATCATGAAAGAATGTTTGGTGGATTGCTTTGGTTTTCTATTCATGGTATCAGATGAGTTTAAGGGAGCATAATCCAATAAAAAGCTTAAAACTACTTTTAAAAAATAAGAAAAAAAAACATTTTAATATCTTTGCTTCTGTGGTTCCTGCAAATGAAACTACAAGAAAAGGCTGAGAACATTTTCCTTTTTTCTGTTTGTTTTTCTTCAATTTGGACCTCCTCCTTAGGTCTCTGATCAAAGAATGCTTACACAGACTCTGTAGTGTAGAAAGGACAAAATATCATATTACAAAATATTCTATTCCTATCCTTTTGTATACCCAGAACAATAAGTTAATATATGTGCTGCCAAAGGAGCACACCACAGCAATAAGTTAAATGAAGATTGTACTGGGAAGATAAAACAATTAATCCATAAAATGAGTGGGTTTTGAATGGGACATGAAGGGAGGACTTGTGAGTTAGGAAAAAAAATATATATATATATAAAACGACGAAATGAAGGTTTAATTAAAGCAAAACAACTATGCTTTATTCCTGAAATATATTAAAATGATGATATGGAAATACCTTGCCTATTACTTAATATCTCACAGAGTAACATCAAATCACCTATTAATCCTTTCTACTAAGAGCTGTTCCTCTTTGTTTCACTTTACATAACATGTGATTGATTGACATTTGTAGAAATAAGGGGGAAACATGGAAGAAAGTGAACAATTAGAAAGGATTAAAATACAGTAATAAACCAGGTAAATAACCAGTGAGTATTAACTATAATGTAAATATATGCTGTTTCAATGCATGCACATTTATAAACTGAGAATTTTCAGGAGTGACAGCCAATGTAGAAAATCTAGATGGTGTTATAGAAAATTCCATAAAACCCTTTGCATTAGTTTAACAGCCTGGTATAATATTTAGAAACCAGACTGTGTAATTTCTTTGAGCAGTTAAGCATAGAAAAACATGGCTGAAATAATGATAAACACTTAACATTTACTACCTTTGCTGTATCCCACATATCTTGAACACTTTTGTTTTCATTATCATTAGTTTCCCTGAATTTTTTCAATACTTCTTTAATTTCCTGGTTGACCAATTCATTTTTTAGAAGGATGCTGTTTAGCCTCCATGTATTTGTGTTCTAGTTTGAGAGCATTGTGGTCTGAGAATATGCAGGGGATGATCCCAATCGTTTGATAATGATTGAGATCTGATTTATGACCCAGGATGTGGTCTATTCTGGAGAATGTTCCATGTGCACTAGAGAAGAATGTGTATCTGTTATTTTGGGATGGAGTCTGTTGAATATACCTGTGTTGTCCATCTTGTCCAGTGTGTCATTTAAGGCCTTTTTCCTTGTTGATCTGTTGCTTGGATGATCTGTCCATTTCAATGAGGGGAGTGTTAATTCCCCTACTATTATTTTATTATTGTCGATGTGTTTCTTTGATTTTGTTATTAATTGGTTTATGTAGTTGGCTGCTCCCATGTTAAGGACATAGATATTTAAAATTGTCAGGTCTTCTTGTTGGACAGACCCTTTGAGTATGATATAGTGTCCTTCCTGATCTCTCATTATAGTCTTTGGCTTAAAATCTAATTGATCTGATATAAGGATTGCCACCCCAGCTTTCTTCTGATGTCCATTAGCATGGTAAATTGTTTTCCACCCCCCTCTCATTCAATCTGGGGGGTATCTTCGGGTCTATGATGAGTTTCATGGGCAGCATATTGACGGGTTTTGCTTTTTATCCATTCTGATACCCTGTGTCTTTTGATTGGTACATTTAGGCCCTTTACATTCAGGATAACTATTGAGAGATATGAATTTAGTGGCATTGTATTGCCTATAATGTGACTGTTACTGTATATTGTTTCTGTTCCTTTCTGATCTACTACTTTTAGGCTCTCTCTTTGCTTAGAGGACCCCTTTCAATATTTCCTGGAGAGTTGGTTTGGTGTTTGCAAATTCTTTCAGCTTTTGTTTGTCCTGGTAGCTTTTTAATCTCTCCTTCTATTTTCAATGATAGCCTAGCTGGATATAGTATTCTTGGCTGCATGTTTTTCTCACTTAACACTCTGAATATATCATGCCAGTTCTTTCTGGCCTGCCAGGTCTCTGTGGATAAGTCTGCTGCCAGTCAAATGTTTTTACTGTTGTACAATACAGACTTCTTTTCCCAGGGTGCTTTCAGGATTTTCCCTTTGTCATTAACAGTTGTAAATTTTACTATCAGGTTGCAGGGTGTGGATCTATTTTGATTGATTTTGAGGGTCATTCTTTGCATCTCCTGGATTTTGATGTATGTTCCCTTTGCCATATTAGGGAAATTCTCTACAAAAATTATCTCCAATATACCTTCTGCTCCCCTCTCTCTCTTTCTTCTTCTTCTGGGATCCCAATTATTCTAATGTTGTGTCGTCTTATAGTTTCACTTATCTCTTAAATTCTCTCCTCGTTGTCCAGTATTTGTTTGTCTCTCTTTTTTGCTCAGCTTCTTTATTCTCCATCATTTGGTCTTCTATATCACTAATTCTTTTACCTCATTTATCCTAGCAGTAAGAACTTCCATTTTTTATTGCACCTCATTAATAGCTCTTTTGATTTCAACTTGGTTAGATTTTAGTTCTTTTATTTCTCCAGAAAGGGCTTTTATATCTCTGGAGAGGGTTTCTCTAATATCTTCCATGCCTTTTTCAAGCCCATCTAGAACCCTGAGAGTTGTCATTCTGAACTCTAGTTCTGTCATATTACCAATGTCTGTTTTTATTAGGTCCCTAGCTTTGGTACTGCTTCTTGTTCTTTTTCTTGCAGTGAGTTTTTCCACCTTGTCATTTTGAGCATATAAGAATATACAAAGGAGCAATTAAATGCTAAAAGGATGGTAAAGACCCCTGGAAAATTTGCTTTAACCAAATCAGAAGAGACCCCAAGTTGTGGGAGAACGAAAGGGGATAAAAAATAAGTTCAAGGGGAAAAAATGCTTTAAAAAAAAAGAAAACAAGGAAAAAATATTAAAAAAGAAAAAAAAAATATATATATATATATATATATATATATATATATACTAGACTTGTGACTAGAACAGGGTCACTCTCTTAATTTTGGGAGTATTTTGGTCTCTTAGAGGAAACTACCTCCCAAGGTTTTTAAAGCATGAAAGACATATAAGAGTAGGCACAATGAAGGGATGGAATAAACCTATAAAAATGAGGAAAAAAATTTAATTTCTAAAACATAAGTTGATAGAGCAAGTTGGTTGGGACAATAATGAAAAATAAACTGGAGAGAATTTTCTCAGGCTGGACACTAGAACAATCTTGGAGGTAGATGTAGGGTATATTTTGATCTATTAGGAGAAGTTATACCCCAAATGTTTTAGAAGAAAAAACCGTACATTTAAAAAAATATATAGTTAGATACAATGGAGGATAAAATATGACTATAATAATGACGGTTCAAAATAGATGATTATTTTTTAAGGTATTTTAAAAATAAACTAGTTTAAAAGAAATCATTCAAAGAGGAAAGGGTAAAAGTTAAAAAATATATTATCCGAAGAAAAAAGGAAAAATATATTACTGCAAGACTAAAGAATCATTGGGAGAAAGCCATGAATTCCTTGTTTTGCTTTCTCCTCCTCTGGAATTCCACTGTTCTCCTTAGTAAGTGAAGTTGATCTTGGCTGGGTTTCTTGTTGGTCTTCTGGGGAAGGGGCCTGTTGTATTGATTATCAAGTGTCTTTGCCCGAGATGGACTTGTCCTGCCCTTACCTGGGGTAGGGCTAAGTAATCCAGAAGCTTTTGTTCCCTGAAGGCTTTCCGTGGAGTTCTGGATGATGGAATGATAATGGCGGTCTCACAATCCGGCCCAGAGGAGTGGAGAGCTCAGGGCCCCACTCCTCAGGGCACCCTCAGAGAAAAGTGCTTAATCACTCCCATCTTCCCGGCCTCTGGCCATGCTTGGAGAAAAGCACTCTGTCATTCGCTCTTGGAGAAAAGTCATTGGTCATTCTCATCTCCCTGGCCTCTGGCCATGCTTGGAGAAAAGAGCTCAATTACTCCCATCTCCCTTGCCCTTGGCCATGCTCCAAGCTCACCCTGCCTATGCCTGGTTCAAAGTAACCCTGGGTTGAGAGCTCACTCCTCAGCTTTGTCTCTGTAGCCAGCTTCCCCACTCTAATACCTGTGAGTTCTGTGACACTCAGATACCCCTGGTCCTTCTCTGACCCTGAGACACCTGGGGCTATGCTGACCCCACTTAGGCTTCACTCTGGTTTAGCCTCTGGGGTGATATCCCTCATTGGATCAAACTTTTAAAAAGTCTTGATTTTCTGCTCCATTGCTCCACCACTTGCCGGGAGCTGGCCCCTCCCCCCACGGTCTAACTTCCCGTTTTTTGGGTTCACTTTTCTGCCGGTTCTACCTTTCAGAAAGTGATCAATTTTCTGTTTTTAGAATTGTTGCTCTCCTTCTCTTTGATCTCCCATTAGATTTGTAGGTGTTTGCAATGGTTAGATAAGCTATCTAGCTGATCTCCTGCTACCTGAAGTCGCCTCAGCCTGCTACTTCTCTGCCACCTTGAATCCTTCCACAGAATATGTGGTTTTTATTGTGTTTATGTGTATTCTTTCTGTACCCAGTTAGGTGAGTATTTTTATTATGAAAGGGTGTTGAATTTTGTCAAATGCCTTTTCTGCATATATTGAGTTGATCATATGAGATTTTATTAATCATTCTATTAATATCATGCATCAAATTTACTGATATGTGCTGGTGAATTCAGTTTTGTAGCATTTTGTAGAGAATTTTAACATTTTTATTTATCAGGGATATTATCCAGTAGTTCTTTTTGTTGTTGATTTTTTTTTTTTTTGTAGTGCTCCTGTCTGGTTTTGATATCAAGATAATGCTGGCTTTGTAAAATGTGCCTCAGAGTATTTCAACCTCTTCAACTTTTTGGGTAGGGTTTTAAAAGTGTTTGTATTATTTCTTCTTAAAGTGTTTGGTAGAATTCACTGTGGAAATCATCTGACTCTGGACTTTTATTTGTTAGAAGTCTTTTATCATGGATTCAATCTCCTTACCCCTTATTGGTCTGTTCACATTTTTTATGTCCTTATGATTCAGTCTTGATAGGTTGTATGTGCCTAGGAATTTGTCCATTTCCTCTAGGCTTTTGATTCGCTAGCATTTAACTGTCTTTTATCCTTTATTTTTCTGTGGTATCTGTGATAATGTCTCCTTTTTCATTTCTGATTTTATTGAGTCTTCTCTCTTTTTTCTGTTAGTCTAGCTGTTTTTTTTTTAATTTATCATTACCAAGTCTAACTTTATTTACCATTTAATAAAAACTTTCTACTTTTTAATTCTATATTTAATTTATTTCTGCCCTCAATTTTATTTTTTTCCTTCATTTTGCTACTTTTAAGTTTACTTTGTTCTCTTTGTAGTTTTTGTGAGCTGTTATATTAAGTTCTTTATTTGAAATCTTTTTTAATATACATTTATAGCTACAAAATTTCCTTTTATAACTTTTTGCTGCTTCTCATAATTTTTTGATATATATATTTTTTTCTCAAGATGTATTTTTATTCCCACTTTGTCTTCTTTTTTTGATTTTTTGTTTGTTTAAAACTGTGTATGTCTGTGTGTTTGTAAATTTTCCAAATTTCCTTCTGTATTGATTTCTAGTTTCATATTATTTTGGCTGGAAATATACTCAATATGCTTTCTATATTATTGATTTTGGGGGGACTCTTGTTTTGTGGTTTAAAATGTGATCTATCCTAGAAAATTTTCCACGTGTGTTTGAGAAGAATATTTATTATGATAGTATTAAATGGAATATCCTGTAAATATGTTTGGTTCATTTGACATAGTTCTTGTTTGTTTTTTTTGTTTTGTTTGTTTGTTTGTTTGAGAGAGCCGGGCAGAGAAAATGAGCAAGAGGTAAGGGCAGAGACAGAGTGAGAAGACCCCCTCCTGAGCAGGGAGCCCAATGTGGGACTCTATCTCAGAACCCTGGGATCATGATCTGATCCAAAGGCAAAGGGTTAACTGACTGAGCCACCCATTTGTCCAGGCATAGTGTTTAAATTCACTATTTTCTTATTGATTTTCTGTCTGGATGATCTATCCATAGGTAAGAGTGGGATATTATTGTCCCCAGATATTATGGTATTGCTATTTATTTCTCCTTTTTGTTTTTTTAGTATTTGTTTTATATATTGGTGGCTCAATATTAGGTACATGATATTTACAATTACTGTATTGATGAAATGATGACACTTTGCTTATAGTATAATGACCTTCTTTGACTCCTGTGGTGATTTTTAGCTTATATAAACCCTATTTTGTCTGTTATAGTTAATGCTACTCTTGTTTTCTTTTGTTATCTTTAGCTTGGAATATCTTTTTCCATCGCTTTACTCTTTGTCCATGTGTGTCCTTAAAGCTAAAATGATTCTTTTATACGCAACATATTGTTGGATCTTGTGATTTTTGTTTGTTTTTTTTAATCAATTCTAGCTTTGTATGTGTTCCAACTGGATGATTCCATTCACTTAGTGTTAAAGTAATTATTGATAGGTAAGGACTTAACTTTTGCCTTTCATTCTTTTGATATTTCATGATTTATTTAAATTTTAGTTAATATATAGTGTAATATTAGTTTCAGGAGTAGAATTTAGTAATTCGCCATTTACATATAACATTCAATGCTGATCACAAGTGACCTCCTAATAATTATTACTGACTTAGCCCATTCCCCTGCCCATCTCCCCTCCAGAAACAGTTTGTTACGTATAGTTAAGTGTATAATGGTTTGCCTTCCCCTCCCTTTTTCTTTTAAATTTTTTTCTTTCCCCAGTGTTTATCTGTTTTGTTTCGCTGTTAATTGCTCTTCTGTAGATGCTCTGCTCTTTATTTCCTGTATTGTTCTCTTTGTAATCTAATGACTTTTTGTGGCAGTGCGTTTTAACTTCTTTATCAAAATCTTTTGTGTATCAACTACATATTTTTTTATATTTAGCATTAAGCTTATATAAAATACGTTAGTTATAACATTCCATTTTATGTTGAAAACAACTGAATTTCAATAGTGTACAGAAAATTTATACTTCTATAACAACAGGTTATTGATGTTTTTACATTTTTGATCATTTTTATATTGTACTTTCAGTAACAAATGATTGCAGTTATAGTTATTTTTAATAGGCTTGTTTTTTTTAACTTTTAAACTAGACTAGTATATGATTTATATATCACCATTACAATATTAGAGAATCTGGTTTTGACTATACATTTACCTTTATCCATCCATGCATCCATGTTGCCAACTTGATGACATCACCATCCCCAAATCTTCAGTAAGTGTTACTTTATATTTATCTTTTTTTTTTTTTAAGATTTTGTTTATTTGACAGAGGGAGAGAGAGAGCTCAATTTGGCAGAGTGGCAGGCAGAGGAAGATTGAGTGGTAGGCTTATTACCCAGCAGTGAGCCCAATGCAGGTATTAATCCCAGGACCCTGGGATCATGACCTGAGCGAAAGGCAGCTGCTTAACCTATTGAGTCACCCAGGGACCCCTAAATTTTACTTTAGTTAATATATGACCATTTTTTATTTCTACTAATAGACATATCAATTTTATTGCTTTTAATATTAAAGTCTTCTCCTTAACATCATTATCATCTATTTCTTTTTCAATTTTATAAGTGTTGTTTACATTTGTGGTGGTAAGTATGTAATTCATGTATGTGGTGGTATGTAAGTAATTCAAATATGAATTTTAAACTCTAGATCATATGCTGCATTGTGGCAGATATTTGTCTTATTCATCCCACCCACAAAAAGTTAGTACTAAATAAGTCTTTGTTGATTGACTGAATGAATTAAGTGTTCTGACACTAGCATGGCTGACCAAACCAGAGATAAAGGAGAAAATATAATGATTGTCAAATGGGTGAACCTGAGATAAAAAGACACTTTTAGCTTCGTTAGTTTGATATACACTCCGGATAACATTCCAATTTTGCATGGATTTTTGGAAAGCAAACAACTCCTCTCCTAAATAATAAATTTATTAATTGCCTTCCTTATGAGTCCTGACAGCAGTCAGCTTTGTGGGTTTCTGATTCCATTCCAAGAGGTTGAATGTCTGTTTGATTTATGTAATAGCTAACAGCGTCATGGGGAAAGACTTGTAGGATAAAATTTCTTAAAGATGGGAACACAGATGGTTTCCTATGGACTGTGAGATGGGTGTTAATGAAAATGCATTGAGCAGTAAGGGAAGGGCAGCTCACAACCATAAGAAAGGTGCCCTGTGTTTTTGTTTTGTTTTGTTTTGTTTTACAAACAGATACCATTTCCCCTCCCCAAGGAAATTTTCAAATTTACTTTGCTCTAACAACCACAAATACTTAGGACATTATGAACACAATAGGGGCATTAAAGGATAAAAATTAACAAAAAGTTAAGTAAATGTTAAGTGTTTATCATTATTTCAGCCATGTTTTTCTATGCTTAACTGCTCAAAGAAATTACACAGTCTGGTTTCTAAATATTCTACCAGGCTGTTAAACTAATGCAAAGGGTTTTATGGAATTTTCTATAACACCATCTAGATTTTCTACATTGGCTGTCACTCCTGAAAATTCTCAGTTTATAAATGTGCATGCATTGAAACAGCATATATTTACATTATAGTTAATATTCACTGGTTATTTACCTGGTTTATTACTGTATTTTAATCCTTTCTAATTGTTCACTTTCTTCCATGTTTCCCCCTTATTTCTACAAATGTCAATCCATCACATGTTATGTAAAGTGAAACAAAGAGGAACAGCTGTTAGTAGAAAGGATTAATAGGTGATTTGATGTTACTCTGTGAGATACTGGGCCTTGGTTTACGGGGCTCTATGTTCACGTCCTGGGTTCAACCTGCCAGGACGAACTAAGCAGACACAGCCACAACCCACAGCAGCGTGCATGGCCTAGGATGGCACTCTATGCACACTACCGTCTCCCAGTGTAGGCAACAATTGGCCTTTTGCTCTGGCGCTCAGGCGGACTCAGAGACTAGGCCAGTGCCTTCACCACAGAAGAGGAGAGGCAACAGGATACTTGCACACCGCCCGTGCACTGGGATGGGGAGCTGTGGGGAACTTACCTCACTCCTTCCCCGGACACCCCGTGCCTCCGCGAACGCTTCCACATCCTGGAGGAGGACAGCATCTAACTGCCCGTTCCTCCTGGAGCTGTTTCTGCGAGTTCAGGGCCGGGCGCCTGGTGGCAAGCCCACGTCTGCCCTATGGACATGTGGCCCATGAGCTGCTGTCCCCTTGGGCCCAGAGGCACAGGACAGGCCTGCCTTCTGCTCAAACTACTTCAGAATGGAGCACGCGCCCCTGCCCTAGTCCTCTCGTGTCCCTTAGCAGCCAGGCTTCCATATCTCCACACAAGGAGCGGGTGACACTTGTCTTGCCACCGGCCCGCTGTCCCCAACAGGGCAGGCTCTGCTGCTTCACTACCGTTTCCCGACAGCAAGGCCAACGGCTCCTTCTCTTCTCCCGGTTCGGCATGCTGCACCTTCCCTAGACATGCTCCTGGGGAGTGCAGTGACAGACGTGTCCCTATTTAAGGCTCTTTCCATAGGCGCAACCAAGCATCTCTCTCAGGCAAAGCGGATGCCCGGGCAAAGAGGATTTCACTCCATGCCGGTAAATTACACCGTGCTATGGAGACTAGCTCAGGCAAGCAGCAACAGCATCCCACAGACCCGACTCTGATTTCCCCAAGAATGCTGTGCTTTCCCAGAGGGGATGCCCGGGCAAAGAGGCTTTCGCTCTATGCGGGTTTCTCCCACCGTGAGAGTGGACTCAGGGAAGCAGCAGCAGCCAGCAGAACCGACTCTGATTTCTCAGCAAATGCTGTCCTTTCGCAAAGGCTTTGGGCTTGGAGCCAACACCACTTCGCCGCTGCTTCCTCAGCAAGGCTTTGGGCGTTCGATCTGTCCCGTCAGGGTAGAAGTGCTGCGGGAGAGCTAATTCCTCCTTGGCTTTGCTTTACCGGGCTCCATTTTCGCATCCTGGGATCAAACTACCAGCCAAAATAAGCAGACACAGTCACAACCCTGCAGCAGCGTGCGTGGCCTAGGATGGCACTCTATGCCCACTACCATCTCCTGGCGTAGGCGAGGCGTGGCATTTTGATCTGGTGCTCACGTGGAATAGGGGACTAGGCGAGTGCCTTCCTCACAAAAGAGGAGAGGCGACAGGATCCCTGCACACCGCCCGTGCACTAGGATGGGGAGTAGTGGTGGACTGTCCTCACTCCTTCCCGGGACAACCCGTGCCTCCGCGAATGCTTCCACATCATGGAGGAGGACGGTTACTGATGGTCCGTTCTTTCAGGGAGCTACATCTGCCAGTTCAGTGTAGGCGCCTAGTGGCAAGCACATGTCTGCACAAGTGACAAGTGGCCAAGGAGCTGCTGCCCCTTGGGCCCAGGGGCCCAGGACAGGCATGCCTTCTGCCCAGACTCCTTCCTCACAGTGGAGCAAGCGCCCTTGCCCTAGTCGTCCCCACGTCTCTCCTTAGCAGCCAGGTTTCCGTCTCTCCGCACAGGGAGCGGGTGACACATGTCTTGCCACCGGCCCGCTGTTCCTGACAGGACCGACTCTCCTGCTTCAAGACCGTTTCTGAAAACAAGGCTAACAGCTCCTTCTCGTCTCCCGGGGCAGCCTGCTGCACCTTCCCCAGACATGCTCCTGGGGAGCGCAGTGACAGAGGTGTCCCTTTCCTTAAAGCTCTTCCCACAAGCGCAACCAAGCATCTCTCTCAGGCAGAGGGGATGCCCGTCAATGAGGATTTCGCTCCATGCGGGTTTATTATACCGTGCTGTGGAGACTAGCTCAGGCAAACAGCAGCAGCATCCCACAGACCCGACTCTGATTTCCCAAAGTATGCTGTGCTTTGCCAGAGGGGATGCCAGGGCAAAGAGGCTTTCGTTCTATGAGGGTTTCACCCACCGTGCTGTGAATACTAGACTAAGGCAGGCAGCAAGAGCAGCCCACAGAACCGACTCTGATTTCCCAGCGACTGCTATGCTTTCACAATAGTTTTGATCTTGGCGCGAACCGCTTCGCTGCTGCTTCCTCAGGAAGGATTTGGGCGTTCGCTCTGTCGCGTCAGGGAAGAAGAGCTATGGAAGAGCTGGTGCCTCTTGGGCCTTGCTTTCCAGGGCTCCATGTTCGCGCCCTGGGTTCACCCTTCCAGGACGAACTAAGCAGACACAGCCACAACCCGCAACAGCGTGCGTGGCCTAGGATGGCACTCTATGCACACTACCATCTTCTGGCGTAGGCAAGGCTTGGCCTTTTGCTCTGTTGCTCAGGCTGTTTCGGAGACTAGGCCAGTGCCTTCCCCACAGTAGAGGAGAGAGGACAGGATCCCTGCACACCGCACGTGCACAGGGATGAGGTGTTGTGGGAGAGTGTTGCCACTCCTTCCCCAGCATACCCCTTGCTACGGACAACGCTGCCACATCTTGGAGGAAGAGGGCATCTGACTTCCGTTTCTCCAGGAAGTTGTTTCATCGAGTTCGGGGTATGGTGCCTGGTGGCAAGCACAAGCCTGCCGTACGGACAGGTGGCCAAGGAGATGATGTCTCTGTGGGACCAGAGCACAGGACAGGCCTCCCTTCCGCACAGAGTCCTTCCTCAGAGTAGAGCACGCGCGCCTGCCCTAGTCGTTCCCTCGTATCTCCTCATGAACCAGGCTTCATTCTCTCCGCACAGGGAGCAGGTGACACTTGTCTTGCCACCCACCTGCTGTTCCTGCCATGGCAGGTTCTTCTGCTTCGCGACTGTCTCCCGACAAAAATGCCAACGGCTCCTTCACCCAGGAAGCATGCTGCACCTTCCCCAGACATGCTCTTGGGGAGTGCAGTGACAGACGTGTCCCTTTCCTTAAGGCCCTTTCCAGATGTGCAACCACGCTTCTCTCTCAGGCAGATGGGATGCTAGGGCAAGGAGAATTTCGCTCCATGCGGGTTTCTTCCACTATGCTGCGGAGACTAGCTCAGGGAAGCAGCAGCCGCATCCCACAAACACGATTCTGATTTCTCCACAAATACTGCGCTCTCCCAGAGGGGAGCACACACAAAGAGGCTTTCACTCTATGCGGGTTTCTTTCACCGTGAGACTGGGCTCAGGCAAGCAGCAGCAGCCAGCAGAACCGACTCTGATATCTCAGCAAATGCTGTACTTTTGCAAAGGGTTTGAGCTTGGAGCCAACAGCACTTCACCGCTGATTCCTCAGCAATGCTTTGGGCGATCGCTCTGTCGCGTCAGGGAAGAAGAGCTGCAGGAGAACTGGTTTCTCTTTGGCTTTGCTTTCCCGGGCTCCATTTTCGCGTCCTGGGTTCTGTCATGGCAAAATAAGCAGACACAGCCTCCACCCTGCAGCAGCGTGCGTGGCCTAGGATGGCACTCTATGCCCACTACAATCTCCTGGCGTAAGTGAGGCTTGACCTTTTACTCTGGCGCTCAGGTGGACTCGGGGACGTGGCCAGTGCCTTTTCCACAGGAGAGGAGAGGTGACAGGATCCCTGCACACCGCCCATGCACTGTGATGGGGAGCTGTGGGGGGCTGTCCCCTCTCCTTTCCCGGACTCCCCGTGCCTCCGCGAACGCTTCCACATCCTGGAGGAGGACGGCATCTATCTGCCCGTTCCTCCTGGAGCTGTTTCTGCGAGTTCAGGGCCGAGCGCCTGGTAGCAAACCCACTTCTGCCCTATTGACAGGTGGTCTTGAGCTAATGTCCCCTTGGTCCCAGAAGCACAGGACAGGCCTGCTTTCTGCTCAGACTCCTTCCTCAGAGTGGAGCACGCGCCCCTGCCCTAGTCGTCCTCTCGTGTCTCCTTAGCAGCCAGGCTCACATTTCTCTGCACAGGTAGAGGGTGAAACTTTTCTTGCCACTGACACGCTGTTCCTCACAGGCCCGGCTGTCCTGCTTCGCGACCGTTTCTGGACAATAACACCAAAGGCTCCTTCTTTTGTCCCGAGGCGGCCTTCTGAACATTCCCCAGACATGCTCCTGGGGAGCGCAGTGACAGACGTGTCCCTTTCCTTAAGGCTCTTTCCAAAGGCGCATCCACGCTTCTCTCTCGGGCAGTGGGGCTGCCGGGGCAAAGAGGATTTCGCTCCATGCGGGTTTATTACACCGTGCTGTGGAGACCTTCTCAGGCAAGCAGCAGTATCCCACAGACCTGACTCTGATTTCCCAAAGAATGCGGTGCTTTCCCAGAGGGAACGCCCAGGCAAAGAGTCTTTCGCTCTATGTGGGTTTCTCCCACCGTGCTGCGAAAAGCACAGCATTCTACACAGCACTTTGTAATAAACCCTCATGGAGCGAAATACTCTTTTTCAGGCATCTCTTATGCCTGCACGAGAAGCCTGGTTGCGCCTGAGGAAACAGCCTTAAGGAAAGGGACACATCTGTCACTGCACTCCCCAGGAGCATGCATGTCTGGGAAGGTGCAGCACGACGCTCTGGGGGAAGGGAATGTGCCGTTGTCCTTATTGTCGGGAAAAGGTTGCGAAGCAGGAGATCCTGCAATGTCAGGAACAGCAGGCGGGTGGCAAGACATGTGTCACCCGCTCCCTGTATGGAGAGAAGGAAGCCTGGCTGCTAAGAAGACACGAGCGAACAACTAGAGCAGGCACGCGTGCTCCACTCTGAGGACGGAGTCTGGGCAGAAGGCAGGCCTCTCCTGTGCCTCTGGGCCCAAGGGGCAGCAGCTCCTTGGCCACCTGTCCATAGGGCAGAAGTGGGCTTGCACCAGGCGCCCGGTCATGAACTCGCAGAAACAACTCCTGGAGGAATGGGCAATCATATGCTGCCTTCCTCCAGGATGTGGCAGCATTGGCGGAGGCAGCGGGTGCCCCAGGAAGAGGGACAGTTACCAATTACTCCCCATCGCAGGGCGCGGGCGGTGTGCAGTGATCCTGTCCCGTCTCCTCTCGGCTGAAGAAGGCACTAGCCTAGTCCCCTGTCCACCTGAATGCTAGAGCAAAAGGGCAGGCCGTGCCTACGCTGGGAGATAGCATTGTGAGCAGAGTGCCATCCTAGGCCACGCACGCTGCTGCAGGGTCGAGGCTGTGTCTGCTTATTTCGAATTGAGGGGTGAACCCAGGACGCGAACATGGAGCCCGGGAAAGCAAGGCCCAAGAGGCACTAACTCTCCCGCAGCACTTCTTCCCTGACGAGACTGAGGCTTTCTGAGGAAGCAGCGGCGAAGTGAGGTTCACTCCAAGCCCAAAACTTCTATGAAAGCACAGCATTCGCTGAGAAATCAGAGTCGGATTTGGGGGCTGCTGCTGCTGCTTGCCTGAGACCAGTTCACAGTGGGAGATACCTGCATACAGCGAAAGCCTCTTTTCCCCAGGCATCTCCTCTGGGAAAGCACAGCATTTGTTGGGAAATCAGAATCGTGTTTGTGGGATGCTGCTGCTGCTTGCCTGAGCTAGTCTCCACAGCACGGTGGAAAAAACCCGCATGGAGCGAAATTCTCCTTGCCCTAGCATCCCCTCTGTCTGAGAGAGAAGCGTGGTTGCACATCTGGAAATGCCCTTAAGGAAAGGGACACGTCTTTCACCATGCTCCCCACGAGCAATTCTGGGGAAGGCGCAGCACGCCGCCCCGGGAGAAGAGATGGTGCCGGTGGCCTTGTTGTCGGGAGACAGTCTCGATGCAGGAGACCCTACCCTGCTAGGAACAGCGAATTGATGGCAATAAAAGTGTCACCCACTCCCTGTGCGGAGAGACAAGCCTGGCTCCTAAGGAGACACAAGGGGACGACTAGGGTAGGCACGCGTGCTCCACACAGAGGAAGGTGTCTGGGCAGAAGGCAGGCCTGTACTGTGCCTCTGGTCCTAAGGGGACAGCATCTCCTTGGCCACCTGTTCCTAGGACAGACTTGGGCTTGCCACCAGTAGCCATAACTGGAACTTGCAGAAACAGCTCCCTGGAGAAATGGGCAGTCAGATGCCATCTTCCTCCAAGATGTGGCAGCGTTGTCGGTGGCAGGAAGTGTGCTGGGGAAGGAGTGGGTACAGTCCCCCACAACTTCACATCCCAGTGCACGGGCGGTGTGCAGGGATCCTGTTGCCTCTCCTCTCCTGTGAGGAAGGCACTGGCCTAGATCCCAAGTCCGCCTGAGCGCCAGAGCAAAAGGCCAAGCCTTGCCTACGCCAGGAGATGGAAGTTGGCAGAGTGCCACCTTAGGACACGCATGCTGCTGCAGGGTTGACTGTGTCTGTTTAGTTTGGGTTGGCAGGTGGAACCCGGGGCTTGAACATGGAGCCCGGGAAAGCATCGCCAAGGAGGCACCAGCTCTCCAGGGCTCTTCTTCCATGACGGAACAGAGCTAACGCCCAAAGCCATGCTGAGGAAGCAGCAGAGAAGTGCAGTTCGTGCCAAGCTGAAAACCTCTGCGAAAGCATAGCATTGGCTGGGAAATCGGAGTCGGTTCTGTGGGCTGTTCTTGCTTCTTGCCTTAGCCTAGTATTCGCAGCATGGTGGGAAAAATCCGCATAGAGCAAAAGCCTCTTTGCCCAGGCATCCCCTCTGGGAAAGCACACCTTCTTTGGGATATCAGAGTCAGGTCTGTGGGATGTTGCTGCTGCTTGCCTGAGCTAGTCTCCACAGCACGGTGTAATAAACCGGCATGGAGCAAAATCCTCTTTGCCCAGGCATCCCCTCTGCCTGAGAGAGATGCTTGGTTGCTCCTGTGGGAAGAGCCTTAAGGAAAGGGACAAGTCTGTCACTTCGCTCCCCAGGAGCATGTCTGGGGAAGGTGCAGCATGCTTCACGGGAGAAGAGAAGGAGCCGTTGGCCTTATTGTCGGGAAAAGGTCGCGAAGCATGAGAGCCGGCACTGTCAGGAAGAGTGGGCCGGTGGCAAGACAAGTGTAACCCGCTTCCTGTGCGGGGAGACCAACGCCTGGCTGCTAAGGAGACATGAAGATACGACGAGGGCAGGGGCGCGTGCTCCACTGTGAGGAAGGCATCTGGGCAGAAAGCTGGCCTGTCTTGTGCCTCTGGGCCCAAGGGGACAGCTGCTACTTGGCCACCTGTCCATAGGGCAGAAGTGGGCTTGCTTCCAGGTGCCCCGCCCTGAACTCACAGTAACAGCTCCAGGAGGAACGGGCAGTCAGAAGCCGTCTTCCTTCAGGATGTGGTAGCGTTTGCGGAGGCAGTGGGTGTCCCGGGGAAGGAGGAACAGTTACTCCCCATCCCAGGGCGCGGGTGGTGTACATTGATCCTGTCGCGTCTCTTCTCGGCTGGAGAAAGCACTGGCCTAGTCCCCTGTCCACCTGAACGCCAGAGCAAAAGGGCAGACCTTGCCTACACTGGGAGATGGCATTGTGAGCACAGTGCCATCGTAGGCCATGCACGCTGCTGCAGGGTGGAGGCTGTGTATGCTTATTTCACCTTGGCAGTTTGAATCCAGTACGCGACCATGGAGCCGGGAAAGCAAGGCCCAAGAGGCACCAACTCTCCCGCAACTCTCTTCCCTGACACGAATGAAGCCTTGCTGAGGAAACAGAGGCGAAGTGCTGTTCGCTCCAAGCCCAAAGCCTCTGCGAAAGCACAGCATTCGCTGAGAAATGAGAGTTGGATCTGCTGGCTGCTGCTGCTTCTTGCCGGAGCCCAGTCTCACTGTGGGAGAAACCCCTCATACAGCCAAATCCTCTTTTCCCCGGGCATCTCCTCTGGGAAAGCACAGCATTTGTTGGGAAATCAGAATCGTGTTTTTGGGATGCTGCTGCTGCTCGCCTGAGCTAGTCTCCGCAGCACGTTAGCTGAATCCCACATGGAGCAAAATTCTTTTTTCCCTAGCATCCCCGCTCTGCCTGAGCGAGAAGAGTGGTTGCACATCTGCAAAGGGCCTTAAGGAAAGGGACAAATCTGTCACTGAGCCCCCCAGGAACAAGTCTGAGGAAGGTGAAGCATGCCGCCCTGGGAGAAGAGAAGGTGCCGTTGGCCCTGTTGTCATGAAACAGTCGCGAAGCAGGAGAGTCTGCCCCGGTAGGAAAAGTGGGCCGGTGGCAAGACAAGTGTCACACACTCTCTGTGTGGAGAATTGGAAACCTGTCTGAGAGGAAGACACAAGGGGCCGAATAGGTAGGGGTGCGTGCTCCACTCTGAGGAGCAGAAGGCATGCCTGTGCTGTGCCCCTGGGCTCAAGGGAAAAGCAGCTCCTTGGCCACCTGTCCCTTCTGCAGATGGGCTTGAGCGCCAGAGCAAAAGGCCTAGCGTTTCCTACACTGGGAGATTGTAGAGTGCATAGAGTGCCATCCTAGGCCATGCAGGGTTGTGAATGTTTCTGCTTATTTCGGCTTGGCACGGTGAACCCAGGACGCATACATGGAGCCCAGGAAAGCAAGGCCTAAGAGGCACCAGCTCTCCCACCGCTCTTCATTTCTGACGGGACAGAGCAAACGCCCAAAGCGTTGCTGAAGAAGCAGCAGCGAAGTGCGGTTCGCAGCAAGCTGAACACCTCTGCGAAAGCATAGCCATCGCTGGGAAATCAGATTCATTTCTCTGGGCTGCTCTTGCTGGTTGCCTTACCTTAGTATTCTCAGCATATTGGGAGAAACCCGCATAGAGCAAAAGCCTCTTTGCCTGGGCATCCCCTCTGGGAAAGCACAGCATTCTTGGGGAAATCAGAGTCGGGTCTGTGGGATGCAGCTGCTGCTTGTCTGAGTTTGTCTCCAAAGCACGGTGTAATACACCCGCATGGAGCGAAATCCTCTTTGTCCGGCATCCCCTCGGCCTGGGAGAGAAGCGTGGTTATGCCTGTGGAAACAGCCTTAAGGAAAGGGAGTCGTCTGTCACTGCACTCCCCAGGAGCATGTCTGGGGAAGGCACAGCACGCCGCCCCGGGAGAAGAGAAGGAGCCGTTGGCCTTACTGTCGGGAAACGGTCATGAAGCAGGAGAGCCTGCCATGGCAGGAGCAGCGGGTGTGTGGCAAGAAAAGTGTGACCACAGTCTTTGATGACACTTTTGAGTCAAGGCTCATCTACTCTACAGATGAGACTACTCTGTAAAATTTTTAAAGGCAACATGTTTAAAGGCAACATCATGAAAGAATGTTTGGTGGATTGCTTTGGTTTTCTATTCATGGTATCAGATGAGTTTAAGGGAGCATAATCCAATAAAAAGCTTAAAACTACTTTTAAAAAATAAGAAAAAAAAACATTTTAATATCTTTGCTTCTGTGGTTCCTGCAAATGAAACTACAAGAAAAGGCTGAGAACATTTTCCTTTTTTCTGTTTGTTTTTCTTCAATTTGGACCTCCTCCTTAGGTCTCTGATCAAAGAATGCTTACACAGACTCTGTAGTGTAGAAAGGACAAAATATCATATTACAAAATATTCTATTCCTATCCTTTTGTATACCCAGAACAATAAGTTAATATATGTGCTGCCAAAGGAGCACACCACAGCAATAAGTTAAATGAAGATTGTACTGGGAAGATAAAACAATTAATCCATAAAATGAGTGGGTTTTGAATGGGACATGAAGGGAGGACTTGTGAGTTAGGAAAAAAAATATATATATATATAAAACGACGAAATGAAGGTTTAATTAAAGCAAAACAACTATGCTTTATTCCTGAAATATATTAAAATGATGATATGGAAATACCTTGCCTATTACTTAATATCTCACAGAGTAACATCAAATCACCTATTAATCCTTTCTACTAAGAGCTGTTCCTCTTTGTTTCACTTTACATAACATGTGATTGATTGACATTTGTAGAAATAAGGGGGAAACATGGAAGAAAGTGAACAATTAGAAAGGATTAAAATACAGTAATAAACCAGGTAAATAACCAGTGAGTATTAACTATAATGTAAATATATGCTGTTTCAATGCATGCACATTTATAAACTGAGAATTTTCAGGAGTGACAGCCAATGTAGAAAATCTAGATGGTGTTATAGAAAATTCCATAAAACACTTTGCATTAGTTTAACAGCCTGGTATAATATTTAGAAACCAGACTGTGTAATTTCTTTGAGCAGTTAAGCATAGAAAAACATGGCTGAAATAATGATAAACACTTAACATTTACTACCTTTGCTGTATCCCACATATCTTGAACACTTTTGTTTTCATTATCATTAGTTTCCCTGAATTTTTTCAATACTTCTTTAATTTCCTGGTTGACCAATTCATTTTTTAGAAGGATGCTGTTTAGCCTCCATGTATTTGTGTTCTAGTTTGAGAGCATTGTGGTCTGAGAATATGCAGGGGATGATCCCAATCGTTTGATAATGATTGAGATCTGATTTATGACCCAGGATGTGGTCTATTCTGGAGAATGTTCCATGTGCACTAGAGAAGAATGTGTATCTGTTATTTTGGGATGGAGTCTGTTGAATATACCTGTGTTGTCCATCTTGTCCAGTGTGTCATTTAAGGCCTTTTTCCTTGTTGATCTGTTGCTTGGATGATCTGTCCATTTCAATGAGGGGAGTGTTAATTCCCCTACTATTATTTTATTATTGTCGATGTGTTTCTTTGATTTTGTTATTAATTGGTTTATGTAGTTGGCTGCTCCCATGTTAAGGACATAGATATTTAAAATTGTCAGGTCTTCTTGTTGGACAGACCCTTTGAGTATGATATAGTGTCCTTCCTGATCTCTCATTATAGTCTTTGGCTTAAAATCTAATTGATCTGATATAAGGATTGCCACCCCAGCTTTCTTCTGATGTCCATTAGCATGGTAAATTGTTTTCCACCCCCCTCTCATTCAATCTGGGGGGTATCTTCGGGTCTATGATGAGTTTCATGGGCAGCATATTGACGGGTTTTGCTTTTTATCCATTCTGATACCCTGTGTCTTTTGATTGGTACATTTAGGCCCTTTACATTCAGGATAACTATTGAGAGATATGAATTTAGTGGCATTGTATTGCCTATAATGTGACTGTTACTGTATATTGTTTCTGTTCCTTTCTGATCTACTACTTTTAGGCTCTCTCTTTGCTTAGAGGACCCCTTTCAATATTTCCTGGAGAGTTGGTTTGGTGTTTGCAAATTCTTTCAGCTTTTGTTTGTCCTGGTAGCTTTTTAATCTCTCCTTCTATTTTCAATGATAGCCTAGCTGGATATAGTATTCTTGGCTGCATGTTTTTCTCACTTAACACTCTGAATATATCATGCCAGTTCTTTCTGGCCTGCCAGGTCTCTGTGGATAAGTCTGCTGCCAGTCAAATGTTTTTACTGTTGTACAATACAGACTTCTTTTCCCAGGGTGCTTTCAGGATTTTCCCTTTGTCATTAACAGTTGTAAATTTTACTATCAGGTTGCAGGGTGTGGATCTATTTTGATTGATTTTGAGGGTCATTCTTTGCATCTCCTGGATTTTGATGTATGTTCCCTTTGCCATATTAGGGAAATTCTCTACAAAAATTATCTCCAATATACCTTCTGCTCCCCTCTCTCTCTTTCTTCTTCTTCTGGGATCCCAATTATTCTAATGTTGTGTCGTCTTATAGTTTCACTTATCTCTTAAATTCTCTCCTCGTTGTCCAGTATTTGTTTGTCTCTCTTTTTTGCTCAGCTTCTTTATTCTCCATCATTTGGTCTTCTATATCACTAATTCTTTTACCTCATTTATCCTAGCAGTAAGAACTTCCATTTTTTATTGCACCTCATTAATAGCTCTTTTGATTTCAACTTGGTTAGATTTTAGTTCTTTTATTTCTCCAGAAAGGGCTTTTATATCTCTGGAGAGGGTTTCTCTAATATCTTCCATGCCTTTTTCAAGCCCATCTAGAACCCTGAGAGTTGTCATTCTGAACTCTAGTTCTGTCATATTACCAATGTCTGTTTTTATTAGGTCCCTAGCTTTGGTACTGCTTCTTGTTCTTTTTCTTGCAGTGAGTTTTTCCACCTTGTCATTTTGAGCATATAAGAATATACAAAGGAGCAATTAAATGCTAAAAGGATGGTAAAGACCCCTGGAAAATTTGCTTTAACCAAATCAGAAGAGACCCCAAGTTGTGGGAGAACGAAAGGGGATAAAAAATAAGTTCAAGGGGAAAAAATGCTTTAAAAAAAAAGAAAACAAGGAAAAAATATTAAAAAAGAAAAAAAAAATATATATATATATATATATATATATATATATACTAGACTTGTGACTAGAACAGGGTCACTCTCTTAATTTTGGGAGTATTTTGGTCTCTTAGAGGAAACTACCTCCCAAGGTTTTTAAAGCATGAAAGACATATAAGAGTAGGCACAATGAAGGGATGGAATAAACCTATAAAAATGAGGAAAAAAATTTAATTTCTAAAACATAAGTTGATAGAGCAAGTTGGTTGGGACAATAATGAAAAATAAACTGGAGAGAATTTTCTCAGGCTGGACACTAGAACAATCTTGGAGGTAGATGTAGGGTATATTTTGATCTATTAGGAGAAGTTATACCCCAAATGTTTTAGAAGAAAAAACCGTACATTTAAAAAAATATATAGTTAGATACAATGGAGGATAAAATATGACTATAATAATGACGGTTCAAAATAGATGATTATTTTTTAAGGTATTTTAAAAATAAACTAGTTTAAAAGAAATCATTCAAAGAGGAAAGGGTAAAAGTTAAAAAATATATTATCCGAAGAAAAAAGGAAAAATATATTACTGCAAGACTAAAGAATCATTGGGAGAAAGCCATGAATTCCTTGTTTTGCTTTCTCCTCCTCTGGAATTCCACTGTTCTCCTTAGTAAGTGAAGTTGATCTTGGCTGGGTTTCTTGTTGGTCTTCTGGGGAAGGGGCCTGTTGTATTGATTATCAAGTGTCTTTGCCCGAGATGGACTTGTCCTGCCCTTACCTGGGGTAGGGCTAAGTAATCCAGAAGCTTTTGTTCCCTGAAGGCTTTCCGTGGAGTTCTGGATGATGGAATGATAATGGCGGTCTCACAATCCGGCCCAGAGGAGTGGAGAGCTCAGGGCCCCACTCCTCAGGGCACCCTCAGAGAAAAGTGCTTAATCACTCCCATCTTCCCGGCCTCTGGCCATGCTTGGAGAAAAGCACTCTGTCATTCGCTCTTGGAGAAAAGTCATTGGTCATTCTCATCTCCCTGGCCTCTGGCCATGCTTGGAGAAAAGAGCTCAATTACTCCCATCTCCCTTGCCCTTGGCCATGCTCCAAGCTCACCCTGCCTATGCCTGGTTCAAAGTAACCCTGGGTTGAGAGCTCACTCCTCAGCTTTGTCTCTGTAGCCAGCTTCCCCACTCTAATACCTGTGAGTTCTGTGACACTCAGATACCCCTGGTCCTTCTCTGACCCTGAGACACCTGGGGCTATGCTGACCCCACTTAGGCTTCACTCTGGTTTAGCCTCTGGGGTGATATCCCTCATTGGATCAAACTTTTAAAAAGTCTTGATTTTCTGCTCCATTGCTCCACCACTTGCCGGGAGCTGGCCCCTCCCCCCACGGTCTAACTTCCCGTTTTTTGGGTTCACTTTTCTGCCGGTTCTACCTTTCAGAAAGTGATCAATTTTCTGTTTTTAGAATTGTTGCTCTCCTTCTCTTTGATCTCCCATTAGATTTGTAGGTGTTTGCAATGGTTAGATAAGCTATCTAGCTGATCTCCTGCTACCTGAAGTCGCCTCAGCCTGCTACTTCTCTGCCACCTTGAATCCTTCCACAGAATATGTGGTTTTTATTGTGTTTATGTGTATTCTTTCTGTACCCAGTTAGGTGAGTATTTTTATTATGAAAGGGTGTTGAATTTTGTCAAATGCCTTTTCTGCATATATTGAGTTGATCATATGAGATTTTATTAATCATTCTATTAATATCATGCATCAAATTTACTGATATGTGCTGGTGAATTCAGTTTTGTAGCATTTTGTAGAGAATTTTAACATTTTTATTTATCAGGGATATTATCCAGTAGTTCTTTTTGTTGTTGATTTTTTTTTTTTTTGTAGTGCTCCTGTCTGGTTTTGATATCAAGATAATGCTGGCTTTGTAAAATGTGCCTCAGAGTATTTCAACCTCTTCAACTTTTTGGGTAGGGTTTTAAAAGTGTTTGTATTATTTCTTCTTAAAGTGTTTGGTAGAATTCACTGTGGAAATCATCTGACTCTGGACTTTTATTTGTTAGAAGTCTTTTATCATGGATTCAATCTCCTTACCCCTTATTGGTCTGTTCACATTTTTTATGTCCTTATGATTCAGTCTTGATAGGTTGTATGTGCCTAGGAATTTGTCCATTTCCTCTAGGCTTTTGATTCGCTAGCATTTAACTGTCTTTTATCCTTTATTTTTCTGTGGTATCTGTGATAATGTCTCCTTTTTCATTTCTGATTTTATTGAGTCTTCTCTCTTTTTTCTGTTAGTCTAGCTGTTTTTTTTTTAATTTATCATTACCAAGTCTAACTTTATTTACCATTTAATAAAAACTTTCTACTTTTTAATTCTATATTTAATTTATTTCTGCCCTCAATTTTATTTTTTTCCTTCATTTTGCTACTTTTAAGTTTACTTTGTTCTCTTTGTAGTTTTTGTGAGCTGTTATATTAAGTTCTTTATTTGAAATCTTTTTTAATATACATTTATAGCTACAAAATTTCCTTTTATAACTTTTTGCTGCTTCTCATAATTTTTTGATATATATATTTTTTTCTCAAGATGTATTTGTATTCCCACTTTGTCTTCTTTTTTTGATTTTTTGTTTGTTTAAAACTGTGTATGTCTGTGTGTTTGTAAATTTTCCAAATTTCCTTCTGTATTGATTTCTAGTTTCATATTATTTTGGCTGGAAATATACTCAATATGCTTTCTATATTATTGATTTTGGGGGGACTCTTGTTTTGTGGTTTAAAATGTGATCTATCCTAGAAAATTTTCCACGTGTGTTTGAGAAGAATATTTATTATGATAGTATTAAATGGAATATCCTGTAAATATGTTTGGTTCATTTGACATAGTTCTTGTTTGTTTTTTTTGTTTTGTTTGTTTGTTTGTTTGAGAGAGCCGGGCAGAGAAAATGAGCAAGAGGTAAGGGCAGAGACAGAGTGAGAAGACCCCCTCCTGAGCAGGGAGCCCAATGTGGGACTCTATCTCAGAACCCTGGGATCATGATCTGATCCAAAGGCAAAGGGTTAACTGACTGAGCCACCCATTTGTCCAGGCATAGTGTTTAAATTCACTATTTTCTTATTGATTTTCTGTCTGGATGATCTATCCATAGGTAAGAGTGGGATATTATTGTCCCCAGATATTATGGTATTGCTATTTATTTCTCCTTTTTGTTTTTTTAGTATTTGTTTTATATATTGGTGGCTCAATATTAGGTACATGATATTTACAATTACTGTATTGATGAAATGATGACACTTTGCTTATAGTATAATGACCTTCTTTGACTCCTGTGGTGATTTTTAGCTTATATAAACCCTATTTTGTCTGTTATAGTTAATGCTACTCTTGTTTTCTTTTGTTATCTTTAGCTTGGAATATCTTTTTCCATCGCTTTACTCTTTGTCCATGTGTGTCCTTAAAGCTAAAATGATTCTTTTATACGCAACATATTGTTGGATCTTGTGATTTTTGTTTGTTTTTTTTAATCAATTCTAGCTTTGTATGTGTTCCAACTGGATGATTCCATTCACTTAGTGTTAAAGTAATTATTGATAGGTAAGGACTTAACTTTTGCCTTTCATTCTTTTGATATTTCATGATTTATTTAAATTTTAGTTAATATATAGTGTAATATTAGTTTCAGGAGTAGAATTTAGTAATTCGCCATTTACATATAACATTCAATGCTGATCACAAGTGACCTCCTAATAATTATTACTGACTTAGCCCATTCCCCTGCCCATCTCCCCTCCAGAAACAGTTTGTTACGTATAGTTAAGTGTATAATGGTTTGCCTTCCCCTCCCTTTTTCTTTTAAATTTTTTTCTTTCCCCAGTGTTTATCTGTTTTGTTTCGCTGTTAATTGCTCTTCTGTAGATGCTCTGCTCTTTATTTCCTGTATTGTTCTCTTTGTAATCTAATGACTTTTTGTGGCAGTGCGTTTTAACTTCTTTATCAAAATCTTTTGTGTATCAACTACATATTTTTTTATATTTAGCATTAAGCTTATATAAAATACGTTAGTTATAACATTCCATTTTATGTTGAAAACAACTGAATTTCAATAGTGTACAGAAAATTTATACTTCTATAACAACAGGTTATTGATGTTTTTACATTTTTGATCATTTTTATATTGTACTTTCAGTAACAAATGATTGCAGTTATAGTTATTTTTAATAGGCTTGTTTTTTTTAACTTTTAAACTAGACTAGTAAATGATTTATATATCACCATTACAATATTAGAGAATCTGGTTTTGACTATACATTTACCTTTATCCATCCATGCATCCATGTTGCCAACTTGATGACATCACCATCCCCAAATCTTCAGTAAGTGTTACTTTATATTTATCTTTTTTTTTTTTTAAGATTTTGTTTATTTGACAGAGGGAGAGAGAGAGCTCAATTTGGCAGAGTGGCAGGCAGAGGAAGATTGAGTGGTAGGCTTATTACCCAGCAGTGAGCCCAATGCAGGTATTAATCCCAGGACTCTGGGATCATGACCTGAGCTAAAGGCAGCTGCTTAACCTATTGAGTCACCCAGGGACCCCTAAATTTTACTTTAGTTAATATATGACCATTTTTTATTTCTACTAATAGACATATCAATTTTATTGCTTTTAATATTAAAGTCTTCTCCTTAACATCATTATCATCTATTTCTTTTTCAATTTTATAAGTGTTGTTTACATTTGTGGTGGTAAGTATGTAATTCATGTATGTGGTGGTATGTAAGTAATTCAAATATGAATTTTAAACTCTAGATCATATGCTGCATTGTGGCAGATATTTGTCTTATTCATCCCACCCACAAAAAGTTAGTACTAAATAAGTCTTTGTTGATTGACTGAATGAATTAAGTGTTCTGACACTAGCATGGCTGACCAAACCAGAGATAAAGGAGAAAATATAATGATTGTCAAATGGGTGAACCTGAGATAAAAAGACACTTTTAGCTTCGTTAGTTTGATATACACTCCGGATAACATTCCAATTTTGCATGGATTTTTGGAAAGCAAACAACTCCTCTCCTAAATAATAAATTTATTAATTGCCTTCCTTATGAGTCCTGACAGCAGTCAGCTTTGTGGGTTTCTGATTCCATTCCAAGAGGTTGAATGTCTGTTTGATTTATGTAATAGCTAACAGCGTCATGGGGAAAGACTTGTAGGATAAAATTTCTTAAAGATGGGAACACAGATGGTTTCCTATGGACTGTGAGATGGGTGTTAATGAAAATGCATTGAGCAGTAAGGGAAGGGCAGCTCACAACCATAAGAAAGGTGCCCTGTGTTTTTGCTTTGTTTTGTTTTGTTTTACAAACAGATACCATTTCCCCTCCCCAAGGAAATTTTCAAATTTACTTTGCTCTAACAACCACAAATACTTAGGACATTATGAACACAATAGGGGCATTAAAGGATAAAAATTAACAAAAAGTTAAGTAAATGTTAAGTGTTTATCATTATTTCAGCCATGTTTTTCTATGCTTAACTGCTCAAAGAAATTACACAGTCTGGTTTCTAAATATTCTACCAGGCTGTTAAACTAATGCAAAGGGTTTTATGGAATTTTCTATAACACCATCTAGATTTTCTACATTGGCTGTCACTCCTGAAAATTCTCAGTTTATAAATGTGCATGCATTGAAACAGCATATATTTACATTATAGTTAATATTCACTGGTTATTTACCTGGTTTATTACTGTATTTTAATCCTTTCTAATTGTTCACTTTCTTCCATGTTTCCCCCTTATTTCTACAAATGTCAATCCATCACATGTTATGTAAAGTGAAACAAAGAGGAACAGCTGTTAGTAGAAAGGATTAATAGGTGATTTGATGTTACTCTGTGAGATACTGGGCCTTGGTTTACGGGGCTCTATGTTCACGTCCTGGGTTCAACCTGCCAGGACGAACTAAGCAGACACAGCCACAACCCACAGCAGCGTGCATGGCCTAGGATGGCACTCTATGCACACTACCGTCTCCCAGTGTAGGCAACAATTGGCCTTTTGCTCTGGCGCTCAGGCGGACTCAGAGACTAGGCCAGTGCCTTCACCACAGAAGAGGAGAGGCAACAGGATACTTGCACACCGCCCGTGCACTGGGATGGGGAGCTGTGGGGAACTTACCTCACTCCTTCCCCGGACACCCCGTGCCTCCGCGAACGCTTCCACATCCTGGAGGAGGACAGCATCTAACTGCCCGTTCCTCCTGGAGCTGTTTCTGCGAGTTCAGGGCCGGGCGCCTGGTGGCAAGCCCACGTCTGCCCTATGGACATGTGGCCCATGAGCTGCTGTCCCCTTGGGCCCAGAGGCACAGGACAGGCCTGCCTTCTGCTCAAACTACTTCAGAATGGAGCACGCGCCCCTGCCCTAGTCCTCTCGTGTCCCTTAGCAGCCAGGCTTCCATATCTCCACACAAGGAGCGGGTGACACTTGTCTTGCCACCGGCCCGCTGTCCCCAACAGGGCAGGCTCTGCTGCTTCACTACCGTTTCCCGACAGCAAGGCCAACGGCTCCTTCTCTTCTCCCGGTTCGGCATGCTGCACCTTCCCTAGACATGCTCCTGGGGAGTGCAGTGACAGACGTGTCCCTATTTAAGGCTCTTTCCATAGGCGCAACCAAGCATCTCTCTCAGGCAAAGCGGATGCCCGGGCAAAGAGGATTTCACTCCATGCCGGTAAATTACACCGTGCTATGGAGACTAGCTCAGGCAAGCAGCAACAGCATCCCACAGACCCGACTCTGATTTCCCCAAGAATGCTGTGCTTTCCCAGAGGGGATGCCCGGGCAAAGAGGCTTTCGCTCTATGCGGGTTTCTCCCACCGTGAGAGTGGACTCAGGGAAGCAGCAGCAGCCAGCAGAACCGACTCTGATTTCTCAGCAAATGCTGTCCTTTCGCAAAGGCTTTGGGCTTGGAGCCAACACCACTTCGCCGCTGCTTCCTCAGCAAGGCTTTGGGCGTTCGATCTGTCCCGTCAGGGTAGAAGTGCTGCGGGAGAGCTAATTCCTCCTTGGCTTTGCTTTACCGGGCTCCATTTTCGCATCCTGGGATCAAACTACCAGCCAAAATAAGCAGACACAGTCACAACCCTGCAGCAGCGTGCGTGGCCTAGGATGGCACTCTATGCCCACTACCATCTCCTGGCGTAGGCGAGGCGTGGCATTTTGATCTGGTGCTCACGTGGAATAGGGGACTAGGCGAGTGCCTTCCTCACAAAAGAGGAGAGGCGACAGGATCCCTGCACACCGCCCGTGCACTAGGATGGGGAGTAGTGGTGGACTGTCCTCACTCCTTCCCGGGACAACCCGTGCCTCCGCGAATGCTTCCACATCATGGAGGAGGACGGTTACTGATGGTCCGTTCTTTCAGGGAGCTACATCTGCCAGTTCAGTGTAGGCGCCTAGTGGCAAGCACATGTCTGCACAAGTGACAAGTGGCCAAGGAGCTGCTGCCCCTTGGGCCCAGGGGCCCAGGACAGGCATGCCTTCTGCCCAGACTCCTTCCTCACAGTGGAGCAAGCGCCCTTGCCCTAGTCGTCCCCACGTCTCTCCTTAGCAGCCAGGTTTCCGTCTCTCCGCACAGGGAGCGGGTGACACATGTCTTGCCACCGGCCCGCTGTTCCTGACAGGACCGACTCTCCTGCTTCAAGACCGTTTCTGAAAACAAGGCTAACAGCTCCTTCTCGTCTCCCGGGGCAGCCTGCTGCACCTTCCCCAGACATGCTCCTGGGGAGCGCAGTGACAGAGGTGTCCCTTTCCTTAAAGCTCTTCCCACAAGCGCAACCAAGCATCTCTCTCAGGCAGAGGGGATGCCGGTCAATGAGGATTTCGCTCCATGCGGGTTTATTATACCGTGCTGTGGAGACTAGCTCAGGCAAACAGCAGCAGCATCCCACAGACCCGACTCTGATTTCCCAAAGTATGCTGTGCTTTGCCAGAGGGGATGCCAGGGCAAAGAGGCTTTCGTTCTATGAGGGTTTCACCCACCGTGCTGTGAATACTAGACTAAGGCAGGCAGCAAGAGCAGCCCACAGAACCGACTCTGATTTCCCAGCGACTGCTATGCTTTCACAATAGTTTTGATCTTGGCGCGAACCGCTTCGCTGCTGCTTCCTCAGGAAGGATTTGGGCGTTCGCTCTGTCGCGTCAGGGAAGAAGAGCTATGGAAGAGCTGGTGCCTCTTGGGCCTTGCTTTCCGGGCTCCATGTTCGCACCCTGGGTTCACCCTGCCAGGACGAACTAAGCAGACACAGCCACAACCCGCAGCAGCGTGCGTGACCTAGGATGGCACTCTATGCACAGTACCATCTTCTGGCGTAGGCAAGGCTTGGCCTTTTGCTCTGTTGCTCAGGCTGTTTCGGAGACTAGGCCAGTGCCTTCCCCACAGTAGAGGAGAGAGGACAGGATCCCTGCACACCGCACGTGCACAGGGATGAGGTGTTGTGGGAGAGTGTTGCCACTCCTTCCCCAGCATACCCCTTGCTACGGACAACGCTGCCACATCTTGGAGGAAGAGGGCATCTGACTTCCGTTTCTCCAGGAAGTTGTTTCATCGAGTTCGGGGTATGGTGCCTGGTGGCAAGCACAAGCCTGCCGTACGGACAGGTGGCCAAGGAGATGATGTCTCTGTGGGACCAGAGCACAGGACAGGCCTCCCTTCCGCACAGAGTCCTTCCTCAGAGTAGAGCACGCGCGCCTGCCCTAGTCGTTCCCTCGTATCTCCTCATGAACCAGGCTTCATTCTCTCCGCACAGGGAGCAGGTGACACTTGTCTTGCCACCCACCTGCTGTTCCTGCCATGGCAGGTTCTTCTGCTTCGCGACTGTCTCCCGACAAAAATGCCAACGGCTCCTTCACCCAGGAAGCATGCTGCACCTTCCCCAGACATGCTCTTGGGGAGTGCAGTGACAGACATGTCCCTTTCCTTAAGGCCCTTTCCAGATGTGCAACCACGCTTCTCTCTCAGGCAGATGGGATGCTAGGGCAAGGAGAATTTCGCTCCATGCGGGTTTCTTCCACTATGCTGCGGAGACTAGCTCAGGGAAGCAGCAGCCGCATCCCACAAACACGATTCTGATTTCTCCACAAATACTGCGCTCTCCCAGAGGGGAGCACACACAAAGAGGCTTTCACTCTATGCGGGTTTCTTTCACCGTGAGACTGGGCTCAGGCAAGCAGCAGCAGCCAGCAGAACCGACTCTGATATCTCAGCAAATGCTGTACTTTTGCAAAGGGTTTGAGCTTGGAGCCAACAGCACTTCACCGCTGATTCCTCAGCAATGCTTTGGGCGATCGCTCTGTCGCGTCAGGGAAGAAGAGCTGCAGGAGAACTGGTTTCTCTTTGGCTTTGCTTTCCCGGGCTCCATTTTCGCGTCCTGGGTTCTGTCATGGCAAAATAAGCAGACACAGCCTCCACCCTGCAGCAGCGTGCGTGGCCTAGGATGGCACTCTATGCCCACTACAATCTCCTGGCGTAAGTGAGGCTTGACCTTTTACTCTGGCGCTCAGGTGGACTCGGGGACGTGGCCAGTGCCTTTTCCACAGGAGAGGAGAGGTGACAGGATCCCTGCACACCGCCCATGCACTGTGATGGGGAGCTGTGGGGGGCTGTCCCCTCTCCTTTCCCGGACTCCCCGTGCCTCCGCGAACGCTTCCACATCCTGGAGGAGGACGGCATCTATCTGCCCGTTCCTCCTGGAGCTGTTTCTGCGAGTTCAGGGCCGAGCGCCTGGTAGCAAACCCACTTCTGCCCTATTGACAGGTGGTCTTGAGCTAATGTCCCCTTGGTCCCAGAAGCACAGGACAGGCCTGCTTTCTGCTCAGACTCCTTCCTCAGAGTGGAGCACGCGCCCCTGCCCTAGTCGTCCTCTCGTGTCTCCTTAGCAGCCAGGCTCACATTTCTCTGCACAGGTAGAGGGTGAAACTTTTCTTGCCACTGACACGCTGTTCCTCACAGGCCCGGCTGTCCTGCTTCGCGACCGTTTCTGGACAATAACACCAAAGGCTCCTTCTTTTGTCCCGAGGCGGCCTTCTGAACATTCCCCAGACATGCTCCTGGGGAGCGCAGTGACAGACGTGTCCCTTTCCTTAAGGCTCTTTCCAAAGGCGCATCCACGCTTCTCTCTCGGGCAGTGGGGCTGCCGGGGCAAAGAGGATTTCGCTCCATGCGGGTTTATTACACCGTGCTGTGGAGACCTTCTCAGGCAAGCAGCAGTATCCCACAGACCTGACTCTGATTTCCCAAAGAATGCGGTGCTTTCCCAGAGGGAACGCCCAGGCAAAGAGTCTTTCGCTCTATGTGGGTTTCTCCCACCGTGCTGCGAAAAGCACAGCATTCTACACAGCACTTTGTAATAAACCCTCATGGAGCGAAATACTCTTTTTCAGGCATCTCTTATGCCTGCACGAGAAGCCTGGTTGCGCCTGAGGAAACAGCCTTAAGGAAAGGGACACATCTGTCACTGCACTCCCCAGGAGCATGCATGTCTGGGAAGGGGCAGCACGACGCTCTGGGGGAAGGGAATGTGCCGTTGTCCTTATTGTCGGGAAAAGGTTGCGAAGCAGGAGATCCTGCAATGTCAGGAACAGCAGGCGGGTGGCAAGACATGTGTCACCCGCTCCCTGTATGGAGAGAAGGAAGCCTGGCTGCTAAGAAGACACGAGCGAACAACTAGAGCAGGCACGCGTGCTCCACTCTGAGGACGGAGTCTGGGCAGAAGGCAGGCCTCTCCTGTGCCTCTGGGCCCAAGGGGCAGCAGCTCCTTGGCTACCTGTCCATAGGGCAGAAGTGGGCTTGAACCAGGCGCCCGGTCCTGAACTCGCAGAAACAACTCCTGGAGGAACGGGCAATCATATGCTGCCTTCCTCCAGGATGTGGCAGCATTGGCGGAGGCAGCGGGTGCCCCAGGAAGAGGGACAGTTACCAATTACTCCCCATCGCAGGGCGCGGGCGGTGTGCAGTGATCCTGTCCCGTCTCCTCTCGGCTGAAGAAGGCACTAGCCTAGTCCCCTGTCCACCTGAATGCTAGAGCAAAAGGGCAGGCCGTGCCTACGCTGGGAGATAGCATTGTGAGCAGAGTGCCATCCTAGGCCACGCACGCTGCTGCAGGGTCGAGGCTGTGTCTGCTTATTTCGAATTGAGGGGTGAACCCAGGACGCGAACATGGAGCCCGGGAAAGCAAGGCCCAAGAGGCACTAACTCTCCCGCAGCACTTCTTCCCTGACGAGACTGAGGCTTTCTGAGGAAGCAGCGGCGAAGTGAGGTTCACTCCAAGCCCAAAACTTCTATGAAAGCACAGCATTCGCTGAGAAATCAGAGTCGGATTTGGGGGCTGCTGCTGCTGCTTGCCTGAGACCAGTTCACAGTGGGAGATACCTGCATACAGCGAAAGCCTCTTTTCCCCAGGCATCTCCTCTGGGAAAGCACAGCATTTGTTGGGAAATCAGAATCGTGTTTGTGGGATGCTGCTGCTGCTTGCCTGAGCTAGTCTCCACAGCACGGTGGAAAAAACCCGCATGGAGCGAAATTCTCCTTGCCCTAGCATCCCCTCTGTCTGAGAGAGAAGCGTGGTTGCACATCTGGAAATGCCCTTAAGGAAAGGGACACGTCTTTCACCATGCTCCCCACGAGCAATTCTGGGGAAGGCGCAGCACGCCGCCCCGGGAGAAGAGACGGTGCCGTTGGCCTTGTTGTCGGGAGACAGTCTCGATGCAGGAGAGCCTACCCTGCTAGGAACAGCGAATTGATGGCAATAAAAGTGTCACCCACTCCCTGTGCGGAGAGACAAGCCTGGCTCCTAAGGAGACACAAGGGGACGACTAGGGTAGGCACGCGTGCTCCACACAGAGGAAGGTGTCTGGGCAGAAGGCAGGCCTGTACTGTGCCTCTGGTCCTAAGGGGACAGCATCTCCTTGGCCACCTGTTCCTAGGGCAGACTTGGGCTTGCCACCAGTAGCCATAACTGGAACTCGCAGAAACAGCTCCCTGGAGAAATGGGCAGTCAGATGCCATCTTCCTCCAAGATGTGGCAGCGTTGTCGGTGGCAGGAAGTGTGCTGGGGAAGGAGTGGGTACAGTCCCCCACAACTTCACATCCCAGTGCACGGGCGGTGTGCAGGGATCCTGTTGCCTCTCCTCTCCTGTGAGGAAGGCACTGGCCTAGATCCCAAGTCCGCCTGAGCGCCAGAGCAAAAGGCCAAGCCTTGCCTACGCCAGGAGATGGAAGTTGGCAGAGTGCCACCTTAGGACACGCATGCTGCTGCAGGGTTGACTGTGTCTGTTTAGTTTGGGTTGGCAGGTGGATCCCGGGGCGTGAACATGGAGCCCGGGAAAGCATCGCCAAGGAGGCACCAGCTCTCCAGGGCTCTTCTTCCATGACGGAACAGAGCTAACGCCCAAAGCCATGCTGAGGAAGCAGCAGAGAAGTGCAGTTCGTGCCAAGCTGAAAACCTCTGCGAAAGCATAGCATTGGCTGGGAAATCGGAGTCGGTTCTGTGGGCTGTTCTTGCTTCTTGCCTTAGCCTAGTATTCGCAGCATGGTGGGAAAAATCCGCATAGAGCAAAAGCCTATTTGCCCAGGCATCCCCTCTGGGAAAGCACAGCTTTCTTTGGGATATCAGAGTCAGGTCTGTGGGATGTTGCTGCTGCTTGCCTGAGCTAGTCTCCACAGCACGGTGTAATAAACCGGCATGGAGCAAAATCCTCTTTGCCCAGGCATCCCCTCTGCCTGAGAGAGATGCTTGGTTGCTCCTGTGGGAAGAGCCTTAAGGAAAGGGACAAGTCTGTCACTTCGCTCCCCAGGAGCATGTCTGGGGAAGGTGCAGCATGCTTCACGGGAGAAGAGAAGGAGCCGTTGGCCTTATTGTCGGGAAAAGGTCGCGAAGCATGAGAGCCGGCACTGTCAGGAAGAGTGGGCCGGTGGCAAGACAAGTGTAACCCGCTTCCTGTGCGGGGAGACCAACGCCTGGCTGCTAAGGAGACATGAAGATACGACGAGGGCAGGGGCGCGTGCTCCACTGTGAGGAAGGCATCTGGGCAGAAAGCTGGCCTGTCTTGTGCCTCTGGGCCCAAGGGGACAGCTGCTACTTGGCCACCTGTCCATAGGGCAGAAGTGGGCTTGCTTCCAGGTGCCCCGCCCTGAACTCACAGTAACAGCTCCAGGAGGAACGGGCAGTCAGAAGCCGTCTTCCTTCAGGATGTGGTAGCGTTTGCGGAGGCAGTGGGTGTCCCGGGGAAGGAGGAACAGTTACTCCCCATCCCAGGGCGCGGGTGGTGTACATTGATCCTGTCGCGTCTCTTCTCGGCTGGAGAAAGCACTGGCCTAGTCCCCTGTCCACCTGAACGCCAGAGCAAAAGGGCAGACCTTGCCTACACTGGGAGATGGCATTGTGAGCACAGTGCCATCGTAGGCCATGCACGCTGCTGCAGGGTGGAGGCTGTGTATGCTTATTTCACCTTGGCAGTTTGAATCCAGTACGCGACCATGGAGCCGGGAAAGCAAGGCCCAAGAGGCACCAACTCTCCCGCAACTCTCTTCCCTGACACGAATGAAGCCTTGCTGAGGAAACAGAGGCGAAGTGCTGTTCGCTCCAAGCCCAAAGCCTCTGCGAAAGCACAGCATTCGCTGAGAAATGAGAGTTGGATCTGCTGGCTGCTGCTGCTTCTTGCCGGAGCCCAGTCTCACTGTGGGAGAAACCCCTCATACAGCCAAATCCTCTTTTCCCCGGGCATCTCCTCTGGGAAAGCACAGCATTTGTTGGGAAATCAGAATCGTGTTTTTGGGATGCTGCTGCTGCTCGCCTGAGCTAGTCTCCGCAGCACGTTAGCTGAATCCCACATGGAGCAAAATTCTTTTTTCCCTAGCATCCCCGCTCTGCCTGAGCGAGAAGAGTGGTTGCACATCTGCAAAGGGCCTTAAGGAAAGGGACAAATCTGTCACTGAGCCCCCCAGGAACAAGTCTGAGGAAGGTGAAGCATGCCGCCCTGGGAGAAGAGAAGGTGCCGTTGGCCCTGTTGTCATGAAACAGTCGCGAAGCAGGAGAGTCTGCCCCGGTAGGAAAAGTGGGCCGGTGGCAAGACAAGTGTCACACACTCTCTGTGTGGAGAATTGGAAACCTGTCTGAGAGGAAGACACAAGGGGCCGAATAGGTAGGGGTGCGTGCTCCACTCTGAGGAGCAGAAGGCATGCCTGTGCTGTGCCCCTGGGCTCAAGGGAAAAGCAGCTCCTTGGCCACCTGTCCCTTCTGCAGATGGGCTTGAGCACCAGAGCAAAAGGCCTAGCGTTTCCTACACTGGGAGATTGTAGAGTGCATAGAGTGCCATCCTAGGCCATGCATTCTACTGCAGGGTTGTGAATGTTTCTGCTTATTTCGGCTTGGCACGGTGAACCCAGGACGCATACATGGAGCCCAGGAAAGCAAGGCCTAAGAGGCACCAGCTCTCCCACCGCTCTTCATTTCTGACGGGACAGAGCAAACGCCCAAAGCGTTGCTGAAGAAGCAGCAGCGAAGTGCGGTTCGCAGCAAGCTGAACACCTCTGCGAAAGCATAGCCATCGCTGGGAAATCAGAGTCATTTCTCTGGGCTGCTCTTGCTGGTTGCCTTACCTTAGTATTCTCAGCATATTGGGAGAAACCCGCATAGAGCAAAAGCCTCTTTGCCTGGGCATCCCCTCTGGGAAAGCACAGCATTCTTGGGGAAATCAGAGTCGGGTCTGTGGGATGCAGCTGCTGCTTGTCTGAGTTTGTCTCCAAAGCACGGTGTAATACACCCGCATGGAGCGAAATCCTCTTTGTCCGGCATCCCCTCGGCCTGGGAGAGAAGCGTGGTTATGCCTGTGGAAACAGCCTTAAGGAAAGGGAGTCGTCTGTCACTGCACTCCCCAGGAGCATGTCTGGGGAAGGCACAGCACGCCGCCCCGGGAGAAGAGAAGGAGCCGTTGGCCTTACTGTCGGGAAACGGTCATGAAGCAGGAGAGCCTGCCATGGCAGGAGCAGCGGGTGTGTGGCAAGAAAAGTGTGACCACAGTCTTTGATGACACTTTTGAGTCAAGGCTCATCTACTCTACAGATGAGACTACTCTGTAAAATTTTTAAAGGCAACATGTTTAAAGGCAACATCATGAAAGAATGTTTGGTGGATTGCTTTGGTTTTCTATTCATGGTATCAGATGAGTTTAAGGGAGCATAATCCAATAAAAAGCTTAAAACTACTTTTAAAAAATAAGAAAAAAAAACATTTTAATATCTTTGCTTTTGTGGTTCCTGCAAATGAAACTACAAGAAAAGGCTGAGAACATTTTCCTTTTTTCTGTTTGTTTTTCTTCAATTTGGACCTCCTCCTTAGGTCTCTGATCAAAGAATGCTTACACAGACTCTGTAGTGTAGAAAGGACAAAATATCATATTACAAAATATTCTATTCCTATCCTTTTGTATACCCAGAACAATAAGTTAATATATGTGCTGCCAAAGGAGCACACCACAGCAATAAGTTAAATGAAGATTGTACTGGGAAGATAAAACAATTATTCCATAAAATGAGTGGGTTTTGAATGGGACATGAAGGGAGGACTTGTGAGTTCGGAAAATATATATATATATATATATATATATATATAACGACGAAATGAAGGTTTAATTAAAGCAAAACAACTATGCTTTATTCCTGAAATATATTAAAATGATGATATGGAAATACCTTGCCTATTACTTAATATCTCACAGAGTAACATCAAATCACCTATTAATCCTTTCTACTAAGAGCTGTTCCTCTTTGTTTCACTTTACATAACATGTGATTGATTGACATTTGTAGAAATAAGGGGGAAACATGGAAGAAAGTGAACAATTAGAAAGGATTAAAATACAGTAATAAACCAGGTAAATAACCAGTGAGTATTAACTATAATGTAAATATATGCTGTTTCAATGCATGCACATTTATAAACTGAGAATTTTCAGGAGTGACAGCCAATGTAGAAAATCTAGATGGTGTTATAGAAAATTCCATAAAACCCTTTGCATTAGTTTAACAGCCTGGTATAATATTTAGAAACCAGACTGTGTAATTTCTTTGAGCAGTTAAGCATAGAAAAACATGGCTGAAATAATGATAAACACTTAACATTTACTTAACTTTTTGTTAATTTTTATCCTTCAATGCCCATATTATGTTCATAATGTCCTAAGTATTTGTGGTTGTTAGAGCAAAGTAAATTTGAAAATTTCCATGGGGAGGGGAAATGGTATCTGTTTGTAAAACAAAACAAAACAAAACAAAAACACAGCTCACAGGTTGTGAGCTGCCCTTCCCTTACCGCTCAATGCATTTTCATTAACACCCACCTCACAGTCCATAGGCAGCCATCTGTGTTCCCATCTTTAAGAAATTTTATCCCACAAGTCACTGTTGCCTATTACATAAATCAGACATTCAACCTCTTGGAATGGAATCAGAAACCCACAAAGCTTGACTGCTGTCAGGACTCATAAGGAAGGCAATTAATAAATTTATTATATAGGAGTGGAGTTGTTTGCTTTCCAAAAATCCATGCAAAATTGGAATGTTATCCGGAGTGTGTATCAAACTAACGAAGCTAAAAGTGTCTTTTTATCTCAGGTTCACCCATTTGACAATCATTATATTTTCTCCTTTATCTCTGGTTTAGTCAGCCATGCTAGTGTCAGAACACTTAATTCATTCAGTCAATCAACAAAGACCTATTTAGTACTAATTTTTTGTGGGTGGGATGAATAAGACAAATATCTGCCACAATGGAGCACATGATCTAGAGTTTAAAATTCATATTTGAATTACTTACATACCACGACATACATGAATTACATACTTACCACCCCAACTGTAAACAACACTTATAAAATTGAAAAAGAAATGGATGATAATGATGTTAAGGAGAAGACCTTAATATTAAAAGCAATAAAATTGATATGTCTATTAGTAGAAATAAAAAATGGTCATATATTAACTAAAGTAAAGTTTAGGGGTCCATGGGTGACTCAATAGGTTGAGCCTTTAGCTCAGGTCATGATCCCAGAGTCCTGGGATTAATACCTGCATTGGGCTCACTGCTGGGTAATAAGCCATCCACTCAATCTTCTTCTGCCTTCCACTCTGCCAAATTGAGCTCTTTCTCTCCCTCTGTCAAATAAACAAATTCTTTTAAAAAAAAAAAAAAGATAAATATAAAGTAACACTTACTGAAGATTTGGGGATGGTGATGTCATCAAGATGGCAACATGGATGCATGGATGGCTAAAGGTAAATGTATAGTCAAAACCAGATTCTTCAATATTGTAATGGTGATATATAAATCATTTATTGTTTAGTTTAAAAGTTAAAAAAAAAAGTGTATTAAAAATAACTATAACTGCAATCATTTGTTACTGAAAGTACAATATAAAAATGATCAAAAATGTAAAAACATCAATAACCTGTTGTTATAGAAGTATAAATTTTCTGTACACTATTGAAATTCAGTTGTTTTCAACATAAAATGGAATGTATAACTAACGTATTTTATATAAGTTTAATGCTAAATATAAAAAAATATGTAGTTGATACACAAAAGATTTTGAGAACGAAGTTAAAACGCACTGCCACAAAAAGTCATTAGATTACAAATAAAGAGAACAATACAGGAAATAAAGAGCAGAGCATCTACAGAAGAGCAATTAATAGAGAAACAAAACAGATAAACACTGGGGAAAGAAAAAAATTTAAAAGAAAAAGGGAGGGGAAGGCAAACCATTATGCACTTAACTATACGTAACAAACTGATTGTTTCTGGAGGGGAGATGGGCAGGGGAATGGGCTAATTCAGTAATAATTATTAGGAGGTCACTTGTGATGAGCATTGAATGTTATATGTAAATGGCGAATTACTAAATTCTACTCCTGAAACTAATATTACACTATATATTAACTAAAATTTAAATAAATCATGAAATATCAAAAGAATGAAAGGCAATAGTTAAGTCATTACCTATCAATAATTACTTTAACTGTAAGTGAATGGAATCATCCAGTTGGAACACATAGAAAGGCTAGAATTGATTAAAAAAAACAAACAAAAAACACAAGATCCAACAATATGTTGCGTATAAAAGAATCACTTTAGCTTTAAGGACACACATGGACAGAGAGTAAAGCGATGGAAAAAGATATTCCAAGCTAAAGATAACAAAAGAAAACAAGGATAGCAATAACTATAACAGACAAAATAGGGTTTATATAAGCTAAAAGTCACTACAGTCATTATACAATAAGAAAGTGTCATCAATTCATCAATACAGTCATTGTAAATATCATGTACCTAATATTGAGCCACATAAATATATAAAACAAATACTAACAAAACAAAAGGAGAAATAAATAGCAATACAATAGTATCTGGGGACAATAATACCCCACTCTTACATATGGATAGATCATCCAGACAGAAAATCAATAAGAAAATAGTGAATTTAAACACTATGCCTGGACAAATGGGTGGCTCAGTCAGTTAACCCTTTGCCTTTGGATCAGATCATGATCCCAGGGTCCTGAGATAGAGTCCCACATTGGGCTCCCTGCTCAGGAGGGGGTCTTCTCACTCTGTCTCTGACCTTACCTCTTTCTCATTTTCTCTGCCCGGCTCTCTCTCAAACAAACAAAACAAAACAAACAAACAAGAACTATGTCAAATGAACCTAACATATTTAAGGATATTCCATTTAATACTATCATAATAAATATTCTTCTCACACACACGTGGAAAATTTTCTAGGATAGATCACATTTTAAACCACAAAACAAGAGTCCCCCCAAAATCAATAATATAGAAAGCATATTGAGTATATTCTCAGCCAAAATAATATGAAACTAGAAATCAATACAGAAGGAAATTTGGAAAATTTACAAACACATAGACATACACATTTTTAAACAAACAAAGCATCAAAAAAAGAAGACAAAGTGGGAATAAAAATACACCTTGAGGAAAATAAAAAATATATACCAAAAAATTATGAGAAGCAGCAAAAAGTTATAAAAGGAAATTTTATAGCTATAAATGTATATTAAAAAAGATTTCAAATAAAGAACTTAATGTAACAGCTCACAAAAACTACAAAGAGAACAAAGTAAACTTAAAAGTAGCAAAATGAAGGAAAAAAATAAAAATGAGGGCAGAAATAAATTAAATATAGAATTAAAAAAGTAGAAAGTTTTTTTTAAATGGTAAATAAAGTTAGACTTGGTAATGATAAATTTAAAAAAAAACAGCTAGACTAACAGAAAAAAGAGAGAAGACTCAATAAAATCAGAAATGAAAAAGGAGACATTATCACAGATACCACAGAAAAATAAAGGATAAAAGACAGCTAAATGCTAGCGAATCAAAAGCCTAGAGGAAATGGACAAATTCCTAGGCACATACAACCTATCAAGACTGAATCATAAGGACATAAAAAATGTGAACAGACCAATAAGGGGTAAGGAGATTGAATCCATAATAAAAGCCTTCTAACAAATAAAAGTCCAGAGTCAGATGATTTCCACAGTGAATTCTACCAAACACTTTAAGAAGAAATAATACAAACACTTTTAAAACCCTACCCAAAAAGTTGAAGAGGTTGAAATATTCTGAGGCACATTTTACAAAGCCAGCATTATCTTGATATCAAAACCAGACAGGAGCACTAAAAAAAAAAAAAAATCAGCAACAAAAAGAACTACTGGATAATATCCCTGATAAATAAAAATGTAAAAATTCTCTACAAAATGCTACAAAACTGAATTCACCAGCACATATTAGTAAATGTGATGCATTATATTAATAGAATGATCAATAAAGACTCATATGATCAACTCAATATATGCAGAAAAGGCATTTGACAAAATTCAACACCCTTTCATAATAAAAATACTCACCTAACTGGGTACAGAAAGAATACACATAAACACAATAAAAACCACATATTCTGTGGAAGGATTCAAGGTGGCAGAGAAGTAGCAGGCTGAGGCGACTTCAGGTAGCAGGAGATCAGCTAGATAGCTTATCTAACCATTGCAAACACCTACAAATCCAATGGGAGATCAAAGAGAAGGAGAGCAACAATTCTAGAAACAGAAAATTGATCACTTTCTGAAAGGTAGAACCGGCAGAAAAGTGAACCCAAAAAGCGGGAAGGTAGACCGCGGGGGTAGGGGCCAGCTCCCGGCAAGTGGTGGAGCCACGGAGCACAAAATCAGGACTTTTTAAAAGTTTGATCCAATGAGGGATATCACACCAGAGGCTAAACCAGAGTGAAGCCTAAGTGGGGTCAGCATAGCCCCAGGTCACTCAGGGTCAGAGAAGGACCAGGGGTATCTGAGTGTCACAGAACTCACAGGTATTAGAGTGGGGAAGCTGGCTACAGAGACAAAGCTGAGGAGTGAGCTCTCAACCCAGGGTTACTTTGAACCAGGCATAGGCAGGGTGAGCTTGGAGCATGGCCAAGGGCCAGGGAGATGGGAGTAATTGAGCTCTTTTCTCCAAGCATGGCCAGAGGCCAAGGAGATGAGAATGACCAAGGACTTTTCTCCAAGTGTGAATGACAGAGCGCTTTTCTCCAAGCATGGCCAGAGACCAGGAAAATGGGAGTGATTAAGCACTTTTCTCTGAGGGTGCACTGAGGAGTGGGGCCCTGAGCTCTCCACGCCTCTGGGCCGGATTGTGAGACCGCCATTATCATTCCATCATCCAGAACTCTACGGAAAGCCTTCAGGGAACAAAAGCTTCTGGATTACTTAGCCCTACCCCAGGTAAGGGCAGGACAAGTCCATCTCGGGCAAAGACACTTGATAATACAACAAGCCCCTTCCCCAGAAGACCAACAAGAAAACCAGCCAAGATAACTTTACTTACTAAGGAGAACAGTGGAATTCCAGAGGAGGAGAAAGCAAAACAAGGAATTCATGGCTTTCTCCCAATGATTCTTTAGTCTTGCAGTTATATATTTTTTCTTTTTTCTTTGGATAATATATTTTTAACTTTTACCCTTTCCTCTTTGAATGATTTTTTTAAACTAGTTTATTTTTAAAATACCTTAAAAATAATAATCTATTTTGAACCATCATTATTATAGTCATATTTTATCCTCCATTGTATCTAACTATATATTTTTTTACATATAGGGTTTTTTCTTCTAAAACATTTGGGGTATAACTTCTAATAGATCAAAATATACCCTAAATCGAGCTCCAAGATTGTTCTAGTGTCCAGCCTGAGCAAATTCTCTCCAGTTTATTTTTCTTTATTGTCTCAACCAACTTGCTCTATCAACTTATGTTTTAGAAATTAAATTTTTTCCTTATTTTTATAGGTTTATTCCATCCCTTCATTGTGCCTACTCTTATATGTCTTTCATCCCTTAAAATCTTGGGAGGTAGTTTCTTCTAAGAGACCAAAATACTACCAAAATTAAGTGAGTGACCCTGTTCTAGTCACAAGTCTAGTATATATATATATATATTTTTTTTTTCTTTTTAAAAAATTTTTTCCTTGTTTTCTTTTTTTTTAAAGCATTTTTTCCCCTTGAACTTATTTTTTATCCCCTTTCGTTCTCCCACAACTTGTGGTCTCTTCTGATTTGCTTAAAGCACATTTTCCTGGGGTCTTTACCACCCTTTTAGCATTTAATTGCTCCTTTGTATATTCTTATCTGCTCAAAATGACAAGGCGGAAAAACTCACCACAAGAAAAAGAACAAGAGGCAGTACCAAAGCTAGGAACCTAATCAAAACAGACATTGGTAATATGACAGAACTACAGTTCAGAATGACAACTCTCAGGGTTCTAGCTGGGCTTGAAAAAGGCATGGAAGATATTAGACAAACCCTCTCCAAAGAGATAAAAGCCCTTTCTGGAGAAATAAAGGAACTAAAATCTAACCAAGTTGAAATCAAAAGAGCTATTAATGAGGTGCAATAAAAAATGGAAGTTCTTACTGCTAGGGTAAATGAGGTAAAATAATTAGTGATATAGAAGACTAAATGATGGAGAATAAAGAAGCTGAGCAAAAAAGAGAGACAAACAAATACTGGACAACGAGGAGAAATTTAAGAGATAAGTGAAACTATAAGACGACACAACATTAGAATAATTGGGATCCCAGAAGAAGAAGAAAGAGAGAGGGGAGCAGAAGGTATATTGGAGATAATTTTTGTAGAGAATTTCCCTAATATGGCAAAGGGAACATACATCAAAATCCAGGAGATGCAAAGAATGACCCTCAAAATCAATCAAAATAGGTCCACACCCCGGAACCTGATAGTAAAATTTACAACTGTTAACGACAAAGGGAAAATCCTGAAAGCAGCCTGGGAGAAGAAGTCTGTATTGTACAACAATAAAAACATTTGACTGGCAGCAGACTTATCCACAGAGACCTGGCAGGCCAGAAAGAACTGGCATGATATATTCAGAGTGTTAAGTGAGAAAAACATGCAGCCAAGAATACTATATCCAGCTAGGCTATCATTGAAAATAGAAGGAGAGATTAAAAAGCTACCAGGACAAACAAAAGCTGAAAGAATTTGCAAATACCAAACCAACTCTCCAGGAAATATTGAAAGGGGTCCTCTAAGCAAAGAGAGAGCCTAAAAGTAGTAGATCAGAAAGGAACAGAAACAATATACAGTAACAGTCACATTATAGGCAATACAATGCCACTAAATTCATATCTCTCAATAGTTACCCTGAATGTAAATGGCCTAAATACACCAATCAAAAGACACAGGGTATCAGAATGGATAAAAAGCAAAACCCGTAATATGCTGCCCAAGAAACTCATCATAGACCCGAAGACACCCCCAGTTTTAAATAGAGGGGGTGGAAAACAATTTACCATGCTAATGGACATCAGAAGAAAGCTGAGGTAGCAATCCTTATATCAGATCAATTAGATTTTAAGCCAAAGACTATAATAAGAGATGAGAAAGGACACTATATCATACTCAAAGGGTCTGTCCAACAAGAAGACCTGACAATATTAAATATCTATGTCCTTAACATGGGAGCAGCCAACTATATAAACCAATTAATAACAAAATCAAAGAAACACATAGACAATAATAAAATAATAGTAGGGGAATTTAACACTCCCCTCATTGAAATGGACAGATCATCCAAGAAACAGATCAACAAGGAAAAAGGCCTTAAATGACACACTGGACAAGATGGACATCACAGGTATATTCAACACATTCCAACCCAAAATAACAGAATACACATTCTTCTCTAGTGCACATGGAACATTCTCCAGAATAGACCACATCCTGGGTCATAAATCAGATCTCAACCATTATCAAAAGATTGGGATCATCCCCTGCATATTCTCAGACCACAATGCTCTGAAACTAGAACTCAATCACAAGAGGAAACTTGGAAAGAACACAAATACATGGAGAATGAACAGCATCCTTCTAAAAAATGAATTGGTCAACCAGGAAATTAAAGAAGTATTGAAAAAATTCAGGGAAACTAATGATAATGAAAACAAAAGTGTTCAAGATATATGGGATACAGCAAAGGCAGTCCTGAGAGGAAAATATAAAGCTGTACAAGCCTTTCTCAAGAAACAAGAAAGATCTCAAATACACAACATAACCCTACACCTAAAGGAGTTGGAGAAAGAACAACAAAGAAAGCCTAAACCCAACAGGAGAGGAGGAATAATAAAGATCAGAGCAGAAATCAATGACATAGAAAACAAACAACAACAACAAAAAAATCCACACCACCACCAACAAAAAAAAGCATTGAACAAATCCACGAAACTAGGAGGTGGTTCTTTAAAAGAATTAATAAGATTGGTAAACCCCTTTCCAGACTTATCAAAAAGAAAAGAGAAAGGATCCAAATAAATAAAATCATGAATGAAAGAGGAGAGATTACAACCAACACCAAAGAAATACAATCAATTATAAGAACATACTATGAGCAACTCTACGCCAACCAATTCAACAATCTGGAAGAAATGGATACCTTCCTAGAGACATATAAACTACCACAACTGAACCAGGAAGAAATAGAAAACCTGAACAGACCCATCACCAGTATGGAGATAGAAACAGTCATCAAAAATCTCCAAACAAACAAAAGCCCCAGGCCAGATGGCTTCCCAGGGGAATTCTACCAAACATTTAAAGAAGAATTAATTCCTATTCTCCTGAAACTGTTCCCAAAAAATAGAAATGGAAGGAAAACTTCCAAACTCTTTTTTTCTGAGGCGAGCATCACCTTCATCCCAAAACCAGACAAGGATCCCATCAAAAAAGAGAACTTCAGACCAATATCCTTGATGAATACAGATGCGAAAATTCTCAACAAAATACTAGCCAATAGGATTTAACAGTACATTAAAAGGATTATTCACCACGACCATGTGGGATTTATTCCAGGGCTAAAAGGTTGGTTCAACATCTGCAAATCAATCAATGTAATACAACACATTAATAAAAGAAAGAACATGAACCACATGATACTCTCTATAGTAGCTGAAAAAGCATTTGACAAAGTGCCGTATCCCTTCCTGATTAAAACTCTTCAAAGTGTAGGGATAGAGGGCACATATTATCAATATTATCAAAGCCATCTATGAAAAACCCACTGCAAATACCATTCTCAATGGAGAAAAACGGAATACTTTTCCGCTGAGGTCAGGAACACGGCAGGAATGTCCGTTATCATGACACTGCTATTCAACATCGTACTAGAAGTCCTAGCCTCAACAATCAGACAACAAAAAGAAATTAAAGGCATCCAAATTTTGCCAAATTGGCAAAAGAGAAGTCAAACTATCACTGTTTGCAGATGAAATGATACTGTATGTGGAAAACTTAAAGGACTCCACTCCAAATCTGTTCTAACTTGTATAGGAATTCTGTAACGTGTCAGGATATAAAATCAATGCACAGAAATTGGTTGCATTCTTTTATACCAACAAGACAGAAGAAATAGAAATTAAGGTGTGAATCCCATTTACAATTGCTCCCAAACCCTTCAGATACCTATGTATAAACCTAACCAAAGAGACAAAGAATCTATACTCAGAAAACTCTAAAGCACTCATGAACGAAATTGAAGAAGACACAAAGAAATGGAAAAATGTTCCATGCTCCTGTATTGGAAGAACAAATATTGTGAAAATGTCTATGCTACCTAAAGCAATCTACACATTTAATGCAATCCCTATCAAAATCCCATCCATTTTTTTCAAAGAAATGGGACAAATAATCCTAACATTTATATGGAACCAGAAAATACCTCAAATAGCCAGAGGAATATTGAAAAAGAAAGCCAAAGATGTTGGCATCACAATTCCAGGCTTCAAGCTCTATTACAAAGTTGTCATCATCAAGATAGTAGGGAACAGTCACAAAAACAGACATAGATCGATGGAAAAGAATATAGAGCCCCAAAATACACCCTCAACTCTATTGTCAACTAATATTCAACAAAACAGGAAGGAATATCCAATGGAAAAAAGGTAGCCTCTTCAACAAAAGATGTTGGGAAAATTGAACAGCCACATGCAGAAAAATGAAATTGGACCATTTCCTTACACCATACATGAAAATAGACTGGAAATGGATGAAGAAGCATAATGTGAGAAAGGAATCCATCAAAATTCTTGAGGAGAGAACAGGTAGCAAGCTCTTTGACCTCAGCAGCAACAACTTCTTCCTAGGAACCTCGCCAAAGGCAAGGGAAGCAAGGGCAAAAATGAACTATTGGGATTTCATCAGATCAAAAAGTTTTTGCACAGCAAAGGAAACAGTTAACAAAGCCAAAAGATAACTGTCAGAACGGGAGAAGATATTTGCAAATGACATACCAGATAAAGGGCCAGTATCCAAAATCTATAAAGAGCTTATCAAACTCAACACCCTAAGAACAAATAATCCAATGATGAAATGGGCAGGGGACATGAACAGACATTTCTGCAAAGAATACATCCAAATGGCCAACAGACACATGAAAAAATGCTCCACATCACTCGGCATCAGGGAAATACAAATCAAAACCAGAATGAGATACCACCTCACACCTTTCAGAATGGCTAAAATGAACAAGTCAGTCAATGACAGATGCTGGCGAGGATGTGGAGAAAGGGGAACCTTCCTACACTGTACGTGGGAATGCAAGCTGGTGCAACCACTCTGGAAAACAGCGTGGAGGTGCCTCAAAAAGCTGAAAATAGAACTACCCTATGACCCAGTGATTGTATTACTGGGTATATACCCTAAAGATACAAACGTGGCATTCTGAAGGGGCACAAGCACCCACATATTTATAGCAGCAATATCCACAATAGTTCAACTATGGAAAGAACCTAAATGTCCTTCAACAGATGAATCAATAAATAAGATGTGGTATATATGTACAATTGAATACTAGGCAGCCATCAAAAGAAATGAAATTCTGCTATTTGTGATGACGTGGATGGAACTAGAGGGGACTATGCTTGGCGAAATAAATCAATCTGAGAATGAAAACTATCATATGATCTCCCTGATATGATGAAGTGGAGATGCAACATAGGTGGTTTGGGGGGTACGAAAAGAAAAATAAAAGAAGATGGGATTTGGAGGGACACAAACCATAAAAGACTGAATCTCACAGAAGAGACTGAGGGTTGTTGGGGGGAGGTGTGTTGGGAGAGGATGGTGGGGGTATGGACATTGGGGAGGATATGTGCTATGGTGAGTGCTGTGAAATGTGTAAACCTGGTGATTCACAGACCTGTACCCCTAGGGATAAAAACACATAATATGTTTATTAAAAAATTAAAAAATCCATTAAAAACACATATTACAATCCCAGAGCTAATCTCATATTCAATCAAAAAAGTTTGAAAGTTTTCCCCTTAAAGATCAGAAACAAGACAAGTGTGTCCACTTTTACTACTCTCATTTGACATAGTACTGGATGTCCTAGCCAGAAAAACCAGGAGCACAAAGAAATAAAAGACTCCAAAAAAAAGGAAGAAGTAAAATTTTCTTTTTTTGTAAAAAAATCCTAAAAACTTCACACAAAAAAATTTGAATAAACAAATTTAGTAAAGCTGCCAAATACAAGATCAATATATAAAAGACAAGAATTTTGTTTTGTTTTGTTTTGTTTTTAATATGGAATGCTTCCCAGTTTTTCATGTCATCCTTGTTCAGTGATCACGCTAATCTTCTCTGCATCATTCCAACTTTAGTATATGTGCTCCCAAAGTAAGCACAAGACAGGAGCATTTTAACACTCTAATGATGAACTATCTGAAAAAATAAAGAAAACAATCTAATTTACAATAGCATCAAAAATAGTAAAATCCTTAGGAAAAGATTTAACTAAGAAGATGAAAGATCTGTACCCCATAAAGTATGACATTGATAATGAAATGGAAGGAGATACAAATGGAAAGATAGCCCATATTTATGAAAGGAAAGAATTAACATTGTTAAAATGTCCATACTACCGATAACCATCTGTAAATTCAATTCCTATCATAAATCCAATGTTAGGGGTGCTTTGGTGGCTCAGTGGGTTAAGCCGCTGCCTTCAGCTCAGGTCATGATCCCAGGGTCCTGGGATCGAGCCCTGCATCAGGCTGTCTGCTCAGCAGGGAGCCTGCTTCCTCTTCTCTCTCTGCCTGCCTCTCCGCCTGCTTGTCATCTCTCTCTGTCAAATAAATAAATAAATAATCTTTTTAAAAAATCCAATATTATTTTTTTACAGAAGTAAGTAAAGAATCCTAAAATTTATATGAGACCATAAAAGACAACAAATAATCAAAGCAGTTCTGAGAAAGAATGAAGAAGAGAAATTACACTTCTTGATTTGAAATTATACTACAAAGCCCTCATGCTCAAAACAATAAAGCATACTGGCATAAAAACAGACCAATAAACAAGTAGAGCAGAATTGAGAGTCCAGAAATAAGTCCTTTCATACAGTCACCTAATATTTGACAGGGGCCAACATATGTAATGGGTAAAATAGTCTGTTCAATAAATGATATTTAAAACTGAATAGTCACATAAAACAGTATGAAACTGGAACCTTATATCACTCATAAATCTTAACTTGAAATAGATTAAAGACTTAAATGTGATGCATGAAACTAAATTTCCAAAAGGAATACATAGGAAAATTTCTCCTTGACATTGGTCTTGCCAATAGTTTTTGGGATACCAGACCAAAAACACAAGCAAAAAAAGCAAAAATAAATAAATGGTATTACATCAAACTAAAGTTTCTGCATTGCCAAAAAAAAAAAAGAGAGAGAGAGAGAGAGAAGAATGAAAACACATCCACAGAATGGAAGAAAATACTTACAAATCTTATATGTGAAAACAGGTTAATAACCAACAGATACAAATAGAAAAAATATATATAATTTAAAAAATAGCAAAAGGATCTCAATAGACTTTTATTTTTTCCAAAAAGTTATATAAATGACCAACAGGAGCATTAAAAAGTGCTCAACGTATAAACTCAGGGCAAAGCCATTATGTTGTTGTTGTTGTTTACCTCTGAAAAACACAGCAAGATATTACTACCTATTAGAATATATACTACCAAAAAATTAAAACTAACAAATTTTAGTAAATATTGAGGAAAATGGGGAACTTGTGCACTGTGACCGGGATATAAATTTGCATGGAAAACAGTATGGAGATTATTCATATTATTAAAAGTAAAATTACCATATGATTCAGTAATCCCACTTCTAGGTATATATCTAAAGGAAACGAAGTCACTATTCGAAGACATATCTGCACTCTTATGTTCATTATAAAATTATTAACTCTAAGCAAGAGATGGAAATAACTTCAGTATCCATTAATGGATGAATGAATAAAATAAGTATGGTAAATATATACTATGGAATACTACTTAACCATGAAAAATTAAGAAATACTGCCATTTACAACAGCATGGATGGATCTTGAAGGTATTATACTAAGTGAAATATTTCAAAGATTTTATATATTTTTTTTATTTATATCTTATGATATCCCTTACATACAGAATCTGAAGAAAAGGAAAACTAATGGAAACTTAGAGTTGAGTTGACAAGGGGTGAACCTGGGGTGGAATAAGGTGGTCAAAGCGTACAAACTTGCAACTATAATATGAAAACGTTCTGGGGATCTAATGTACAGCATGAAGATCATAGTTAATAATATATACATACTTTTTTATTGTGCTTCCCTTTATTAAACTTTGCATATATCACCTTCTTACAAGTTGAAAGTTTATAGCAATCTTGTATAAAATAGGTCTGCTGCCACCATTTTTCTAACAACATTTGTTCATTTTGTGTCTCTCTGTCACATGTTGGTAATTCTTTCAATATTTCAAGTTTTTTCATTATTATTGTATTTGTTATGGTGATCTGTGATCAGTAATTATGACCCACTGAAAACTCAGAACTAGTTTACTTAAGGTATATACATTGTTTTTCTTTAAAGACATAATGCTTTTGAACAGTACAGTATAGTGTTTATTTTTTATATGCACTGGGAAACATAATTTTTTATATGCACTGGGAAACCAAAAAAAAAAAAAAAAAACAATTTGACTTAGTTTATTGAGATAATCGCTTTATTGAGGTGGTCTGGAACAAAACCCACAAGACCTCTGAAGTTTATCTCTACTGTACTATACACATAAAAGTTGCTAAGAGAGTAGATCTAAAATTCCTTATGAAACATGCATAAAAACAGTGGCAACTATATGAGATAGTAGATGTATTAACATTTTTATGTAGATTATATTGCAATACAAATGTATACCAATTTATCGAATTGTACAAAATTTACAAAATGTTAAAAGTTTGCAGTGTTATAAGAAATCATTTCTTAAATTTACACATTATAATATGTCGATTATTTTTCAATAAAGCTGGAAAAAAACTTTTTGTAGAATTAATCTATTTTTTCAAAAAAGGAAGTAAGGAAGTAGAAACTGCAACTAATTCTGAAATAATAGAATATAAAATCCATTTTAGTTATATACACTATGACAAATACTATTACTTAGTTTTCAATGAAGGAATACTTATGAAGCATGAAGGATGGTCTATAAATAAGGCTGAAAGAGCTCAGTTTTAAGGTTTAAATTTAAAATCTTCTTTTGAAATACTGAACTGACCACCCAGTTTTCCAAACATAAATGTCTTAACTGCATGAATTTATTGCATACAACACTATCATCTAGCTTCATAAGAAAGCAGCATGCAAATTTTGAATAAGACAGACTTGCTTAAGTTTCAACAGTAAAGGATACTTCCCTAAAAATAAATAGAAGAAAAATCAGCATATTTATTATGATAATTATTATTCACAATGAGATTCATATTGAATTAGGGAATATATATCCTCAGAGAGGGTAAAGTAAAATGAAATTTATTTTGGTAAATGTGTCTATAAATAGTCAATACAATGCCTCAATATAAATGAATATTTTGAACAATTTAATTACTATTATTAGAATTATTATAAGTATAAAAATAGCTATCATTTTAGCATGGAATATGAGACTCTCATGCTCCATGCTTCATTACATCCACACAACAACTCTGCATAATAAGTATTATCATCACCATTTCGTGGGTGAAAAAACTGAGACTAACACATTTTAGATAACTGGTTTATGATTACATGGCTAGCAAAGATGCATCAAACTAATTTAGGCTTTATGATTTCAGAATTGTACTCTTTCCACTGCACATTCTATTACTCTGTAAATACTTGGCTTGTTTTCATTTAGTTCTTCAATTTTACTCATGTGGTGATGGCTTAAAGCTTCATTTAAAGGAAGCTTAAAAAATTCATTTAGCCAAAAGCTCCCAAGAATTAAAAATTTCATGGATCTAATGTAGACATGGATATCATTAGTTAATGGGTAACTATATATTTTCCACTCTAGTGAGATAACAGAGTATTTTTCTAAGTTTTAGTCTCTGAGTTTTAAAAAGGACTTTGTTAAAATAGAAATATTTAGACAAAGGTGATCAAAAGTCTAGATCAGGTCACCTTAAGATAAATATTAGGAAACTGAGGAAACAAATGGAGATTTGAACACTGAACTATGATATAAGGAATGGTTTAAAGTATTTAGTAGAGTATAGAGAAAAGCCCTTTAAAGCCTGGTCTTAGCCTAGCATTGCAGCTTCTGGTATATCTATCTATCTATCTAGATATAAATTGGAAAACTTTTTTAACTTAAATATTTTGAGAAATAGAACATAATCAGCACCATAGAAGATCTCTTTATGATAACAACCTAGCCCCTCCTCCCAGTTTGTTAATATTCTCTCTTATTTAATGTAACATTGTGCAAATATACCACTACTGATCTGCCGTTATGAATGAAATAACTATAATCATCTGTTTGCATATCCTGGTGAAAATATTCATTTAGTTCCATGTTGTATTTCTAGGAATGGACCAAATTTTTTTTTTATTTTTAAGTTTTCTAAATATTGTCCAACTTACCTCAAATGTTTTTATTATGGGCACTGTCATTCTTTCACATTCTTCCAAGACATTTTCACTGTGCCCAATATGGTAAGTGTGTAATAGTATGCCATTCTAGGTTTTAATTTAATTCCAGATTCATAATAAAGATAAGCAGTTTTTATATATGAGTGGCCATTTGGATTACCCTTTCTGTAAAGTACATGCTCAAATCTTTTGATATCTTAACATTGTGTCATACTGACTTCTTTAATAGTAGAATTTCTGAATGAACTTTTAGCTGTGTAGGTCTTCTCTATTTTATTTTGAACTTGTTTTCATTTCAAAATCTTTATATTTATTTTCATAATCTGCTTTGATTTTGCTTTGTCTATTATCTATATATTTATATGTTTATTTATTTATTAGCAAGCAAGAGAGAGAGCGAGTGAGAGCGCAGGGAGGGATAGAAAAAGAAGGGAAAAGAATCTTAAGCAGGCTCCAGGCTCAGCACAGAGCCCAACTCTGGGCTCTATTTCACAACCCTGACATCATGACCTGAGCCAAAATGAAAGAAATAAAATAAAATTAAGGTGTTAAAAAAAAGGAAAAAGAATTGGAGGTTTAATTAAGTGAGTCACCCACGCACCCCTGCGGTATCTAAAATTAGCTGTCATATCTTTAAAGTTCTAGAGTATCCATTTGGTTCATTTATAAAATCTTTCTCAATATCATTTTTAGTTTCAGTTTTTTGTTCAATTTGCTTCCCCTCTCATTTCTTTGAGCAGAGTAATCAAGCCATTTTGCAATCTTATTGATCATTTTAATATAATACTTAATCCCATTTTGTCTATCAAATCTTGTTAATGGTTTTTCTTTGTGTACTTTGTTACATTTTGCTATGTTCAAGACATTATATTTGAAACTCTTATTGAGTAGGGATAATTAAGAGCTATAATAATGGTATGGTCCTCCTTGGCAGGATTTTCTCTTATATCTGAGACTCTACAAGACAATCATACTCCAAATTCAGTGATTGACTTTCTCAGTTTACACAGAAGGCAAGGTAGGCTCTAGTCTTATTTCTGCTTCTCCTTGTGCTTTGGGGATCTCAACTTAAATTTGGGTTGTACCAAAGTCCTCAAATTTGATTGCTGCTGGATTTTGAATTTTGTTTCTCTAGTATCAAGAGTCTATTAAAAACACAGCTCAGTGTGTTTTAGCAGTTTCAAATGCTCTCATAGCTAAAATGGCTTCAGGGCATATATCTCTAGGCTCTCATTGTATTTCGTATTTTGGCCCAGTAATCCCTCACTTATTTTTATAATCATTCTGATATTTTTAACTTTAAAAGCTATTTTGTCTGGATTTTTAGTTGTCTTAAGTAGGAGTTTTTAGATCACCATTACTAGACTCAACAACAAATATACAAGAAAATATCTACAATAATTTATCACATCTTTATGGCTTTGAACTTCCATAAGCTGAGGCATCCTTCTCTAATCACTTAGGCAAACTCCAATTTACCCTTTAAAACAACACAAGAATTGCTTCATTTAAGAACATGTTCAGGGATGACTCTTCCCCACTGTTCTTACCAACATTCCCACACACTCTTTGCTAACCACACCTTGTTTATGATCTTTCATTAGGTATATCAGCGTCACCAGGATTTTGCTCTAGTGTACTTTTGTCCTTTAAAGCTTTAATTAAATATTAATTCCATAGAAAGTCTGTCCCTTTTCTTTCAAACCTGGGTTGGTTATTTCTTCTCATCCTTTGTCAGAAGTTACTTTATTAGAGAAACTTACAGCTGTATTGTGACTTTGGAGCCTTTACAGTTTTTTGACTGGAAAAATCACCCACCTCTAGATCTTTACGCAGCTTCATAGCTGATATTATTCAGAAATCTGTTCAAAACAGACTTTTTAAGGGAGTCCTTTTCGGACCACTCAGTTCAAAAACCTCTTCTCAATCACTGCTCTTTTTAAAATGTGCTTATTTAGCTCAAATATGCATCACTATTGAAGAAAAACCAGTACAATTGTTTTTTTAAGTTGGCTTACCTATTATCTATCTCTCCCATTAAAATGCTTCCTCTGGGCTGAGGTTTTGTTGTGCTCATCTTAGGCCAGGCACTCAATAAATTGTCTCTGATTGAATTGTTTGAATCCCTTGCTAGGTCCTCAACTTCATGAGGCCAAGGATTGTTCTATTCAGTCCTTCTTTATCCTCAATGTCTGTTATATTGCAGTCACTTACGTGACTAATGGGAAAAATCACAGAGAGAAAGAGTTAAAACTACAGAAAATCCCTGTAGGTTCAATAACACAAAGCTTTCTAAAATTATTTAGCCCAGGGATTGAATACTGGCTGCACTTTTGGTTATTTTTTAAATGATATTGAATTTAATTTAAATGGAAATACTTGAATAGTAGAATAATAAAAAAAATTATAAAAGCAACTTGTTCCTTAAAGTAAGAATTATATAGGGCTTGCTTTAGGTAGCATAGACATTTCCATAATATTTATTCTTCCAATCCAGGAGCATGGAACATTTTTCCATTTCTTTGTGTCTTCCTCAATTTCTTTCATGAGTACTTTATAATTTTCTGAGTATAGATTCTGTGCCTCTTTGGTTAGGTTTATTCCTAGGTATCTTATGGTTTGGGGTGCAATTGTAAATGGGATGGACTCCTTAATTTCTCTTTCTTCTGTCTTGTTGTTGTAGAGAAATGCAACTGATTTCTGTGCATTGATTTTATATCCTGACACTTTACTGAATTCCTGTACAAGTTCTAGCACTTTTGGAGTGCAGTCTTTTGGGTTTTCCACATAGAGTATCATATCATCTGCGAAGAGTGATAATTTGCCTTCTTCTTTGCCGATTTAGATGCCTTTAATTCCCTTTTGTTGTCTGATGGCTGAGGCTAGGACTTCTTGTACTATGTTGAATAGCAGTGGTGATAATGGACATCCCTGGAGTGTTCCTGACCTTAGCGGAAAAGCTTTCAGTTTTTCTCCATTGAGAATGATATTTGCGGTGGGTTTTTCATAGATGGCTTTGATGATATTGAGGTATGTGCCCTCTATCCCTACACTTTGAAGAGTTTTGATCAGGAAGGGATGCTGTACTTTGTCAAATGCTTTTTCAGCATCTATTGAGAGTATCATATGGTTCTTGTTCTTTCTTTTATTGATGTGTTGTATCACATTGACTGATTTGCAGATGTTGAACCAACCTCGCAGCACTGGAATAAATCCCACTTGGTCGTGGTGAATAATCCTTTTAATGTACTGTTGAATCCTATTGGCTAGTATTTTGGTGAGAATTTTCGCATCTGTGTTCATCAAGGATATTGGTCTATAGCTCTCTTTTTTGATGGGATCCTTGTCTTTTGGGGGGATCAAGGTGATGCTCACCTCATAAAATGAGTTTGGAAGTTTTCCTCCCATTTCTATTTTTTGGGAACAGTTTCAGGAGAATAGGAATTAGTTATTCTTTAAATGTTTGGTAGAATTGCCCCGGGAAGCCATCTGGCCCTGGGCTTTTGTTTGTTTGGACATTTTTAATGACGGTTTCAATCTCCTTACTGGTTATGGGTCTGTTCAGGATTTTTAGTTCTTCCTGGTTCAGTTGTGGTAGTTTATATGTTTCTAGGAATGCATCCATTTCTTCCAGATTGTCAAATTTGTTGGCATAGAGTTGCTCATAGTATGTTCTTATAATAGTTTGTATTTCTTTGGAGTTAGTTGTGATCTCTCCTCTTTCATTCATGATTTCATTTAGTTGAGTCCTTTCTCTTTTCTCTTTGATAAGTCTGGCCAGGGGCTTATCAATTTTATTAATTCTTTCAAAGAACCAGCTCCTAGTTTCGTTGATTTGCTCTATTGTTTTTTTGGTTTCTATTTCATTGATTTCTGCTCTGATCTTTATGATTTCTCTTCTCCTGCTGGGCTTACGGTTTCTTTGAAGTGTGAAAACCTGGAGATTCACAGACCTGTATCCCTGGGGATAAAAATATATGTTTATAAAAAATAAAAAATTAAAAAAATAAGAATTTTATATGGCATCTCTTCTAGAAGCAAAATTTTCAAATGTCAAACATTGGAAAGCATAGAAGGAGAAGTAAGAGTGTGAATTGTACTTCAATGCTCTTTTCTTTATATTCAGCAAACAGCTTCATTCACACCTTTCCAATTTTTTCAACTCTTTTGACAAAGCCTTCAGAGAAGTTACTGCTGATGACAACCATCACAGCCTAACAGGAGAAATTTTATAAAGAAAAATAATAGCATGTTTTTCCCAAATTGTTAAGGACATGGTGAAACTCTGTCAGATTCAAAGGAGGAATGTGCAATTCCATGCTCTATATAATAATAATTTATTTTAATAGTGGCTTTTCAATTTTTCAGATATATCCATTTACTGAAACTGCTAACAAATAAACAAAAACAAAGAAATTAACAGGGGTTCGAGACAGGAATGATCTAATCTAAAAATAGCACATGTTCACAGAATACACAACACATATCCCAAGTACTACTATAGGTTTCAAGTAATAGTCAAAACAATAGTAAAAATGATTCAGACCCTACCAGTCAAATCATAAATGGGACCTTAACTGTAAATCCTTATCTTTAGATCAAAGCGGGTAATTGGGTGCTGAAGATACATTATAGAACTAATATGTTATAGCACTCCTCTGAAATGAGTCATTTATTCCATCACTTTTCCTGCACAGCTGCTGACCCATGTGTTGGTTCCTGGAAATAGCTGCTACCCTTAAAAGCACATATATTGATAACTCTACTCATTCCTCCATTCCTCTGTGACTGTCACTGTGTTAAAATGTGGAGCCAGCTGACTCACTTGTGGTCGTAACTTGTAGAAATAATAAAGTATATGAGTTTGCAAAGTATTTTGTTATTTCTAAAAATGCAAACACCAAATTACATTGAAATCATAAGGGGTTTTTCAGGGAGAGCTGTAGGATGTGGTTTCTTGTGTAATCCACAGAGATTAGCTCCAACACATATTTAAACTCTCCTCTAGGAGCAACCTTAGTGGTAAAGCAAGAAGATAAACAGATGTATACACACCCTGGCACAAAATTATCACTTATGTTTGGCTTCCTAGTCTCCTCGTGTTACTTATTTATCTTAACCTCTCTCTGAAATCAGGGAACACAGAATCTCAATCAGTTGACATTTTTCTACTGAATTACCCAATAGTCTGATCATACCCCTAAGACTTTTTTAAATTAGTTCACTCATAATCCCAAATCTGCTTTGCCTCCTCAGCGCAGTACACTGTAATTTGATTTCAAAATGAGGACAGTTGTCAGTAATGCCACATTCATTGATCTATTTTACAATTCCATGTACTTAGAACGATGAAAATATGTTCATAACATCCATTGCAATAAGCCACCCTAAATTTATTATCATGAAACAAGACCTCAAGAAAGAGAATTCAAAATCATCCATGTATTTGCAATTTATTGCAATAAAGCCTTTATCAATAGACTTCCCTGTGCACATGGTGGTCAAATTGCTGGTGAAAACCAGCCAGATCTATTACAAGCTTTCTCATGGCTTCTAGGTAACCCAAGTGAGCCTTTATTGATACTGGGAAGGGATAAAGCAGGGAAGGGATAAACAGTGATGTAAGAATTGGCTAGACAAAAGTAATGACTCTCATTACAAACTGAGTATTTTAAAGCAAAGGAGCCTGTTGGGAATATTGTTTTATAAAATAGTGGTATATTTTTACTAACTTTTAAAAATTCAATTAGTTAACATATAGTGTACCATTAGTTTCAAATGTGGATTTCAGTTATTCATCCATAGCATATAATAGCTAATACTCAGTACTTACTGTTATATCTTCTTGAAAGCAGAATTTTAACCCACTGAGCCAGCCAGGCGCCCTTGAAAGCAGAAGTTTAGATCATATTTTCTGATTACTTCCATGTAGTACAACACTTTTCTGCTAGCAACCTTCAAAACATACTGTTTGTTAGAGGAATTTCTTTAATAATAAATAAATAGGAATTTATTTAAATTTATAAATATATAAAATAAATAGGAATTTATTTGAATTGATTTATATATTGCATGCTGTTTCATTGTTCACAAATAAGGTGATGATATTATAGCCATTAGTTGGTAGCACTGATATATAACTTTCTTTTTACACAAAATAGATATATATTTTAAAAGAATCTGAATCTGTGGCAAACTTTTAAAAAAACCTAAACAGTAAAGTTTATCATTTTAAGTAATCTCAATTATCTTCCTCAATTGTGATAGTATATCCTTTTATCTAGGCCAGATATTGTATGAGGGATTTGAAGAGACATACTTTTCTAAATTTCAGTTTTCTCATCTGCAAAATGCTGATCATGATCCTACAATAAAATGCACTTACAATTTTTTGATGAGAATTTATTTATTTATTTATTTAAAGATTTTATTTATTTATCAGAGAGTGGGCGAGAGAGCAAGCACAGGCAGACAGAATGGCAGGCAGAGGCAGAGGGAGAAGCAAGCTCCCGGCCGAGCATGCAGCCTGATGCGGGACTTGATCCCAGGACGCTGGGATCATGACCTGAGCCAAAGGCAGCTGCTTAACCAACTGAGCCACCCAGGCGTCCCTTTTGATGAAAATTTAATCTGTATAAACAATATATTTCCTGTAATGCGTGGTTCATGGAAAACATCTTATTTAATTATAAGCAACAACAGTATTAGAAATTAAGTAAATGTGTCTATAATATTTAAAGTTTTAACACATAATTCCAGTGCTTTGCCTTATTTTCTCAAATCCCTTTACCATTTTCACTGACAGAGTCAAATGTCCTTTTTCTACTAGTAGCCAGCTCTTTGTCTTTTGTCAGATAGATGCCCTTGTGAATTATTTATAATAGAGATATTAGCAATAATAATAATAATAATAATAAATAGCAATGAAATGTTTAAAAAAGTATTCTTAACTAATTAGGGTTCTTAGACATCAATTAGAGGAACCACCTCTGGCAAGCAAGTTAATCTGCAAAACATTCCCAGAATTAACACGTCAATCAGATACAGGGTTGTCCGCAGACTGAAAGGTGAAGCAAAAGGACTAGATTTGGAAAATAGGTAAGGATAGTGAAAAAAATGATCAAATTTTTGGACAAAATAAATTCTTAGGTGTCCTTTCAATGGAGTCCTGGGCATTATGTGGCACAAACTCTGGAGATTATCTCAATCCTTTGGAGTCACACCATTTATTAGCTTGCTATTGACAAAGTTATTTACAAACTGTAGAGCAAGAGGTTATAATGTAGAAAACTGCTGGTAATGCACAAGATTCTTGTTAACAATAATACAAGTTAATGATTTTTCATTAGAAAACATAAAATCTATAACCCAAATTATGGGCCCAGAGCACTTCTGCTGCTCAACTCTGCTTATATCCCAAATTACCATGTGAACTAGTTTTGATATCTGCTTCTCTTATTAATTTTTGAATAAAAATTCTTGACACAAGTATTTTATAATTGTGTGCTAATCATGCATTTAATTTCTTGGAGAACAAAACACACTTTAGCATAACTATGTTCCTTCACAGAACCAACCTTGATAACACACTTCTATATGTTAGAAATGATATAATAAATGTAGAATATTGGGCACTTGTTTGGAATTCTTTGCCATGTTTTGCACTATCTAAAAAGAGATCAGTGAACTTGGACTGGAGTTAGGAGACATGGAAGAAAATAAAATATTACAGAGAATACTCTGTGGTCCACAACCTAAACGGGCTGGGATTCCCATCATTTGGATCCCTGTAGCTTTACAAAAGTCAATTAAATTTTTGTATCTCCAATTAAAGTTGATTCCCCAGTACTTTTTCAAACATCTCTTGTAAAGTATTGTTTCCCAGAAAAAAGGGATTTTGCACATGTACCTGCCTTTGTCTCTGGTCATGATCTCAGTCAGGATCCTGGGATGGAGCCCCATATCAGGCTTCCTGCTCATTAGGGAGTATACTTCTCAGTCTCTCTCTGCAGCTACCTCCCCCTGCCCCACTCATGCTCTCTCTCTCTCAAATACATAAATACAATCTTTAATTTTTTAATTAAAAATAATATAAATAAAATAAAATAAGAAGTCTGGTCTTACTGCCCCATTTAGCTCCTTTTTTTTTGAGTTGTATTTAAAGCAGCATGAGAGAACATGAGGCTCTCAAACTTAAAAAAAAAAGGAAAAATTTGAGTTTTGTTAGTATTTAAGATCTTGTCTGCTAGACAAAAACGTTGGCTTTGTTAACATGTGAAAATTAGCAAAAGAGAATAAGATAGAATTCTAATAATTTTTGTAGAAATTAAAAATTACCTCCAACCCAATTACATACAGACCCATTAAGTAAATTCATTCCAATGTCCCAAACCAACCTTTCCTAATAGTAATGCATCTGTGTAAACAGGGTCAACCCAAGGAATGTATAAATATTATTATTTTTTTCCTGTCTCTTCCACAGTCACATCTGGGTATATTGGTAGCAAGGCAATTATCTATCTTATAAGACATGATATCATAAGGAAGGGTATTCTGTCCATTTGGAATGACTGAATATCATTGCAATTTTATCTTGGTGCGGTAACTTGAGATGGCACAGTGTGGGTTATGAATATATATTTTTTTTACTTGGAAGAAGAGATTATAGAGTTATTGGTTATCCAAGAGAGACTGACAGGTGTTGATAGTTGCCAGGTCAATATCCATCTACTTTTTCCTTTAATATCAGAAAGCACTGAGGGATTGACAACAAGGAAACTTAAAACAACATCAAATATTTTATTGTCTCTTTTCTAGTTACATTGTAACCATATGACAAAGTATCAGTCTTACAAGATATCATTCTCTTTTACCTCTATCTTTCTGCCAGAAATGTGGGCTTAATGGTGAGAACTCCAACAGCAAGTTTTGCAACCGTGAATAAAAAGCCATGAAAACCTCTAAGATAGTTCACTTGACTTTCTTAAGACTCTGAACCAACACCAGAAAACACTCTCTGTAGTCTTCTTAAATGAAAAAATATGGTTAAACCACTTTTGACAGTCTACTACATACAGCAAAATGTAAATCTTAATTGAAATATGTTCTCTCAGCTGTGCTTAAGCAACTGAGTCCTGAGCTTTTCAGGTTTTCAGTCTGAAAGAGTACACCTCTGGTGCTCTGAAAGGGAAGAGAAAGGACACCCTGTTCTCCATATAAATTAAAGAAGAGAAATCTGTTCATTTAAGTGGGCCATATAAAATTTATCAAGCAATTATCTCCTAACTCCTTCCTATCCAAATTACCCGAGATGCTCTCCCTACTCCTTTATTCCACGTTACTACCTTTTCCAGGATTCTGTATCACATCACAACATGTCTTCTGTTATTTCCTTCTTGCAAGCTAGTTTTGTTTTCTCCATCTAAAAAAATCAACAATCATTGTGTATTTCAATTCCCATTTTCCTCAAATGCATTGATTCTTCTCATCTATTCCTCTTTTCTCATACTCTGTGTCTTTGTCTTTATGGGGTTTGTACTTTGCTTTTCCCCATCCTTTACTGCCATTATATAATCAAATCTAATAACTTCTTAGAGAAAGTTAAAAATTCCTGCATAGCCACACGTGAACACAAAGTCACTGATTTTTAGCAAACCTATAAGATAGTCAGACATCCATTCAATATCTTTTTTTAAAGATTTTTTTATTTATTTGACAGAGAGAGATGACAAGCAGGCAGAGAGGCAAGCAGAGAGAGAGGAGGAAGCAGGCTCCCTGCTGAGAAGAGAGACCAATTTGGGGCTGGATCCCAAGACCCTGGGATCTGACCTGAGGGAAAGACAGTGGCTTAACCCACTGAGCCACCCAGGCGTCCCTCCATTCAATTTCTTAACTGAGTCTCAAATGCATCCTGAGTTCTAACCTAAACCTAAGTTCTACTTCTTACACGTTGTTATATGACCAAATTCTTTCAGTTCAGTATTTTGTAACATTTAAATATTAATCAATTGATGCTTTGTCTGTGAATTTCTATGAAAATAATTTGAATACAGTAGATTCATTGTTATATTTATAGATTTATAATCAAAGTTTCATCAGTTGAAGTTTTTGGAAATTTCAGATATAGTGATTAACCTAAAATGATACTGCCTCAAATACCTCTGATATCAAGGCCCAAAACCAGATTATAGCCACACCTGTGGTGGATAGTTCCATGGGAAATCAGTTACTTAACACTGATTGCATCTCATGTTCTATCTCTCATTTTAGAATGTCTCCAACACAACCCAAAAGTGTAGGAGAGTTAATGTCCTCTGAGGACAGCTCTCAGTGAAGTGGAAATAAGAACCATAGATAACATTGCCAGTTTTCAGGTCTTTATGAGGACGACTTAAAGAAGTTTCTCAGGAACTTTCAGTGAAAGCAAGCCTTCATTTTCTATCCACAACAATTATATCAACAATATACCTTTTTGACAAAGTTGCTTCTTCACTGTCTCACTTTCCCATTCTTTACTACCTTGGATAATCTCCCAGATAAACTAACAGTACTCAAATCCTTTGTCCTACTCTTTGCTCTCAGGATAAGTGGAGCCAAAAGACTTAGATTATTATCAAGTTCTGAATGGGATCTTAGAGCTATTTCTGTCCAGATTTTCATAAACATAGGGACCTTTGAATTATCAGGCTATAAATAAGTTCCAAGTGGAGGGGGCAAAAGCAAAAAGTAGAAATTTTTATGTTTGATTTTTAATCATGATTAATTGACTTTTTTGATTATTAAAAATATTAACATTATAAAAGTGTGGATCTTTGTAAAACAATGTCATAATGTAAGAAATAAGTTGCATAGTCCTTTTGAGAATATTAAACCAAGTGTTCAGGTGCCATCTAATTTCTTGTTTAATCCAGAACTTTGGTGTGCCTTATCTTGAGGAATAGGATTTTGAAGTCTGGACAGACCAACAGAAAACTGATCCAAATGTGTGTGTTTATATTCCTGCTTTTGTTGTAAAAATCAAGGTGTGATTGCTGGTTTAAAATGGTAAAACTAATAATGTTCATGGACTCTATTATAAATTTTGTAATTGTATGGGAAGAATCCAAGAAACTTATAATTAGTTGATTTGCAAATCCTCAAAGTGCTACAGGATCAGGTAGTGGTATGTTCTGATTCAACAGCATCATAATGCAGCATTTTATATGTGTGGCTAATGGATATTTTCATGAATGTTTGCTAGCTAGTCAGCCAATACAGAGAAATATTAGGTAGGGTAATTACTCACAGTTGTGTTTAATAAAATGAGAGAAAATTATGAAATGACACTAATAATAATAATCCTATGGCAGTAGATTCATTGTTATATTTATTTATAATTATATTATAATATATATATTATAATTATAATAAATATTATAATTATAATTACAATATTAATCTAGCTTTCTTCCCTGATTATGACTCTTCTCTCCTTTATCATAATGGGAGTAGCCGATTGTCTGCAATGAATTGTGAAAACCTAGCAGTGACTTGGCAGTGAAGGCCTCCCATCAATTTTGATAGGTTAAAATGATTCTGGTTGGTCTTGAGTAAATGTGTCAATTTTTTTTTTCTGTGTGTGTCATAAAAGAAAGAAGCAATAGTAAATTCTTGCTGTTATTCTATGGAGCCAATAAAATCATACTGCCAACAAGAGGCTGTTGACACCATAAGTGTAGTTAACTGTCTTGAAATACTAGGCCTGGAAATAGAATTCCAATATTTCACATAACCTCTTTTTATTTAAAGAAAAAAAACAAAACAAAACAAAACAACTATACTGCTTACATTTAAGGCCCTGCTGTTGTGTAACTATTTTTGAACATGTCTACTGTAAATGTGTATATATATATAATTTTTTCTGTGCAATAAATTCATTTAGAGATAAATTTGGATTGCAAATTATTTGGGGGAGGCATGGTATTTGTGGCTAGTTTTACAAGTTAAAAGGACTAAAAGAAAGAAGAAAAACATTTTTTATTACAGCATATTTACATCTGTCCAAAGTACTTATTTACTATAACACTGACTAATGTATAATACTGTACACAAAGAAAGAAGTTAAATGAGTTATAATTCAGTCAAAGTATAGCTGGCCATTTTAAAACTTACCACTGAATCTTTCTGGTATGAAATGTGATATCCGGCAATCTGTTCCAGTTCATTGCATCAGGTCATTTGTATGTTCTTATTACCATTTTGATAGCATAGCACATTTTATAACCCAGACATTTTACAATGGAACTATGATGCATATATTTTCAAAAGTATAGACATACATGAAGCTATGAGGTCAAAAAAGATGAATGTCCGTAGTACCATATAGACTCAACAAATAAAAGTATCCAAGGCTCTGAGTGAGATTTATGAATATTGTATAAGATTAGGCCAACATGTGGTTTTGATATAAATAATCTGTTTTTAAATTAGAATTACAATCGTTGAGTACAGTGTTGAAAATGGAAGATAGATTTTAGCTCTCTTTGCTCACTAAGGAAAATGGAAAAATGTTTAGTTTGGTCAGATTTTTACTTAACTTCTGAAAAGAGAGAACCCTTCTGAAATAAGAATCCTTAAAGATATAACCCCTTTGGCACAAGTTTTCAAGAAACTTGTTTGATGTTGTAGACAATTATATGGCACACGTACTGTTCTAGATGTTTCATGCCAATAATATGTAAGCCATACCAAGGCTACATATTCATATAGAGATGTTCCTTAGCTTACAAGGGGGCTATGTACAGAGAAACACATAAAAAATTGAAAATGCATTTAATACCCCTAAACTATCAAATATCATAGCTTACCTTGAGCTTATTTAAACATACTCAGAACACTTACATTTGCCTGCATTTGGGCAAAATCATCTTAAGCAAAGCCTATTTTATAACAAAGTATCAAATATCACATGCAATTTATTAAATATTACACTAAAAAAAAGAAGAATGGTTATATAGAGAATGGTTGTAAGTATATCAGGTGTTCACTCCTGTCATCTTCTAGCTGACTGGGAGCTGTGGCTCACTGCCCCTGCCCAGCATCACAAGACGGCACCATAACCACATGTCACTGGCCCATATAAAGACCCAAATTCAAAATTCAAAATACAGTTTCTACTGAATCACTTTCACTCTCACATCATTGCAAAATATATCATAAGTTGAATCATTGTAAATCAGGAGCCATCTTATTTGAAAGTTAAATCAGTCACCCATATACACACACAAAAAAGCCTTCATGTAGGGCCATCTATGGATCTTTAAACAACATAGCATGACATATCAACAGCAAAAAATGGATGTGAAGGGGACAATTGCTTTGCATCAGTACTCTGAGCAGTAACATACATGGCATTACTCACCTAGCAGAACTCCAGAGCTAGCTGTCAGCAAGGAATTTTACAAATGTTTGCTGAACAGATTAAGCACTATTATTTTTAAATCAGTGTGCATGTCTGTTTTCTAAAGATATGTTACTTTATTTTATTGACTTATTACAAAACCCAATAATTTCCTCTTATTTAAGTGGCAGGAAAATAGAATTCTTTTTAATTTAAATCAAATGGCTTTTTAGGGAAAATATATTGAAAATTCTGAAACATATTGCTTATGAATCTTTTATTGGATTTCTTATCAAGTTGTATTTTTCAAGTTTTTCCTAAATAATCTTCAATAAATTGAAAATATTTTTTGGATTTTATTCAAGGCTATTAACACACAATTTCACTTTGTTAAATATAGTGCTAAAGTTTCAACCAAAACGTTGTGTCTTTTTTTTCCTACTACCACATCCTCCATCTACTGACTGGATTCTCTCCCCAACTAGCACATATATACCATTGTCTATCTTTAGGATAAGTAAGGGTCATCTTTTGTCCTTATTCTATTCCTTGTATGCTTCTGAACTTGTTGAATTTTAATATAGTCACACCATAAGCATCACATATTTCATTCCCCTTTAAATAGTAAACAGTGCACAACCAGAACATACCTTCAAAGCTATCAATATACTTACTCGGATATATTATTTTTGTATCTTTGTAAATTAAAATAATTAAATTATAGAACAAGAGTTTCAGGTGGTAGCTGTTGTAAGTTTTACCCAAACTACTTTGTCAAACTCGTTTTTGTCATCATATATGTCAAGTAGTTTTCTCAGGTTTATTTTTAGAATATCCTTGTATAATGAATATTTACACTGAGATCTAGTATAAAAATCTTGCAATTTATTTTAGAAACATTAAGATATTGAAAATAAATCTATTTCTTTAATTCATTGAAGACATTTTTGGCTTGTTTCCAGTACTTTCTTACTGGTTAAAAAATGAATATGAAGTAGTCTGAATTTCATTATCATATGGCACTTTCCCTTTGATGTATACAAAGACGATATTCTATATTAGCTATCTGAGAAGAATTTATGTTTTAAATTTTATTTATTTGTAAGAGAGTGAGTGAGAGAGAACACAAGCAGGGGGAGCAGTAGGGTGAGGGAGAAGCAAACTCCCAGCTAAGCAGGGAATCTGTTGCAGAACTCAGTCCCACGACCCTAAGATCATGACCTGAGCTAAAGGCTCAGGCGTTTAACTGACTGAGCCACCCAGGTGTCCCAATCTGAGAAGAATTCTGTATGTTATTCCTATTAATATGCAGTTTAAAGTCTTGGTAATTAACTTAATATTTTAGTGGCTATTACATAGATAGCACTATGTTCCGGGCAGAGAGTAAGATAGAAATATTAAATCAACCATATTCTATGCATTCTAAATGAAAATAATTAATCAATCATAATAAATCCTTCTATTTATGGAATATCAACATATAAGCTTTCCTTCATATGAACAATGCCAAATACCAGAATAAAGGGTCATCTAGTACAAATAAAGGATAGAATTAAAGAATTCTGGTAAGCCATTTAATTTTGAAAAATGGTGTTATATTGTTGCTGAGTTGTGGTTTTCAGTTACATAATATCGGATAAGTGCAGAAGTAACATGAGTGTTACGTGAGATGAGAAATGGTATATAATTAAATTTTCTTAAAAGTACAGATAAATACAAATTTGTAAACATAGCATTATGGAGTAATAAAAATAAATGATAGCTACACACTCTAAAGTGGATAAATCTTGGAAAGTTAATAGAAAAGTAAACAAGGACAGTGCAAAAAGTATGGTACATTTTTATGGAGTTCAAACAAATTCTGTTAAACCATAGATGGCCTTAAAGATACTATTATGTATCAAATATTGTAAAAATTAAGCAAGGAAATAGCAAACATCAAATAACCAAAGCATACAAACTTGGGTAGATACAATAGGTGTGATCATGTTCTATTTCATAAAGAGATGACTTAATAGATAAATGAAAGTAACTAGACTTTTTAGAAGTTAATAAAACTTTGCCTGTTATTTCTTAGTAATATAAAATATATGGTTTTCTAACAAAAACGTTTATCTTAAAAATATTTAAAAATAAATTTCAGGCTACTCATAAGGTTATATTTACTTTTCCACTGAAGGAAAAGCTGGGTGTTGTAGTTGTTTGTTTGTTTTAATCTCCTCTTAGTTTTTATTATTATAATGTGTAATGAGGAATGTTAGATTGAAAGGTGAATTATTTTATAGGCAAAAATCATTACCTGATTCACCTCCTGGTACAGCAGATGGAACTCCTGAAAACATGCCCTTTTAAGCCTTACGGAAGAGTAACAGTTATGCTGACTTCTGAAACATACTTGGTGGTGGCCATAAATAGTGACACCATAGTAAACATTTTGGATATTTGCAGTTAATTTTTATAGTCATAGGGTTCCAAAAGGCACTGCTGGTATCTTAGCAGATATTTCAATAAAGCTAAAAGTTGCCTGACTGATTAAAATATTAACAAGGCACAAAACATGGCAGAAGTATTGTCCTCAGATATTTCTTTTTCCATATGCTCCTGATTCCAGACATGACAAGTTATTTTTTTATTTTTTTTATAAAAGATTTTATTTATTTATTTGACAGAGATCACAAGTAGGCAGAAGTAGGCAGAGAGAGAGGAGGAAGCAGGCTCCCTGCTGAGCTGAGAGCCCAATGTGGGACTCAAGCCCTGCCTGAGGCTCTCTGCTCAGCAGAAAGCCTGCTTCTCTCTCTCCCACTTGCACTGCTTGTACTCCCTCACCAATTGGGCTCCCTATCTCACTATCTCTGTCTTTCTGTCCAATGCGTATATCAAACAAGCAATTCCTTCCATTCAAGAAGTAAAAATCAAATTTTGACGCATAGGGTCCTAATGAACGACAAGAATCAGGAGTGTTGTTTGATGATTTCTTGGAAGTTTTTCTTCCTTCCCTGGACAGACAGAGTGGAGAAGGAGGGACAGAGACAGGCCGAGAGAGAGGGCCAAACAGGCTCCCTGCTCAAGAAAGAGGCAGATGCAGGGCAGGGTCCTCAGGCTGGTGCGTCGCCAAGTGCAGCTTGAAGCTCTGCAGCAGCTCCAACAATCCCAAGCAGATCTCCCTGCAGGTCTTGCCTGCCCCTCCCCCGCCGGGGACTCCTGGGCTCCGCCCTCGCCTTCTCCCTGGACCTTTCTTTGGCCCCGCCGGCTCAAGCAAGCGCACTCAGAGGGCCCTGGAGGCGCTCCTGGAGGCTTGTGCCAAGGCTCCCTGGGCTCAGCTGTTCCCTGCGGCGGCGGATGCAGTGGGGGCGGCGGGAGTTGCTGCAGCGGTGGCTGCGACTGTGTAGCGAGGCGGTGGCGGTGGTGGCTGAGGGAGCCCGGCCCTGGCAGGGTGGGCAGCATCTGGGGCACCTCCCACTCGCCCCAGGCCAGTCACTCCTCTCCCCACCCCTCCCCCTCTCAACCATTGTTTATTTCTGTGAAGGCTTTTCCTAGTTGGTTTCATGACAAGAGCACTCTTCATGGGGAAAGGGGGAAGGGCAGGACCCGAAGAGAGAACTAGTGGGCTCTGCCCTGATCCCAGAGCTAGCCTCAGGGCTCAATCTCAAGAGCCTGAGATCACCCCCTGAGCCAGAACCCAGAATTGGGCACTTCACTGAGGGTGCCGCCCAGGTGCTCCTCAGCTGTTGTTGACCCATTTCTGGAGATGGGCGCCTGCCTGGCTCCGTTAGTTCAGCGACTGCCTTGGGCTCAGGTCATTACCCCGGACTGGCAGGATCTTGGCCCGCCTCGGGCTCCCAGCTCCTGGCGGAGTCAGCTTCTCCCACTGACCTTCTCCTCTCTCATGCTCTCTCTCACTCATTCTCTCTCCATGAAAGAAAGACAAGCTTTCCAAAAAGGGTCTGGAGCCTTGGTGGATAGGCTTGAATGTGGTGGATCTCAGTGAGTTTTCTCATCGCATGCAGACACCTTGAGGATAGCCATGTCTTTCTAAAAGCATCCCTTGTTGTTCTGCAATGGTTTCTTTCTCTGTTCACGGATTGGGTGTCTTTCCATTGTCTCTTCTCAAGACCTCGGAAAAGCAGCCTTAGAGGATTCCTTTGGGTACAGTCTAGCCCTTTTCATCCTTTCTCTTTCCACAAAATTTATACTAGCCTCTGCATCCTCCTATGTAGAGTTTATTTTTCACTGACCTATCCAGGTCTTTTCTTTCAATAGAATTTCAGTCGTTCATTCTGAAGGTCATTGCTGAAAAGTTAAAGGTGAAGTCTACTATCTCGCTAGACGTATTTTCTTTTTCCCGTCTATTCCTTCCTCCCTTTCTATCTATACACATAGATATATATAGGAATACATATACACACACACGTGTGTGTGTGTGTGTGTGTGTGTGTGTGCGTTTATGCATATAAACTATCCCAGTCCTAAACCCCAGCACCTGGGTGCATGACCTTATTTGGAAATAGGGTCCCTGGAGATGTCACTAGCTAGGATGAGGTCATATTTGAGTAGACTGGGCCCCTAATTCAGGAGGACTTGTGTGCTTCTAAAAGGGAGAGTGCGGATACACAGATATGCACTGAGGGAGAAGGCCCGGTGAAGAAGTCCAAAGCCAGAGCAACACTTCAAGCTGGAAAAGGGGCCTGGAACAGATCCATCCACAATACCTACATAACGAGCATGTCCTAACAACATTGTAGCCTCTAGAAATGTGACACTGTCCACTTTTTTGGTTTCAGCCTCCAGGCTTCTGGTATCTTGTAATAGCAACCCTAGAAAACTTATATATATCTATATATGTATATATATATATATACATATATGTATACGTATATATATATATATATATATATATATTCATTCTTTTACCTAATAAAACATTTTTTTCAGAATCTCAGTATTCCTTCTTTTCAATAAAATGTTATTCACATTCTTTTGGTGCCTCCTGAACAATTCGACCACGTCTACCTCTTCAATTTGCATGAGTTATTCATACCTAACGTCGTGTGCCATTTCTTTAAAAACAGTTGGCATCTTTTTGTAGTTTCCAGTGTTTTTGGTTTGAGTATCTGTTTATAGGCTGCTAAAGGTAACTTTCATCCTACTCTTTCCTTCTGAGTTTGTTTCTTTCTGGGAAAGTATATTTTCTACTCTTTAAAAAGAAGGACCTAGAAAAGCAAAATGGTTCTTCTTTGTATGTCTACATTCCCTTTCCCCATTTTTTGTTACCTCTCTTTAAAGTCTCCCCCCGTTCTGAGGCACTGCAGGTTCTAAGCAGCCTCAGGCGGGCATATCTCTTTCTGAACGTCAGACTGACGCTGAGTACACAAACGGAATAAAGCATTTTTTGAGTCTGATTATAGAATTGTTCCTCAATGGCTGTGCAATGAATTACCCCCAAACTTAGCAGCCCAAACAATATATTTAAGTACTTATGATCTCACACAGTTTCTGAAGGTCAGGCACCTGGAAGCAGTTGAGCTGTGTGTTTCTGCTTTGAGATATCTCATGAGATTGCCATTAAACAGCCGGGTGCAGCTGTTTGAAGGACATGTGATGATGGACAGACCTCAATTCTGTGCAGGTGGCAGGTGTGGAGGGCTTCAGTTCCTTGCCACCCAGGTATCTACAGGGAGACCTGCGTGTCCATAAGAGCTAATGATGAATGAGAAAGAGAGAGAAAGGGAGGGAGGGAGAGGGAAGGAGAGGGGGAATAGAGGAAGAAAGGAGAGAGAGAGACAGAAGAGAAAGAGAGGAAAAGAGAACAAAACAGAAGCCTCAGTGTCTTTCATAATCTAATTCTGTAACTGATTTACCCCCAATTCTGCTATATCCTGTTAGTCACACCAGATGTGGGAGGGTACAACACATGTGCAGATACCAGGATGTGGAAATCTTCTTGGTCCTCCCCGAGGCTGGCTAGCACACTGACTTGTGCTTATCCCCCCACACAATCTAACATCTTTGAGATTGGGATACATCTTACAATCAAAGGTATAGCATGGTTTGAAAGGCAAAATTCCCATTTAACAGCATTTAAATCGTCGTAAGCCTTATCATCATGATTTGAGGATATGCTATCCTGGGATATTCGGGCTTTCAGGAGGCTTCCTGGCTCCTGGCAGCTTGCCTTGACCACAGTCTCTTCACGGCCCCACCTTGACAGTCCACTTGCCACCTGCCAGATGTGCTCGGCCCCTGTCCTGTGCCCTTGCTCACCACACCACCCCTTCCGATGTGCCCTCTTCACGACTAAATGATCACACCAGGTACTGAAGCCTCCAGAAGATTTCCTGGACCAGCCAGAAGCATCACAGTCTTCTCTTGCTATAGGATTGTCTATAGTCCTAGCTACTGCTTCCATCCATTCATCAGTACTTATGCTTCTGGCCTTGTACACTTGCTGCACTTTCTGTGTAATAAATGTTGTTGTATGCATTTAGCCTGTTTTTTAAAAGCAGAATTTTTGGACTCTTCATAAAACAACTACAACAGACTTCTGCTCCTCAGGTGAAACTGTAAAACTAATCCGGCACACATCAGTAATGGACAGCTATCCAAGAATGCACAATCTCACTGTTATAAACTGAAGCTGAAAAGATCACTGTTTCCAACGTTCATCAAACTGATGAACATTTTGTTCCCTACAACTTCTACATTCTAAGATTTGCTTAGACAAGGCTTTGAAGTGCACCATCGCATAGGATGGGGAAGGGGTGCCTGCTCTTTTTACTCGCAAAAATAGGGGTTCTGTCCAGTCACTGTGTTAAGAATAAAAGGTCAGTACTTCATGACACTCTTGTAAGTGGCTTAATTTGTTGCCCTTCTTTTTTCAGGTTTAATTCCAACAGGTGAATTGATGTTCTCTATAGAAAGCAGGTTGAAAAGGGGGAGTGGATAACATGCATGAACTTCCATTGAAACCCAGTAGACAAGATTGTTAAATTTGAGGATTTTCTTTCAATTATTTGCCTGCTCTGAAGGAAAGCTGTGTTGGACCATTGCCAGGAAACAGTGGGAAAGACCCAGGCTCATTCTTCTTGGGGACAGGCTGGAAAGCATTTCTATCATTGCATGTATGTATGGGAAAACAAATCATCACTCTTGCCTCACACTATATCCAAAAATTAACTGGAAATAGATTGTAGACTTAAATGTAAAGGCTAAAACCATAAAAATTTCAAAAGAAAATGCAGGGGGAAATCTTCATATTCTTGGGGTAAGCATGGCTGGATCGGGCCAGGTACACTATTCCCTGGGCACCATTTTTCAATTCAGAGCACAGGAAAATTCAAGACTATTTTGGTCTTGAATCTAAGCCATGCTGACTCATCTATCCCTCAATACCTATCACATTTGATTGGACTTGGTTCTTATCTGTTGTCAGTCTAGATTAGAACCCAGAAGGATGATTCATTGACACCTTCCCTCATCTCTAAGAGCACAGAGTCTAATATTCTTCAGTTTTCCCAGACTTGGGAAAAAGTGCCTTGAGGGGACATTGCAAAAAGGTGGATGAGAGGTTGTCTACAAAACACCCAGGTCTCTAGGAGGAAGATACCTCAGATTCACAAGGGTCCACTAGCATAACTCTTTTTCCCAAGAATATGTTCTGACCTGTTGCCAAGAACCTGTCTTTGATCTGTCTCAGGATGTCTGTGTTTAAACACACAGAGTTAATGATTGGGTTGGTGGTTGACATGAGGGGATGGTCACTGAACAAAGGCACCCCACCTATCCTCTGCTCTCTGACTTCCTCCCTCTTCACCAGGTCCCCTATAGCATGTGACAAGCAGAATTAGCTCACATAAAGCTATCAAAGAACTCTCTCATTAACTTAGACCCCAGGTGTCAAAAGAAACAGCTTAAGTCCCTGAAACATGAAATGAAGATGTGTCCCCACCTTAACGATGTAACACCCCTTCCCTCACATGCTGCACACCATGGGAAGCTCTAATCACATCCATTAGGGACCTAGTTGCTGAGCATATATCAAAGGAATAGAACAGAAGTGAGGAAAGATAATTATGTTTAAGAAATGAATTAAAACAATTATACAACCACCCACTGAGTACAGAGCCTTCAGCTGTGCTTCAAATAGGATATGAAAAGAATCAGCTGAGAAATAATATTGCAATCAAAACTGGTCAGCACTTTCAGAGAACTTTTTTCTGCAGGATCAGAATGCAGACATTATTGGTTAGAGAAATCTAAAAGGTGCTCTCTTATCAGATATCTTGTGAACCTACAGTAAATGATTCCCAGTAACATTAAAACCCAATAATCACTGTTTCAAGACATTAAAACCCCACTTCTGATGGTCAGTGGTATTGTTTGTCATGTTTGTTGTAATTTGCAACAGCCAGCATCCTTTGGACACTCTTCCTACGTCTGAGGAATTTTCCCATGTTGACTTTTTACCCCAAGAGAAGCCAGAAATTACTTTGCAAATGATACAAGGTCTGCCCATCAGATGCAGCCACATGAGTCTCTGATGGGAGAAGAAGAAGCAAGCACCAAGTAGGTAGGATCTGTTTCTAAGGATGGATGCAAAAGACTGGAGTTCTCTGAGCAGCCATGCCCACAGTTCCATCCAGGGTCAACTGTTGGGGTATCACTGCACTATCTCCCCTGGGCAGTCCTGCGGTGGTACAGCCCCAGAACCTGGCATTGACCCTCCGGGCATACTTCAAGGTTCTTGATAATGTTCAATAAAGTTCTTTTCTGTTCAAACTAATTACATCATTGACTGATACACATTTTGCTTTTCAGAAGTAAAGAATAGGGGAAGAACTCATAAGTCCTTTGAAAACTGTAAGACTGTACCGATCTACGGTAGCAACTACAGTGCTTGGCTTTTAAAGGCAAGAAGCAGCAACCTAAGCTTGCAAATAAATAGACCACTCACAAGCTTGTTGAATGTTTAGAATTCTACAAAGTAAAACATGGGTCATGGGATTAATGTTGTAGATGTCCCCTCATAGCCAGATGGATGATGAGTTGGGTTTTCAGAAGTTTCCAAAGCTACTCTTAGTGTAGGAACTAACTGAGGCTATTTCTGTCCCCATGCTCTGACACTGGACACTTGTCCTTTGGGGGGCAGATAGCAGGAAACCCCAAGTTGGTGGGACGATGCAGGTTTTCAGTCTGGGCCTGGCTTAGGCCCCAGCCAAGAGCCAGCATGGCCCACCAGGGACATCACCCACACTCCTTCCTTTGTTAAGATGAATAATCTTCTATTGTAATTTATTCATTTATTGCATTGCAATTTTATTTATTTATTTATTTATTTATTGCATTTCATTTTGATATAATAATATAACATTGTGATAATATTTCATATATTATATGTAGTATATCATATCATTGGCTCTCTCCCGTCTCTTCCCATAAGGGCACTAATCTCATTGTTAGGGCCCTACCACCATGACCTAATAGTCTCCTAAAGGCCTTATCTGTAAATGTCATTACACTTGGATTAGGGTTCCAACATATGACTTTTTTTTAAGATTTTATTTATTTATTTGACAGACAGAGATCACAAGTAGTCAGAGAGGCAGGCAGAGAGAGGGAGGGAAGCAGACTCCCTACTGAGCAAAAAGCCCAATGCAGAGCTCGATCCCAGGACCCTGGGATCATGACCTGAGCCAAAGGCAGAGGCTTAGCCCACTGAGCCACCCAGGCGTCCCTCCAACATATGACTTTTGAGAGGGGACACAAACATTCGGACTATAGAAGAGCTATATTTTTTTAAATTATTTTTTAAGAAACAGGAAAAATTAACTAAAAACCATTAATGTAAAAAAATGATAAAAGTACATTGTATTACTGTAGATTTATTTTGTAACTGCTAATATTCACTTAATATAATCAATCACCTGGGATGATTAAAAAATGTGGACTCAACAGCCCTGGCTGACAATTTGAGTCGGCATCTAAACTGTATCTGTGTTTTATTTTGTGTGTACGTATATGTTGTGTCTTGAGAAAAATCTGTTTACAGAGATAAGTAACTGTAGATAAAGGCTGACTCGTGACAATTTGCCTTAAAATCTCAGAGCACCCCTTAATTTAACCCAAAGTCTTGAAGAAAAGATGAAAAAAGTCTTTGCTTCAAAGTTGAATCACTAAGAAGGTCAAATACGTGTTCAGATTCCTAAACAGAAACATGCACAGGGGCGCCTGGGTGGCTCAGTGGGTTAAGCTGCTGCCTTCGGCTCGGGTCATGATCTCAGGGTCCTGGGATCGAGTCCCGCATCGGGCTCTCTGCTCAGCGGGGAGCCTGCTTCCTCCTCTCTCTGCCTGCCTCTCGGCCTACTTGTGATCTCTCTCTGTAAAATAAATAAATAAAATCTTTAAAAAAAAAAAGAAAGAAACATGCACATTTTATTATGGCAGCAGAAATTTACACAGCGATGGGTTAGTCCCTCACTTGCTATTATATAACACTATCAGGTCCCGGAGGAAATCCCAGGGAGGAACATGAATCGAGCTACACCCATTGGGGCAAAATAGTGCACATTCAGCATCTTCGCCTGACGTTTTAAGGGTTACCAGAAGGAGACACTTTGGGCTAAAAACCAACCTGTGCTTTGCTCCCCAAGCAGTCTCCACAGCACACAGCTGCAACCATGCAAAGGAAGGTGCTTCTTTTCCTAATCCACACCCAGGCACCATACAAAGATAATAAGGCACCATACATTCAGCAGTGGGAGGGGTCCTTGTGTAATCAGGCATATTGTTTTGATTTTCGATGCACGGATATTTACAAGCCTGAATTTCTTAAAAGAGCAGTCAGAGTTTAAATTTTCCTGGTTAATTGTGTATTTGGAAGGTCGAAGATAGGCACAATAATGCAGAGAAAAAAACATATTCAATAATCAGTATGAGGATGAATGAACAATGGCTCTATAAGTGAATGTGATGGTGGAAATTCAGGATATATAGCACACCTCGAGTTTTGTTGTCATCATTTTAATAAAAAATATGAATAAAAATATTTTTAAGACACGTGAGTAAAGACTAGAAGTGCAGTCTTACAGGCTACCCACATCAAATGGGGTCACACATCCATTACATCGAAATTAAAATGGCTTCAAGTTCTCACCCTCTTCCCTCAAAGGAATCTGAAGGTTGAACATTGCTATGCTGTCACTTGGGATGCCATTGTTGGCGCTGTCATCTTGCAAGGACAGAAATATGCACTGGTTATATGGGATCAGAAGGAAGAGTCCCAGAAACCTGATTTAGGGGAAGAGGGTGAAAAAAATATCAGGGAAGAATAATTGAACTCTGCATTAGAAACTATTGATACACTTTACGTTATCTAATTGAATTTAAATAAAAGAAGTTTAAAAAGAAAAAAAAATCAGGGAAGACGAGTAACCGTCCTTTATTTTCCATATTTTGATACTTTGACCATCATGAGTGCTTGCTGAAGCTGGAAGGACTGCCCCTCCAGGATTGGTCAGCTCCTAGAGAGAGTTACCCCTCAGCTGGGAGTGAGGTTTTTAAATGCAAAGCAATGAATCTAGAGTCTGAATTCCTGACCACCTTCTCTGTGAAACTGTTACTCAGGGTCCGAATCACCCCAGGGCCAAGTACCAGACAACCAGGGACAGCCGTTATACCCCAGCTCCTGCTGAAAGTGTCCAAATCAGCCAGTCCCAACCTATCATCCCTACTTCCCCCATTCCTTCCTACAGAAACCACAATAAAGGCTCTTATGCTCAGTCCCATCCTGACGGAACCCGGTGCTCCCCTTTGTCCTCCCTCACCCCTCCCTGGTGGCTGCGCCAGCCCCATCCTTCTGGGATCTGTGAGTAACCAATTGTCTTTTCAACGGCAGTGATCTCCTGGTCTGTTGGCCTTACTATCCCTAAATGACAATAAAACCCCTAAGTCCAAACAAAGACTTCCTGGAGGAGGTGATGTATGAGGTGTACAATGCGTGAAGAATGTCTGGAAGTATTATCTTTGTATAACAAGCCTGAAAATAGGGTTTTAGGCACAGAGAGCAGCAGGTGTGGCCAGATGCAGGTAAGAGAAAGCCAAAGCCATCCACGAATTCACAGGGGTTCACTGTGGTTCAAGCACAGAACCTGCGGAAGGAGCAGGGCAAAGTGGAATCGAAGAGATCATGTAAATGGTGGAAACTGTGGGCTATGTGTTGTGCCTGACCGCTGTACTTTCTCATCTTCCTCTTTCTGGGTACACAACGCCGTTCACTCTGGATAATTTCCCCTGTGCTTCACAGTATGAAGGTTCCTCAAAGAGGAAAATAGAGTTACCCTAGGACCCAGCAATCCCACTACTGGGTATTTACCTAAAGATACAAATGTAGTGATCCAAAGGGGCATGTGAACCTGAATGTTTACAGCAGCAATGTCCACAATAGCCAAACTATGGAAAGAACCTAGATGTTCATCAACAGAGGAATGGATAAAGAAGATGTAATAAACACACACACACACACACACACACACACACACACACACACAGGAATACTATGCAGCGATCAAAAATGAAATCTTGCCATTTGCAATGACTTGGATGGAACTAGAGGGTATTATGCTACGTGAAGTAAGTCAATCAGAGAAAGGCAATTATCATATGATCTCTCTGATATGAGGAATTTGAAAGGCAGGGTAGGGCTCATGGGAGGTAGGGAGGGAAAAATGAAACAAGATGGGATGGGGAGAGAGACAAACCATAACAGACTTAATCTCACAAAACAAACTGAGGTTTGCGGGGATGGAGGGGGTATGGAGAGGGTGGCTGGGTTATGAACATTGGGGAGGGTATGTGATATGGTGAGTTCTGTGAAATGTGTAACACAGATGAATCACAGACCTGCACCCTTGGGGCAAATAATACATTATATGTTAATTTAAAAAAATTTCACCTGTGCTTTATGCAGTCTCGGGGAGGATGGGCACACATATAAACCCATATAGTGATTGGTCCACCTGACACCAATAGGACCAATCAGAGATTGGGATTGATATGTAAATGACAGGAAGACAAGGTTCTCTCTTTAGGCGAGTGACTGGCCTTGCTGGATGGGATGCAGGAGCTGGCAATGGCCATCTTCCTGGACACTTGAAGAGTCTGACCAGAGAAGAAAACAGCCATATGGAGACGAGTAAACATGAGACATGGACAAAGAGAAAAGTGTTTTGCCGGTTTCCAGGCCCTAGTTCTTGATTCTGAAATTTTAGTTCTGCAGCTCTTCTTTTGATTTTTTAAAAAGATTTTTTCTTTATTTATCTGACAGAGATCACAAGTAGGCAGAGAGGCAGGCAGAGAGAGAGGAGGAAGCTGGCTCCCTACAGAGCAGAAAGCCCAATGTGGGGCTCGATCCCAGGACCCTGGGATCATGACCTGAGCCGAAGGCAGAGACTTAACCCACTGAGCCACCCAGGTGCCCCGTCTTCTTTTGGATTTTTATGAACTTCTGTGGTATCCACCCCTACAGGAACCTGGACATTCCTTTGTTTTTTGTTTGTTTGCTTGCTTTTCCCTTTTGGTTCCTCCAGTATTCTTTGGATTGTGGCCACTTGCAAGCAAAGTGTCTTGTAAAAATACCATACCAAGGAAATTCACATGTCCTTAGGAGCTATTGAGTAAGTTCCTGTAGGGGAAGAACACAATGAGATGCAAATTTTAGAGTGATCATCTTAGAATAAGTTAAGAGGATGAATTGGTGTGAGGAGGGGAGGGAAAGGGGCATATTCCTGAAGATGAGATGACAGGTTGGAAGGCCGTTATGGTCATTCTGGCAAAGTATGGTGAGTGCCTGAAACAGAAGAGAAAAGGAGGCCGAGGAAAGATTAAACTTACATAAGGTGAGAAGACTAATGAGACTTTATGAAATCTGAGTTTGTGAAATAGGATATTGCTAGGCTTTTAGCACACTTACTTTGGGATCTAATCTTCAAAAATATTTAAATATCTCTGGTGGTGACAACACCATCGTCTTTCCAGTGATTAAGAACTCTGAAATCTTAATCTGGCCTGGGCTGTAGAATGTCAGCTGCGGCTTGAACACAACGAAAAGCCGTTGAAGGGTTTTACACTGGTGGGTGGAGGGTGGTCATGGGATTCCTTTTGCATTTTTAAAATGTGATTTTTGGCTGCTGTGTAAAGAATGGACAGAGAAAAGTCAAAAATAGAAACAAATCATTCTCCAATATTTACGGAACATCTAATATGTGTCAGGTACTGTTCTAAACCCTAAAGACAGAATAGTTAACAAGAAACAAAATGAATTTGATGTCCTCCTGGAGTTTTCATTTTAGTTGTTGAGTGAGAAATGAAGCAAATAAATATACATACATATCAGGGGTTGATGTGGGGTAGGAAGGAAACTAAGCTGAGTGAGTGGGCATGGGGTGTGGGGGTTTAGGGGAGCAGGTTGGTATTTTCTATGGGACTGTGTCAGGGAAGTCTCCCTCATTTGAGGAAAGACCTGGAGGAAATTAAGGAACGAGCAGTTGTGCTGTTTGGAGAAGAGCATCCCACACAAAGCAAACAGTAAGCCCAAGGTGGCAGCACATCTGGTGTGTTAAAAGAATGACATGGCGACCAATAATGCTGGGCAAAAAATGAGCAAGACGGCAAGTGGTAGGAGGTAGGTAAGGAAGGTAGTGGGGTCAGATCACATAAAGTCTTGAAGGCCATTGTAAAGATTTGCCTTTAACTTTGTGCCAGATGAGAAGAGCTTGGGTGGTTTTGAAGAGGCTTGACTTGATTTAGATTAGAAAAGGATCAGGGCGCCTGGGTGGCTCAGTGGGTTAAGCCTCTGCCTTCAGCTCAGGTCATGGTCTCGGGTCCTGGCATCGAGCCCTGCATTGGGATCTCTGCTCATCAGGGAGCCTGATTCTCCCTTTCCCACTGCCTGCCTCTCTGCCTACATGGATCTCTCTCTCGCTCTGTCAAATAAATAAATAAAATCTTAAAGAGAAAAGAAAAGAATCCCTCAGGCTGCTGTGTGCAGAACAGACATGTGGGGTTGTGGGGTGGGGATGCTACTTACATTAATGTAGACTGAGATTTCTATACTGCTGGCATTTGGGGCCACATTAATTTTTGCTATGGGGAGCTGTCCTGTGCACTGACCACTAGATCGCAGGAGCGCCCTTTCCCACTCCCAAGTTGTGACAACGAAAAGTGTGTCCAGACCCTGTCAAAATCCCCGGGGGGGGAGCAGGTGCACAAAACTCTCCTGGTTGAGGACCACTGATCTGGGTGAGAGGGGGTATTGGCCCAGACCAGAGCAGTAGATGCAGGGGTAGGGAGAAGGGGGGAGATTCTGGGTGTATATTGAAGACAGAACACGCAGGATTTGTAAATATATTAAGTGTGGAGTGTGCGGAAAAGACAAGAGTTGGGATGATTTTACAATTTTGAGGGCCCAAGGCCCTGGAACAGTGACGTTACCACTTGCTAAGATGGGAAAGACGGCGGGAGAAGCAAGTTTGATGGGCAACAAGTGTTTGGTTCTGGAGATGATGGCTGAATCCACATGGGGATGCCCAACCAGCAGCTAAACACACGAGTCTGGCATTCATGGGTGAGGTCCAGGCTGGAGGCACAAATATGAGCACCGTTAGGACATAGGGTTCAAGCTCTGAGAAGAAGTGGGCTTACCTACGCAGTGAGTATGGACAGAGGTGTGTTTGGCAACATGATAAGGCAGCTTCATGGTATCTGTCCCCTGGTATTTGTCCTGTGAGTATGGATGGGAGTGTGTATGGGACTTAGGACTTGCTTTTAACCAGTAGAATTTGGCAAGGTAAGAAGATGTCACTATTATGATCTCATTATATTAATTCAGACTGCTTTACTGATTGGAGTGAGAGGCTGTCCTGTACTTGAAGAAGCAAAGAGCCAAGTTCAGAATCACCTGTGGAGAGGTTATATGGCAGGAAACCGCAAGCAGCCTCTGGGTGCTGAGGATGGTTTCCAGTTAACAGCCTGGAGAATCTCCCTGGCCCACCCCAGCATGGGCTGCCCCCAAAATCATACAGCTACAAGGAAATGAGTTCTGCCAACAACCCGAGTGAGTTTGGAAGCAGAGCCTTCCCTAGTGGAACCTGCAGGTGAGAACACAGCTTGGTGGGCGCCTTCTCTCCTCCTTTGAGTGAGACCCTGAGCCGAGGACCCTGGTTAAGCTGTGTCTGGCCTCATGACAGCTAGAGATGGTAGGATAGTAAACTGAGCTGTTTAAAGTTACTAAACTTGTTATTATTTGTTATGAAGTAACTATTAAAAAGAAAACAAGAGGCCCAAAATGGAGTTGCTTATGCTAAGCCCCATGTCCCCTAAACCAGACTTAATTATGATTTCAGCTGTCCCAGAAATGGAATCTGAGCCCAGGCAAGCAGACACCACCTGATCCCCACTCCCTCGGACCCCTGCCATCCCCAGAAGCCAAGTCACCTGGCCATAACCAACCTGCCTTGTTTGCCTGACGTGACTTCCTTGCTCCTCCTCTCTTCTGCCTATAAAAGTCTTTCATTTTGTATTGCTCCTCTGAGCTCCTTTCAGTCTGCAAGCAGGATGCTGCCCATTTCGTGAATCATTGAATAAAACCAATAGGTTCTTTAAAATGTACTCAGCTGAATTTTTTTTTTTTTAACACAACAGAAAACTCAAACAGAAGGTCCGAGTCCCAGAGCACAGGACTGATGTCTAAAGGTCAGGAAACTCAAAAAAACCCAGCCAGGAAAGGAGCCATCATCACTGACCAGTGTGGAAGAGGAAGGGAGAGCCAATATCACGATGAAAAAGATAGAATATTTCCAGAGAAGTGGAGGGACTTCTATGTCTATAGGACTGACAGGTTGAGCCATTTGGATCTGAGGGTTAATCATTGGATTTGGCAACTTGGCGGTGATTAGCGATCTTGTAAAATATCTCTGTAGGTGTAGTCGTGGGACCAATTACTGTTAACAGTGTCCGAAGTGCAAAAAAAATTTCAGGGTTTGGATTCAAATGGGAGCAGTGGATATAAAGAGCAGTGAGCAAGTCTGACTTCTGTTTTGGAGGTCAAATCAGTTGGTTTTGCTGATGGATTAGATACAAGAAAAGGGAAAGGGGGAATTTATCCCAGGGGCTGAGGCTTTAGCCAGTAGGAGGTGGGGATGCTGTTTACTAAGATGGGGAGACTGGGACAGGAGCAGGTTGAGGAGGGAGCAGGATAGAAGTCATGGTGAAAATAAGACTCCTGTTACATATTCATGGAGAAATATGCTGCAGGCAGCTGGCCATGTAATTCTCAGCTCAAAGGGCGGGTTAGGATTAAAGACGTTAACTTCAGAGCCTTCAGCTTCTACAAAGAGCTTAAATCAATGATGCTGAATGGAATCGGCTAAAGCAGTGGTTTTTAAACTGGGGCTGGGAGGCAAGGAGTTTTGCTCCCAGGGCCGATTGAACAGTATCTGGCGACATTTTTGGTGGTCACCACTTGGCGGGGGGGGGGGGGGAGTGCTGCTGGCATCTAGTGGCTAGAGACCAGAGATGCTGCTAACTGTCCTGCAGGGTACAGGACAGCCCCACAGCAGAGAATCAGCCACCAGGTATCAATAGTGCTAGGTTGCGAAAGCCTGATCGAGGGAGAGAGAGTAAGAGAGCAAACGCATAGCTACAGAAGACCCAGAATCAAGCTCTTCAAAGGGGCGGAGATGAAATAGAGAAGCAAATTGAGAATACAGGTCCAGGATGGTAGGAAGAGAAACAATGTGATTAAGAGGGCACTAAGGAAGCGGGAACCTAGAGACACCGAGTACATCCACGTTTGCTAGTGATAGGCGTGTATGGTGCATGGTCCACCTATTAGAATTCACACACCTTGCACATTTTTAAGTGGGCATCTGAAACTTTTTAATCATAAACTTTTCATCACAATATATGTATATTTTATTAACTAGGTGTTGAAAATATTAAACATTTAAAAAATGAGATAGAGGGAACCTGGGTGGCTCAGTCACTAAGCAGCTGCCTTTGGCTCAGGTCATGATCCCAGGGGCCTGGGTGAAGGCCCACATTCCTGATCAGCAGGAAGCCTGCTTCTCCATCCCCCACTCTCCCTACTTGTGTTCTGTGTGTGTGTCTCTACCAAATAAATAAATCTTTAAGAAGAAAATGAGGAAGGAAAGGATTGACTTCATTGGAATAACATTTGCCTGCTACAAGTTGATTTTTTTTTAAGCAGAACAGTCTCATTTTCTGTTATTTTATTTCCCAAACCACACCGGAATGGAATGAAACCATTAAAACCCTTACTTGTGCTTTTTCCTATTATGTCCCTAAATATGGGTAGTTTAATTTAAATATGAAGGAATGAGTGTCACTAACCAAAACTGATTGTTATTCTGATGTCAGAGCACTTCCAACATCTGCCCAAATCCCCTTTCCAATGTTAACCTTTACCCTAATAAGGAGAGGAAGCCCTAAAGGCGGAGCCCCAGGACTGCCCACAGAAGGGCATTATTTGAAACAAAACTGGTATTTCAACTTTGGTATCAGCCCAAATCCTACACTCTAATAAGATCTGAGAGGAGTGTCTTGATCTTCCAGGAAGGAGAGGAGTATCCTGATATCAGACCCAAGAATGGGCATATCACCTATCCTACAGAGCACACATGGAGTTTGGATCTGGAAATGGACTCCCTTAAAATGATCTGCACATAAGGATTCTTTATAGAGCTTTTTCAACTACCCTTGGGGACATGGTACCCTACACCCACAGATGTAAACAAATATTTTACAAGCTATGCTGGGAATGAGGTGGGGAGAGAAATATGGAGGTTGTTATAGGAAGATAGAAGGTTAAAGGAAGTCTTTGTTTTGGGTTTTTTCCTTTTGTTTTTAAGAAAAAGGTCATTTGTCTTCTGACTGGAAGGATCCATTGGAACGAGAACTTGATATTGACCCTGGGAGTGGAGTCCTGGAGAGGGCTGGAGGGAGCAAATCCCAGGCACAAGGAAGAACAAAACCCAGCTGGGGATGTCTGCTCTTCTCAATAAACCTGCTCTGTCTTCAACTCTTTCTGTGTTTCTTGTACATTTCTCCAATTACCATGTAAATTCCATGATGCCAGGGACTTTTCTGTGTCGTTCGCCACAGATTTACAAACACTCAGGGCAGTGTGTAGCCCACAGTAGGTACTGACTAAATATTTGTTGAGTAAATGTCTAAAAACAAATTAAAAATGGATACAAATGTAGGTATAGATTTGATTGGGTGGTGGTAAGATAAGGGAATTCCTGCACAAGGGGCTTTTATTTTCTTGAAGTGTGACACTAGTGATGAAGTTTTGGAACACAGGTGAGGTTTGGTGGGGTGATGTCCAGAGCCAATGACCAAGAAAGGATTCTTGAGACGTCTTAGGTGCAAATGGTGGTTTTATTAAAACACAGGGACAGGACCCAGGGGCAGAAAGAGCTGCTCAGACAGAGGCATGGTTGACTGGGAGCTGAGGAAGGTGAGGACAAATGGGGTGTCCAGAAGGACTGTCATATGCTAAAGAAGAATTTCAGGATAAGGGAGACCTGGTTATTGTCAAGTCAAGGCTGTTTTTGCCTCTAATGAGGAAAAGCATGAAGATAGTCGGGAGTTTCCTGGAGATATGTTACATTCCTCCTATCACACATCCTTGTCAGTGGGCTTTGGGCTTAGAAGAAATTCAGTTTTATTACACTTCCCTCCCCCTTAGCCTCCCTCAATTTTATGGAGGGGAGGGTGATGTTAGGGCTTCCGGAAACTGAGGTATGGGTCTCTGGAAGTCAGGCTATTGATGAGAAAGCTTCTTCCTTCCTTGTAAGTCGCTAGGACATTTGTAGATGGAGGGAGACTCCTGTCCTGCAGGACTGGGATCTCTTATCAGTTAAGCATCGTTTTTCCTTTAGGGCAGCCGGGAGTGCACGAGGAATGTTACACATATGGCATGGGGAGAGGGTGTAGGGCGCCAGATTCTGCTTTGTCCTCAGCTTGCCTTCTGCTCCCTCATCCCTAGGACAGGAGCTGGGAGTGAGGTGACATAGTTCAGAAGAGGTGGGGGTAGGTATTGTTGAGGCAAGTCTTGAAGGTGTGAAACGGTCATCCATTAGAGGGAAAGCAAACTCACCGGAGAGACAAGGGAGTTTGAAGCCAGGGTTGAGTATCCACTGGAGAATTGTGGTCAAGTGTTTTAAAGTACAGCAGGTTGGCTCAGCTGTATGATTCCTTCCTGGTTTCTGGTGCATGCCGCTGGCATTGGTAGAATCATTTCTAAAGAAACAAAACAAAAGAGGATAAGCCATTCTTTCAGAAACGATGATGAATCAAGTTTTGAACATGCTGGGTTTTGAGGCACAGGTGGGACATCAGTGAAATAGCATGAGTAGGTAGTCAGTTACACGGGCCTGGTGGGTAGGAAAGAAACAGATGGTCGTGTATCAGTGGCAGAGATGTTGGCTAGGGTATGGGAGCTGAAACCAAGGGCACAGTTGATATCACTACAAGAGAGGGTAGCTTGGAAGAGAAAGGTTAACTGAACCCCTGGGGAAACCCTGATGGGAAAGTCACATGCATTTCTCAGGCATGCCAATGTTGACACAGATTACTGTAACTCCTGAGGGCCAGAAGCCATGTCTTTGAGATTCATTCATTCTCTGCCTCTGGCATAGCGTGGACCACATTGAAGGTAATTCTAAAATTCATTACTATTTGATTTCATTGCACTTTTCATTTACCAGAATCTTGTCATGGTTTGCTAGTGTATCATTTTCTCAAAAAGATTAAATAAGGACCGTTTTACAAATATGAGATGAATGCCTGAAGGGATTTTGTTTAATTCATTCATTAGCTCGGCACCCACTAAGATGTTACCACCACTTCAAGCAAGAATCTCAAGGCAGACACATATACAATCAGTAATACTTAAACGAATTTGATTTGATAGATGCAAATAGATATGCAAATAGAATGCAAATGGATGCAAAACTGCCTTCTACCAAAGGAAAGGGGGGCCAACTGTACTTCCAGTGGACAAGATTCATTTACATATAGCTAGACAAGTTCATCTGCATCCACATCAATTATGTACAATCTATCGAGTTGCAAAATAGCTCAAAGACAAGAAAGGCACAGAATATCCCATAGAATTGGTCAGCCCAGAAGGGTACATGAGACAACACTTGTTTTCCCTTGGAAGACACTATAATCTTTTAGGTTCATTTCAATGTCTTTCATGATTTTGCCTATGCTTTAAAAAAAAAAAAGTTACCCTTATCATTCTTATTAGTTTGAAAAAAAAAACTAATAAAATACTAATCTGTTATAAAATACACATGGAAGAATGTTCTGGCACTATCGTACCCAATTTGGGGTACTAACTGATTAGGAAGATGAGGCAGAATTTGGGAGCCCCTAGGATGAGTCTGTTTCTGGTTGGAATGGGAAACATTTAAGAATCAAATTAAATGATCTCAAATCCACTCTGGAATGAAACAGGTTATAAGGAAAATACAGAAGATGTTGAAATGGACCTGTTGGCTCATTGTGAGCTTTCCTGGTTGAATAGAGACATCTACCATGATGCTTGTCCTCCATGTCCCACCCGTCCCATACCTGCTATCCTGGCACCAAAGGGCCACCAAATTTTAGGCTCATTCTGCAGTTCCAAATGGAAACCCTCTGTTCCCACAGAAGTAGACAGAATGACTTTGGTTGCTGGAAGCGTCAGCTGCTTTAGTCCAACAGTTCAAGAGAGGATCAGAAGAGCTTAAGGACGATATTGGAAAAAAATGCTCGGACGAATTTCCAGAACACAATATTTCTCTTTGCAATTTTTGAGTGTTCTGTAGCCAACCTGCCCCCCAAAATTGAAAACTATAAATAGAGAGGAGTGGGAAGGATAAATGAGAACCTGTCACAGTGCCAGCAAAAATAGGGAACTGAGAATTTTCCAGAGATTCAGAGTCAAAGGGGGTTAATATTTACTTAGAAAAGAAGTAGTGGGCACAAGCTCTAGGATGAAATGAAGGCAAGAGAGGCAAGTTAGGGAATGGAGAGAGAGACTTGAAGATAAAAAAAAAAGTCAACTTAAAGTCTCATTCTTCATTAAGGAAAGTACAGATCAGAGAAGAGGGGAGAGACTAGGATATAGTTGATCACCGATTGTGTCTGGCTCTGATTAGAAGCTTTGTATCCACTTTTTAATTTCATCTTCCAGCCTGTTTCCTGGATTCCATCTTCTATTTCCTAATGAAATAGGTACCATCACCAAAGACGAGAGTCAAACATGTAACAGTAGTCAAATCTTTAACAGCGCGGACAACTAACTAACCAAAAGCTGGCCCGGGGACCCCTGCAGAGTCAAGTGTTACATGCCCAGTGCCTGGATCGCGAGGCCATGGTAGGGATCTTGGGAAGGGTTCAGGGTAGGGAGACACACAGCAGGTTCTGGCCAGAGGCTAGTCACCAAACTTTGTGTGGCTGAAGGGGTGTGTACCAGCTGAATGTCAGCTCCCAGATGAAACTGAGGGAAATGTCCTTTGGGAAGGTTTCCGCTGACTCTCTGCCTTTCCTTTGTCCTCCCCAGGGTGTTCCATTAGCATTTGGGGTCTGGTGTCTTGCCTGTTGCTCCTGGCTTTGGTGGGCCATGCCACTGCCACAGCCAGGGCTCCAAGTGGCAGTGCACTGTATGGGGTCTTGACTATTCCCTCCTGATTCTCGGAAGGAGAACAGGCAGTAGGGATTTTCATTCTTTATTGGCACCTGCTCTCTTCAGCAACCCCAAGATCAGTACCCCAGGCTGCACAAGCTCAGGTTCATGTCTTTACCAAAGGCTGGCAATAATTTCAGAAAGGAATGACAATGAAGGTAAAAAACAGTTCAACTACTCGCTCATCTGGACTTCTAGGGCAGGTGGGTTTCCCAGACAACTTTGTTCCGTTGGTCTGGCACCCTTGCCCCCCCTCTCAGTGCCTTGGTGATGAGTGTGGGCCTTGCTGTTTGCGCTGCCTGAATTTGCCCTTGTTGCTTATTAGCACTGTGGCCCTGGGCTAAAAGTCATGCCTCTCAGAGCCAATCGGAATAGCTTATTAGACCTATTGCTTCTGGCATAGTTGGCCTGTGCAGAAATCTCTCTTCTTTATCCCTCCTCCTTCTCAGTCTTCCCCTCCTCCACCTCTTCCTCCTCCTTCTTTGATGTGTAAACCAAGGTATTTGGGGAGCAGGGAATGATGTGATGTTTGGGATTTACTTTAAGATATATTCCAGACCTCCCCCCTCCCCAAAAAACAAAAATACAGGCACTTTGGGGGCAGTAGAAGGAGGAGGGCCTATACAACAGTTGGGGAAGCAGAGTGATAAGTACTCGGAAGGGCCGGGATCCTTCTGCTCTACACACTTTGGTGTATGCTTGAGAATTTTCATAATAAGAGTAAACAACAAAGACCAAATAATGAGGCTTTCATTCCCTATATCCAAATGACCACAACAGGGCATAGAATGCACTTTCATAGTTGCTCCCCTGGCAATTTATTCTGATTCTCCAAATAAGATTCCAGCTCTCATCCTTCCTGTCATGGTCTCTGGATATTGACTGGGAACGTTTTCCTCAAGAAGGCCTTGCCAGGCCCACTTCTTTCAGATTCTGTACTCACGTTTTAAAGATTTTTTTAAATTTATTTATCAGAGAGAGAGGGGGGGGGAGAGAGCGAGCACAGGCAGACAGAATGGCAGGCAGAGGCAGAGGGAGAAACAGGCTCCCTGCTGAGCAAGGAGTCAGATGTGGGACTGGATCTGAGGACGTTGGTATCATGACCTGAACCAAAGGCAGCTGCTTAACCAAGTGAGCCACCCAGGCGTCCCTGTACTCACGTTTAAAAAAAAAAAAAAAGTGACCAGTTTCCCGTTTGGAGTGACTGGAATGCAACTCACTGTAAGCCATTGTCTTGCTGTGTCCCATCCCTTTCTAAGGACTGCTCCTGCTATCTCTGGGAGATCACAGCATTGGGAGGGGCAGCCCAGGCCTGGGCTATTACAGCAAAGCTGCAGCCTGAAGGGCACGCCTGAGGTCTGTGGTTTGAGCTGTCAGAGTCTCACCGAGCAAAAAAAAGAGAAATGAATCATCATTTGACCATGACATTCCCACTAAAGGGGAGGACAGTGGGAGAAAGAGCAAGGGAAGAGGAAAGAAAAATCTCAAAATAAATGTGGGGTGGATGGCAGGAGGAGGAGGGGGTCTCGGAAATTGGGGGCAGGTGTGGCGATCGAACCAATGCTAGCCACAAACACACGATTCCGCCCATTCTAGAGCTGACTGGACATAAACATGCTCGCGCATCTACTTGTCGGCTGGATTTTGTCGGCCGGCCAGTTGCGAGGTGATTCTTTAAGAACTCTGAGAACCCAAACTTGTGGCCGCCCTGCAGCTGAGCCTAAGTGGAGCTGGGAACTGCCCACACGACCCGAGGCTGCCAGCTGACCACCTTCCTCCCTAAAGATCGCTGGAGCCAAGCTCGGCGGGGGAGAAGCCACGCTGGCGGGTGGGTGCCAGGGCTAAGGGCGGAAGCCGGGTTCCCACAGAGGCCTCCGCGCCCAAGCGGCTGCAGCGGCGGCGCACGGGGACCAGAGGCCTGACACCGGGACGCGCCCCCCACTCTGGACAACCGGCCACAGAAGTAAAGGGCCAGCATCCCGCCACGGCTATGCTTCCCGCGGGACAATCTCGGGAGAAGGTCCTGGAAGAGGCTCGCAGGCCGATTTTCCGAGGGAAAGGGCGAGGTGGGGAGGGAGCGCCCCTGTCCCTCCCCGCCCTCCCCTTTCCCGCTCACCCGGCATTACCAGCGGAGGGGCTGCCCCGCAGAAATGTACGCGAGGTTGTAGTGTCGCCCTCCGCGGCAGGGAGGCAGCATCACCTGCTGGCTGCGGCAGCGGTCCTCGGGCCTCTCTTGGCCGAGGCAGGCGGAGGCGGGCCTGCGGTGTCCTCTTTCATTGGGCGCGGCTCAGGCGCTGCCATGTTGGAGGAAGCGGTGCTTTCTGTGCGTGGAAACGCCGTGGCTTCACCCGTAGCGTCGGGGAGCGCAGCCTCCTACCTTTCCTCCTCGCTCGAGTGTCGGTGCTGAGAGGCGGCTGCCAGCGGGATGGAGAGAAGTAGGATGAACCTGCCCAAGGGGCCGGACATGCTCTGCTTCGACAAGGACGAGTTCATGAAGGTGCGCGCCTGGGCTCTGCTCCCCGGAGCCAGGCCGTGGGTGGCCTGCCCTCCTCGGCCCCCCGGGGCCTCTCCTCGGGCTTCTCCTGCGGGCTTCCTGGGTCCCCGCCCCGGACGGTTCCTCGGCGGGGACCTCACTGCACTTTGCAGTGAGTCTCTTCGCCTCGGGTGGGCTAGGTGCAGCCTGGAGAAAGCAGTCCTGTGAAATCGTGCACATTGAATGAAAAGGCCTGAAAGTTCAGGGCAAGTGGTTTTGAGCTAAATGTAAAAGCCCCGGATCCGTAGGACCCGCCTCTCCCCCGGCCTGACAGAAGCCTCCCAGTGCCTTGTGCCTAGAAGCTGAGCTACTGTGCGTTGAACACATCTCTGAACGCACGTACTTACCAGGAATCGGGTCAAAAAGGCACTTAACCTAACGGTTATGCCTGACTTTCGACTTAAGCTCCCGGAATGAGAAATCTGAAAGACTGTACTGTCCTTACTGGTTCTGGTCCAGTACTACAAAGCATACCAAGCTCCTTTTCTAAAGTTGCCCTACTTCTCTTGGTGAGGTCAGCCTGGAGCTGGCAGCAGATAACTGTAGGACATAAACTTACAGAATAGAAATTTAAACTGAAAAGACTTTACTGACAGACATAGCCTTGAAAATGTCCCAAGGTTTGAATCAGAGCCAGGAGGAGCTTTATCAGTTTTCTGTATCCCCCTGGGTCTGTACTTAAAGTATCAAAACGTATATGTTTAATTTCTAAGGATTGGGATTTAGTAGCTGGTTTCAGTGTTAAAAAGTTTTGGCTCTGTAGGTACCTAAAATTCTGAAAAGAGTTTGAATTTCTTGCTTTTTAATGGCTTCAAGTCATAATATGTTTTTTTCTTTTTTGGGTTAACCAGCTAGTTCCTTTTTGATACTTGCATTCAGATCACATCTCCCAAACTCTGGCTTTAAAAGTGCTTATGTCTGGATCCTCTGCGGTGTGGCCATATCATTTTTAATATGTAGGGATGCCTAGACGAAGGTATATTGTACTCTTGTTCTTGTATGGTGATGTTAAGCCACTGTAATAAAAGGTGTAAATTGAATGGAGTGTCTGAAGGAGAGCACAGAGTGAATTCTCTGATCCAGAAACCTTTTGTTAACGAAGGACACGTGATAAGGAGAGAGGTCATTGGAAGAAGAAAAGGCACACACACAGACTTAAAGAATCTCAAAGCACGGAAGTCTCTTTAGCTTGACTGTCTTTGGACTTCGTCAGGCTTTCTTTGGGCCTAACACTAGCATTTTCTCACACTTCCTCGCCCCGCCATCTTTCTCACTCTGTGCTGACAGAATGCCTTTGGTCAAAGCAGCTTCAGAAAATAGAAATCTCAGAATAGCAGTTTTAAAGTAGGACTTATAGGTAGGAAGAGAGCAAACTGGGAAAGTGGCTAGAATGCCAGCAATTCCATATTCTTTCAAGACTCTGAAATTTCTGAATATAATGTACAATTTGTAGTGTTAATGAACATGACCCCTTCATACATAGAAGGAAAATACATGGAACAGCTGTTCTGTGTAAAGTGGTATTGATCTTCTATGTGGGAGCTGGAGATAAAGGTTATTTGCAATTTGTGTTTCCGTCAGAGAGATGTTTTGTTAAGTTACAGTTCCGAGGCAGAAATGAGTGGAGAGCTTGCTGTCGGGGTTGTATTTCTACATAGGTGTCTTGTTTGGCACATTTTGGAATGAGACTGGGATGGTAGAAAGGGAGATGGGGTGGGGCTGCGGGTTGCACCTTGGACACTGCATACATTGAGGGGTCCACGTTGATGCAGTTTTCATGGTAGAGCTGCAGTCAGGTTTACAGCAGGAAGTTGCATGGTCATATCTGTTGAGTTCGAGCTGACTGGTGGCAGGAGACTACTTAAAAAGTCATGTTTATGAGATCTAATGAGAAATAGAAGGGGGAAGGTATGCAAAAGAGGTAGGTGATCAAAGTGCAGGAATGGCAGATGGGGAAGGGTCACCTGGGGCACAGGCACTGGCAACATCATACTTTGTCAGCTTAGAAATACGAAAATCCTTTGGGTTGACAGCCAACTAATAGATGAGCAGGACATAAGGTATTGGTAGTAGGGGGAGAAAGTGGCATAACAGATAAATTAGACCATTTACATGGGTGTGCTATTGACATCACATGTAGCCTTCCTCTTCCATCTCAACATATGACTTCATCTCCAGTAGTACAGAAAAATTAGCAGCCATCCCACGGGACCTCCTCCATCCTGCTGATCATGATCCCATTTTTGTATTTGTCCCCTTCTCCTCCTTGCCTGGTATGGGGAGGGGCTCTCCTTCCTCCTCGGGTTCAGTCTCCACTCTGGCTCGGAGTTCATGCCCTCCCGCCCTTCCAGGAGCCTGCGAGGATCCTCTCCCCTGCACTCCTTCCCATCACGCGCTCCTGTTTGATCCTCTCCCACTTGACTGCCCCACCTCTAGGTATTGCCCTGTCACTGTCGCGCATCACAGCCAGTGCTCAGGGGTTGACTTGACTTTTCCACCTTCCACCCTTCAGGCCCTGTCGTTCCACTAAAGAGTTCTTACCAAACTGTTTCTAAGTCAACGCACCTGACCTTTCTCTCTCTCCTTACTCAACATCGCAGTAGACCAAATGCTCTGCATTGCTTCCTGTCTTTCTTCTACCTCTCTGATGTGTCTCCTGTGCAAAGTCATGCTCCTGCTAGCCACTGAATGCTGATTATGGGCTCAGCCCCGTGTTCCTTTCTTTCCCTAGATGACCTTTTGTGCAGCTTCATGACCACCTATCAGCCGGTAAGGCAGATTCCTGTCTCTGGCCCACACGCCTCCTGAGCACCAGTTCTGTGTATCGGGCTTGCTGACCTTTCTTCTCGGATGTGTCTATGGCTCCTCAGACTCATCAGGTTCAAGACGGAATTCATGAGCACCTTCTCCACTGAAAACCACCTTTCTTATTCTGTTGCCTCTCTCAGTAAACACTTCATCCGTTTAGCCTGGAGTCGGGAAACCAGAAGTCAACTCCTACTCTGTCACCTTTCCAAAATCTAGTCTGTCACACCAAGTCCTGTGGATTTCGCTTCCTAAACCTCTTGAGTCCATTTACTTCCTTCCATCTCTTCTCGTACCTTTGCAGTGTGCCCTTGCCATCACACCGTAGAAGCTTCTCACCCAGTCTCCATGTGCCTTCCTTGTCTTTCTGGCCCCTGGTCTACACTGCAGGCAAGACACTCTTGTCAGAATGCGGATGTGATCTTGTATGTACCAGGTGACTGGTCAGTCCACCAGCTCTTGAAAAACCATTTTCCCACGCACTCGAATGTATTTCAAAGAGAATCAGTCCCGCATGGGGTAGTTTTCCTTGGTAGATCGTTTGTTTCTGCGCTGAGCCATCTGCCTCCTTCGAACTTCTCTGTGTCAGTTCCTCTCTGTAACCTGTGGCTTCGTTGGCACCCCAGGTAGGCACATGATGACCTTTTCCATGAGAAGTGAAGGCAGGAGCCCTCTGGATGGTGAATGTATGTACTCTCATGTTCCATAGGTAAAAGAACCGTGTGTGTGGGTCGGGGGGTAAGTCCTTGAGGCTCCTTCCTGTTCTAATTGTGTGAACTGGGAATTTTGAGACAGAAAGCAGGTCCTGTGTGTCCTTGTTTGCAGGGAGCATGCATTCTGATGGACAAAACGGAAAAGGGGAAGAATGAGCAGCTACTCAGATCTGTTTGTACTGTGCTGGCTGATTAGCTGTGACCTGCAGATGTGGGTCCCATCCTCGGCTCTGCTCTCTGCCTGCTTATGTCTAACTTGGGGCAAATCACTGGCCTCTGGCCTTCTGTTTGCTTGTTAGTATAATGAGGTGGTGCTTATCTATGTCATCTTTGCCAGCTCCTCTGAAAAGACTCCAGTCCATCCTGGCTTGCAGATAAGGAAACTGAGGCCTGATGTGTGATGACTTTCTTTAAAGCCACACAGCTTGTTGGGGCCAATCACAGGCCAGATCTCCTGACCCCCACGCATCAGTCCTTGGAAATCCTACTGTAATATGTTCCTTTCCAGAGGCCACAGGTGGGAACTGAGGGAAGTGGGACAATCAGAACATTAAGAATAGCGCAGGAGATGGCACAATGTCCGCATGCCTTGGCACCTGCATTTCACCAATAGGGCCACCTCTTACCTTAGAAGAAGTTCCCACAGGGCTGGTGATCTGGATGCCTGTCCTGGAGCTTAGCTAGTGTAAACGGGGTGAGAGGGAAGTGATGGCTGTTTGAGGTGGATTTTGTTGATGGCGGCTGGAGATAGCAGCTGACAGAGGAGGAAGAGGGAAGAGTGACAGATGGCAGATAGCCGCAGGCCCTCAGGTCAGCCACTGCTGCTCAGGGTCGCCCATCCCCAGGAGCCGTCTTCGTATCACAGGAGCTGAGTGCTTACCCTGTGGGTTCTTAGTTCGATGTCACATCTTGGTGACAAGATTCCATTCTCTTCCGCATCAGTTTGAGACAGACATCGTAATGAAATTCTAATTAGCCAAATATGGAATGTAAGCCTGGAACTCATTTTATAGCAAAATTTTCTCATGTGAACTACTTTCCCTGATGATAGAGGAGTTGTGACGATGTAACATCAGATAAAGTTTATCTGATTGGCACTTGTAAGAAGGGTTCCCGGCAAAAAAGAACTGTTTTGTTGTTGTTGTCCTCCCTTTTGATCTTTCCTTTCCATTCTTTTTTTTTTTTTTTTTGTCTTCTGAGCGGTCATCTGATTTGTAAAAAGATGCAACAAAAAGTAAAATGGTACAAGATAATCAGTTTCAAAACATAAAAAAGTGAATATCTTTAGCCATAGCTCAGAACAGAGGAACTGGGTAAGGAGAATTGCTTGTATGGACTGGCAACAGGAAAAGTTGGTAAAGGAGAGCTGAGGAACTCTATTAAGACATAGGAGTGAGGGGCTCTGTCATCATCTGGCATTCGCTCAGTGTCGTCTATATGGTTAGAGATGTCCATGATGGGAACTCCAGCAATCTTCTGGGTCTGGGTCAGCTGATGCCACAGTGTAACACTCTGAATGACTTCCGTACTGAGCAGTCATCTGCATAGTTTGTCTTGTGTGTACGTGGTAATCGTTTGAATCTTGGCTCTTTCGCAATCCTTAGAGCCTCTTGATACTTTCACCCCGGTTTCTCAGTTTCAGCCATTACACAGTCAGTTGTACAACTGGTACACTTGGCACACAGCCCGTCCATCATTGACCGGTCAAGTTTGGCCTAAATAGAAAAGTTGATAAAGTCGGTACCAACCAGGATGTGGTAAGTCGGCCCAGCTGTGTGTTTATATTGGAAAAAGCAGGAGGAATGTTGGGGGACTTCTCTTTCCTTGAGTGCATGGGATCCTTCTTTTCTTTCTTTTTAGGTTTTAATCTGTCCTTCTCTCAGAGAAGGATCTCAGAGCTAAGCATTCGCTTCCCGGTCACATACTTGCTTGCATTCTCTTGCTTCCCCATGTTCACACCATGCCCATTTCTCCTTGCTTTTGATTTTCTAATTCACTCTTTGTAGTACTATAAAACTTATTTAAATAAAATGTTGGCCTACTAAGTTCTTTGTTCAAAATTTGGGAGCAAGAAATATTATGTAAATATATCTTTTTGTTATTTAACTAGTCTTACAACATTTAGCATCAAATTTCTTGAAACATTTAAACAAATTAATCACAAACTGGGGCTTGGGCTCTTTTTTTTAAAGTAATCTCTATACCCAACATGGGACTTGAACTCACAACCCTGAGATCAAGACCTGCACGCTCCAGTGACTGAACGAGCCAGGTGCCCTTTGCGCTTTTTGTTTTTAAGTTCCTCAGGTGAGGGGGTGCCTTAGTGGCTCAGAGGGTTAAGCTTCTGCCTTCAGCTCAGGTCATGGTCTCAGGGTCCTGGGATCGAGCCCTGCATGGGACACTCTGCTCAGCATGGAGCATGATTCCCTCCCTCTCTGGTACTTGTGATCTCTCTCTCTGTGTCAAATAAATAAATAAAATCTTTATAAAAAAAAGTTCCTTAAGTGATTCTAATGTGTGACCAGTGTTGAGAACTCTAGGACTGGATAATTCCTTTAAATAGCTCAAGAAATTAATTTTTAAAAGCAAACTAAAAGCCTACATAGATTATGATTGGTGATAAATTGAGGGGAAAAAAGAGATAAAGAGAAGTCAGCTGGAACAGAGTGTAATTAGGTACTCAAATATTTGTTAGATGGATAAATACATTTACGGAATGTACGGGTTTTTTTTTTTTTGTCTCTTCATAAATATGTCAAATGGGTACATAAATTCAACAAAGGAGTTTGATATAAAATTGATTAAAATGTTAGAACAGAAGTTTTTTAGAATTTCAGTGTTACTATTTCATGATGCTTTTAAGATGATCTCTCTGTAGATGGTAGGAAGATCTTGTTAGCCTATGTTTTTAATTTCTCAAGCTTGAATAATTTAGTCACCGAACAAAGATTTAGAATGAGTTTTGGGAGACCCACCTAGCTGGGTCAGAGATTTGAGAGCAGGGGCTGGAGGGAAGAGCTCCAAGGACATTTTTGTATACATGCTGATACCTTGGGCGGGATACTGTTGGTATCCCACACTTCCTGTGGCTAGCTCCTTTGTGTCATTTGGATCTCAACTCATTGTTCTATATTTCCTGGTTCATCCAAGTTAAAATACATCCCATTTGTCACTCAGACCTTTACTGTGTCCTGTTTTCTTTTTAGCTGTGATCACTATTCATTAATCACTATTTGATCACTGTTCATTAATATAATGTTTGTTTACATATTTATTTTCTCATTTCTGCATTAGAATATCTGCTCCTTAAAAGCAGAGACCTTGTCTTTTCTTTTCATGACTGTGTCCCCAGGTCTTCGAGCAGAGCTGGAGTTGCATGATAAATATTTGAGGAATATTTATGGGATATACAGGGACATTTATTCATCTCTGTTGTCCATTGTTTTCAAGAATGGTTGGAAACACACACATACGTGAGCTCACACAAACTTTCTATGTCTTTCAACCCCTATGTAGTGTGCAGATTAGTGCTTAACTATTTTGGTTTTTGGTCTCGATGAAATGGGACATGTTTCAGGGCAGAGCTCATAAATTTCATATGCCCTCTTAGTACTTCTCATCATTACAGAGTGATGGTTCTGGGGGATTCTGCTTCTCGTGGAGATAGTATATAGGGATTTTATAAGTCCATGTATCCGGGAAGGAGTGTTTTACTTCTTGGCAGCTTAGAGAACTTCAATCTTTCCAAATTCCATGTAATTTTCATAGCATTAAAGCTACTAATTTCAGATTATTGGTAAGTTTTAAATGATTAATTCCCAGGTTACTTTGAATTAGTCTTTGCTTGCCATCCCTGATTGCAGCTAGTTAGTAAAGTAGTTAAACTGTTAAATTCTACTTGGGTTTAATTTTGAGCGATGTCACTGCTTCTCTAATGCTTAATGGTTCTTAATTACCTGCAGCTTGTCTGGTTTGCTCATTTATTTTCCTGTGTTCCAACACCTCTTGTGATCTCCCAACTTCTGGCCTTTTGGGGGATTTGTACTTTAACTGGTACAAAGAGAAGATATTTTTCTTCTAACTTCACTATCTCCTATTATTAATGTATTACATTATTGTGGTACATGTGTTACAACTGATGAACCAGCATTGATACAGTATTAATTAAAATGCATGGTTTACATTAGGGTTCACTCCTCTTTCTATAGTTCTGTGGTTTTTGACAAATGTATAATGTTATTTACCTACTGTTGGTATCTTACAGCCTAGTTTCATTGCCTTGAAAACCCCTGTACCTCATCTATTTGTTTCTTCTCCTCTCTCTGCACCCTCCTCGCTCACCCCTCAGCCCGGGATCTTTTGACTGTCTATAGTTTTAGCTTTTCAGAGGCACCTGGCTGGCTTAGTTGCTAGGGCATCTGACTCTTGATCTCGGGGTTGTGAGTTCTAGCCACCACATTGGGTATAGAGATGACCTAAAAAATAAATAAAAATAAAAATGTTGGTTAATTTTTACCTTTTCCAGAATGCCGTAGAGTTGGAATCATATAATATTTAGCCTTTGAGACTGGTCTTTCACTTAGCAATATGCATTTAAGGTTCTTCGAAGTCTTGTGGCTTAATAATTCATCTTTTAATTGTCGAATAATCCATTGTGTGGGTGTGGCACAGTGTACCTGTTCACCTACTGAAGGAGATTTGGATTGCTTCCAAGTTTTGACACTTCAGAGAATAAAGCTGCTGTAAACATCCGTGTGCAGGTTTTTGTGTGGACACTAGTTTTAAGCTCTTTTGGGTAAATACAAAGGAGCACAATTACTGATCTTATAGCGGGAATGTGTTTAGTTCTGTAAGAAACTACCAAGCTGTCTCACACAGTGCTTCCCATTTTGCATTCTGACCAAACAGTGAATGATGTTCGGTTGTCCCACATCCTTGTTAGCATTTGGTATTACTAGTGCTTTGGATTTTTTATATTCTACGTGATATGTAAGAGTACCTTGTTTAAATTTGCAATTTCTTAATGACATACAAAGTTGAGCATCTTTTCAGATCCTTTTTTTTTTCTTTTTTAAAGATTCTATTTATTTATTAACAGCACAAGCACACGGAGAGGTAGCAGCAGGCAGCGGGAGAGGGAAAAAAGCAGGTTCCTCACTGAGCCGGGGGCCCAGTGTGGGGTTCAGTCCCAGGACTGGGTTTCCCAACCACCGCTCTTTTCACATTTTTAAATTAGGTTTGATTTCTTGTTGCTACTAAGACATCTTTATATTATATTTCTTATTTTAAGTCCTTTACCATGGATGTGTTTTGCAGATATTTTCTCTACTCTGTGACTGGTCTTTTCATTCTCTCTCTCTCTCTCTCTTTTTTTTTTTAAGATTTTATTTATTTATTTGTCAGAGAGCGAGCGAGAGCAAGCACAGGCAGAGAGTGGAGGGCAGAGTCAGAGGGAGAAGCAGGCTCCCTGCAGAGCAAGGATCCCGATGTGGGACTCAATACCAGGACGCTGGGATCATGACCTGAGCCGAAGGCAGCTGCTTAACCAACTGAGCCACCCAGGCATCCCGTCTTTTCATTCTCTTAACAGTGTCTTTTACAGAAAACTTTAATTTTAACAAAGTCCCTCTCATCAATTTTTTTCTTTCATAGATCATGCTTTTGGTTTTATATCTGAAAAGTCATTGCCAAATCCAAGGATCCCTACATTTTTTCTTATGTCATCTTTAAGAAGTTTTGCATTTTACGTTTAGGTTTTGTGAAAGGTGTGAAAAGTTTGTTTTTATTCTTTTCATTTGTTTGTTTTTTCTTATCAATGTCCCATTGTTCGGTTCCATTTGTTGAAGACTGTCCTTGCCATTGAGTTGCCTTTGCCTGTGTGTGTGGATGTTTTTCTGGGCTCTCCACTCTGTTCCAAGCGCCTGTCTCTTTTGCCAGGCACCTTCTGTCTTAATCACTATAGCTTTAATAGTAAGTCTTGAGATTGGGTGGTGGCAATCCTTAATTTCCTTTTTTCCCCCCGCTCTTTAATATTTTGTTGACTACTCTGGGACTCTTGGTTTTCCAGTTTTCCATCCAAATTTTAGAGTCAACATGTTGGTATCCACAGAATAACTTCCTGGCATTTTGATTGGGATTGCATTGAGTCTGTCGATCAGTTTGGGAAGGACTGACCTCTTAACAGTATTGAGTGTTCTTACCCAAGATTATGGACTTTCTTTCCACTTCACATCTTACCTTGCTTGTTATCTTTCATCAGAATTTTATACTTTTTCTCACATAGATCTTGTGCATATTTCGTTAGATTTGCACCTAAGTATTAATTTTTTTTGGTATGCTAATGTAAATGGTCTTGTGTTTTTAACTTCAAATTCCACTTGTACATTGCTGGTATATATGAAAGCAATTGACTTTTTAAATTTTTTAATTAAAATTCAATCTCATTAACATATAGTGTACTTTTAGTTTCATGGTTAGAATTTCGTGATTCATTGGTTGCATACAACACCCAGAGCTCATCCCAACAAGTGCCCTCCTTAAAACCTCTCACCCAGTTACCCCAACTTTCCCCTCTCCAGTAACCCTCAGTTTGTTTCCTGTAGTTGTCTCTTGTGATTTGCCTCCCTGTCTGTTTCTATTTTTCCTTCCCTTCTCCTATATTCATCTGTTGTTTCTTAAGTTCCACATGTGACTGAAACTATATGGTATTTGTCTTCCTCTGGTTCCATCCATGTCCTTGCAAATGGCAAGATTTTGTTCTTTTTGATGGCTGAGTAATGTGTGTGTGTGTGTGTGTGTGTGTGTATACCACATCTTTATCCATCCATTTGTTGATGGACATCTGGGCTCTTTCAATAGTTTGACTATAAACATTGGGGTGCTTTTGCCCCTTCAAATCACTTTGTGTACTTTGTATAAACATCTAATAGGGCAATTGCTAAGTCGTTGGGTTGTTACATTTTTAACTTTTTGAGGAGCCTCCATACTGTTTTCCAGAGTTGCATTCCCACCAACAGTGTAGGAGGATTCCCCTTTCTCCACATCCTCGCCAACATCTGTTGTTTCCTGACTTGTTAATTTTAGCCATTTTGACTGATGTAAGGTGGTGTCTCATTGTGGTTTTGATTTGTATTTCCCTGATGCTGAGTGATGTGGAGCCCATTTGGATGTCTTCTTTGGTCTGTTCATGTCTTCTGTCCATTTCTTGACTGGATTTTTTTGTTTTTTGGATGTTGAGTTTGATAAATTCTTTATAAATTTTGAATACTGGCCCTTTGTCTGATACATCATTGGAAAGGAATTGACTTCTGTATTTTAGCTGTGTATCGTGCAGTCTTGCTGTAATCACTTGACTAGTTTCAGGAGGGTGTGGGTGTGGGTGTGGGGTGTGAAGTCTTTGTATTTTCTGTAGACAGTCATGTCATCTGTGAACAAAGTTTTATTCTTTCCCAGGTTGTATACCTTTTGTTTCCTTTTCTTACCTTATTTCATTAGTTTGGCCTTCCAGTATAGTATTGAATAGTAGTAGTAGGAGGGACATCCTTGGCTTGATTCCCTGTCTTCTATTTTCTCAGTATTAATATCATGTTAGCTGTGGATTTTTGGAGACATTCTTTATCAAGTTGAGGAAGTCCTCCTATTCCTAGTTTCCTGAGGGTTAATAATGAAGAGGTGTGGATTTTGTTAAATGTTTTTTTCCTCCCTTCATTGATATGATCATGTGATTTTTTTTCTGTTGATATGATGGATCACATTGATTTTCTAATGTTGAACATTTTCTAATGTTGCATACCTGGAATAAATCCTACATGATCCTGGTGTATAATTTTTTAATATAGTGTTTGCTTTTATTTGCTAATTTTTGTTGAAGATTTTGTGTCTGTGTTCATGAGAGATACTAGTTTGTAGTTTCTTTTCTTGTAGTATTGGTTTTGGTGTCAGGGTAATAATGTACTCCTAGAATGAGTTAGGAAGTATTTCTTCTAGTTCTAATTTATGGAAGAGATTTTAGAGAATTGTGTAGTATTCCATAAATGTTTGGTTAAATTTACAGTGATTGGGATTGTTAGCAGTAGCCCTCCATTCTTTCATATGATATTAGTAATTTATGTCTTCTACCTTTTTTTCTTTGTTTGCCTGGCTAAGGGTGTATCTCTTTTATTGATGTTTTCAAAGAAACAGACTTGGAGTTTATTGATTTAAAAAAAAATTCCTGGTTTTAATTACATTGATTTCTGCTCAAATTTTTATTTTTTTCTACTTCCTTTAGGGTTTTTTTTTTATGATTTTATTTGACACAGAGAGAGTCCGTGAGAGAGGGAATACAGGCAGGAGGAATGGGAGAGGGAGAAGCAGCCTCCCTGAGCAGGAAGCTCTGATGCAGGGCTCTGTCCCAGGACCCTAGGACCATGTCCTGAGCCAAAGGCAGATGATTAACCAACTGAACCACCCAGGAGCCCCTCCTTACTTTAGATTTGATTTTGTTGTTGTTGCCTAAAATGGAAGTTTAGATTATTGACTTGAATCTTTTTTTTCTATTATTTGCATTCAGTACTGTATTTTCCCTTTAAGCAGCATTCCACACATTGCTACATTGTATTTTGTTGAGACTGGTCTCCTGTCATTTAAAAGTGTGTCATTTAATCTCTATGTATTTTGGACTTCTTCAGCTATCTTCTGTTACTGATTTTTAATTCCATTGCGGTCTGAGAACATACTTGGTATAATTTTTATTTTTAAAAATTTGTTGTGTTTTGTGGCCCAGAATTATTCTGTCTTGATGAGTGTTCCATATGAGCTTAAGAAGAATGTGTGTTGCACTAATACTGGGCAAAATTGTCTGTGTACATCTGTTGTACGGTAATTGATGGTGGTGTTGAGTGTGCCATGTCTGGACTGAATGTCCACATCTCTCAGATCCTTGTTGCCCTGCTGCTGGATCGGCCCATTACTGATGGAGAAGTGTTGAAGTCACCAGCTGTGATAATGGAATTGTTTATTTCTCCCTGAAGTTCTGTTAGGTTGTATCTCACCTGTGTTGATCAGGCACACATACGTTAAGGATAATTGTGTCTTCTTGGTCAGTCGATTTCTTTATCATTATGTAATGCTGCTCTTTATGCCTGATAATTTTCCTTCTCTGAAATCTGCTTTGTCTGAAATTCATGTAGCTACTCCATTGTTCCTGTGATTAGTGTTACTTTGGATTTTTTTAATGTATCCTAGCATTTAACTTGTTGATATTTAAGTCGTTTCATTTTTCATCAAAATATAATTCACAAAGCATAATAGTTGCCATTTTAAAGTGTACTCTTCTCTGGTTTTTAGTATATTTACTATGTATATGGTACACATACGTCACTTCTGTCTAATTCCAGAATGCTTCCATCACCCGAAAAATAAACCTCTTAGTTCCAATTCTCCGCTCCCCTTATTTCCTGGCAATCATGAATCTACTTTCTGTTTTTATGGATTTGCCTTTTCTGGAACATCTCATATCAGTGGAATTGTATAACACGTGACCTTTTGTGTCTGGCTTCCTTTAACCTGAGAGTAGAATGTTTTCAGACTTCACTCGTGTTTAGCATGTAACAGTTTAATCCTTTTTATGGTTGTGTAAGAGGCTCTTCCACATTTTATGTATCCATTCATCAGTTGATGGACGTTGGGTATATACTCTTTTGGCTGTTACGAGCAGCGCTGCTGTGCACATTCATGTACAGGTTGTGGCAGGAACATCTGTTGTCAGTTCTGTCAGTGTCATACCCCTAGACGTAGAACTGCTGGTTAATTGTACGTGTGTAACTGTTTGCTGCCTTAGCCACACTATTTTACATTCTCACCGACAATACAGGAGGGTTCCAGCTTCTCCGCCTTCTTGCCAGCACTTTTCTTCTTCTTTTTTTTTTCTTTTTCTTTTTCTTATTTTACCATAGTTGTCCTAGTGGGTGTGACGTGGCATCTGCATGTGCTTTTGATTCGCATTTCCCCAATGACTAAGGATGTCGAACATCCCGACATGTGCTCTTGACCGTCTGTGTATCACCTTTGGAGAAATGTCTATTCAAAAGTCTTTGGCTTGTTTTTAAATTAGGTTATTTGTCTTTTTGTTGTTGAGTTCTAAGAGTATATTTGCATATTCTGTTTATTCGGTCCTTGTCAGACAAATGATTTGCAGATCTCTCTCCCATTCTGTGGGTTGTCTTTTCACTTTCTCCATAGTGTCCTTTGACACACGAAAGTTTTTATTTTGATCAAGTTCAGCTTATCTAATATTTCTTATTGCTTTGTGTATCATGTCTAAGAAAGCTTTGCCCGATCCAAAGTCCTACAGATTTTCACCTGTTTTCTCTGAATGTTACAGTTTTTACTCTTACATTTAAATCTTTGATCCATTTTGAGTTATATTTTTGTGTATGTGTGACGTTGCTGTTCCAAGTTCATTCTTTTGCATGTAGATATTCACTTGTCCCAGTAGTAGGCACTCGAAAAGACTGTTTTTCCCTCCATTAAATGGTCTTGGCATCCTTGTGAAAAATCAGTTGACCGTAAATGTATGGGTTGTAAATACTTTCTTTTTGAATACTTGGGAAATCTACACTATAAAGTAAAACCATTCCTAAAGTAGTAAAACCATTCTTGGTTAAGTGAAATGGGTCTCTATTATGGCACTGTGAGTTTGGGTTTGCTTTTCACAGCAAACGCTGCCTAACCCAGTATTCACAGATGTTCCGAGTTATTTAGTCATGTGTTATGCAACTTTTGTTTATCTGAGAACAAATTCATAAATGTTGAGTACTAATATTACCTAATAGCATTTGTTCACTGAGGCTAAGTTATATAATTTATTTATTTATTTAAGATTTTATTTGAGAGTGAGAGAGTGCAGGAGCAAGAGGAAGGGACAGAGGGAGAAGCAGGCTCCTTGCTCAGCAGAGCGCCTGATGTGGATCTCAAACCCAAGAGACTGGGATCATGACCTGAGCCAAAGGCAGATGCTTAACCAACTGAGCCACATAGGCACCCCAGTTATACAATTTAGAATGCCATCATGAAGTTCAAGAACTTCAACAATGTGTAACTGAGGCAGGGAAAGTGATCGACCTAAAGGTATACAGTTGGTGAGTAGGATGGCCAGGATTATGAACCGAGACCCCCTCCCGTGATGTACTACATAACTATGATGTAAGGTCTGAGATGGTCTCAGGAGAGAAAGGTCCAGGCTAATTTGGTCACCAGTGTAAGAAGCAGGTGGCTTTCTGTAGATGACTGTGAAATTACGGTTTGGTATGAAGTCCTTGTGTCCGACACTAGCAGGGTCAGTCTTTGGTTGATTAACTAAGAAAGTCAGTTTAAACAAGTACTCTTAGGGAATGGTACATACAGTTTTTAGCATTTTATTTGGAAAAAATATATGTACATTTATTCTCCATTGAAACAGTGCCAGGTCTTTTCTCTGGAAACTGGCCTGCAGATTAGATTTCTGAGTTATCACAGCACTTGGGTCGCTCAATAGGTTAGGCATCTACCTTCGGTTCAGGTCATGACCTCGGGGTCCTGGGATGGAGTCCTGCATTGGGCTCCCTGTTCAGCAGGGAATCTCCTTCTCCCATTGCCCCTTTCCCTGCTCATACTGTCTGTCTGTGTCTCAAATAAATAAAAAGAATCTTTTTTAAAAAAGCTTTCTATGTTGTCTTTTTTTGCATTCAGTTTCAGTTTCTTTAACTGAATTGAGTGAGAATCCTGTGATCACTCCCTCCCTGCCTGGTACGTGGTCATCTCACCCATACCTAACTTAGCAAAAATTTTCTTATTGATTTCTTTGTATCAAATCTTTCCAAAGTAGCTGTGTTAGTTTTCAAAAGCACAGTGATTTTTTTTTTGCAGTCATATTTTGTTGGTTTACATAGTGTTTAATGAAGCTATATAATTATGAAGTAAGTGTAGGTGTCCTTAACTAGTTTGGGAATCATCACATTTGATTCTTGCTGACTAAACAGGTCATGGAGTAGCAGAGTCACAGGGGAAGTAGATGGTAATTTATTGCCTCTAAGCATATAAGCCTACCGGGGTATCACAGTATTGTAAAGGGGAAACACAGGATAGCTAATCCTGTGAGACCAATACTTGGAAATAGGTTATGAAAGATTTGGAACATATGTTCAATGGGACACTCAGCATGCACATAAAATATTAATAGAAATGTATGTGTTTTACATAAAGACATTCAAGTTATATTTTTAGATGGGAATTTTTTTTAATAGAATGGGTTTTTATTTTTTATTTTTTTATTATTTTTTTAAGATTTTATTTATTTATTTGACAGAGAGAGAGGTCACAAGGAGGCAGAGAGACAGGCAGAGAGAGGGGGGAAAGTAGGCTCCTGGCTGAGCAGAGAGCCTGATGTGAGGCTTAATCTCAGGACCCTGAGATATGACCTGAGCCGAAGGCAGAGGCTTAACCCACTGAGCCACCCAGGTGCCCCTAGATGGGAAATAGATTAGAAGAGCATGAATATTTGTGTGTGTGTGTGTGTACACATATGTGTGTGTACACACATACATAGAGAAGGTCTGGGGTTTCTATTCAAGATGGTGGCATAGGAGGATCTTGAACTCATCTCTTCTATGAAATAACACACTGAATCTATAGCTCCATATGGACAAATTTCCTGTGGAAAAAACCCTACAACTAGCTGAGTGACTCCTACACATTAGGTGAGTAAGGAAAAAAACCTATGTTGAAGTAAGAATCAGTCTTGCCATAAACCCCACCCCTGGTACAGCAACCTGGGATTGGGAGGGTACTCACAACCCCAGGCTTCTCCCTGAGGAGCAAAGGGTTTGAGCCCCACTTCTGGCACTCCAACTTTCAAGACGTACATCTAAGAGACAAGACCCCAAAACATCCAGCTTTGAAAGCCATCAGAGCTTGCACCCATGAGACCCACAAGGCTATAGCAAACTGAGAAACAGTTCTTAATGCAGTTGCCGAGTAGACTTACCCACCCTGGAACTCAGCACGGAACTAGCAGACTGAAATGCATTCAGATTTCTGTGAAAGAGGCTCATTTGCTTATCTTAAAGCCCTGAGGGGCAGGCATCTAATTTAACATGGATCTAGGAGCCTAGTAAGGTATTCTCCAAAGATGGAGCTGATGGGTACCATCTTTGCGCTGTCACTCTGCCTCGCTTCTGCTTTCTGGTATCTCTTGGAAAGGAGCTTGAATGCACGTATGATGCCCCAAGGTTTGCTGTTGCTACCCAGGGTATACCTCTAGATCACCTGGCTCTAGCGGCCAGCAAGACTCAAACTCACAGTAGTGAGTATCGCAGCATTTACAACAACCAAGACTTGGAAATAACTAAAGTGTCACCAACGGGGTGAATGCATAAGGAAAATGTGTGTGTATATGATGGAATATTACTCAACCATAAAAAGAAGGAAGTCTTGCCGTTTGCAACAACATGGATGGACCTTGAGGATATTGTGCTGAGTGAAATAAGTCAGACAGAGAAAGAGAAATACTATATTATCTCCCTCACGTGTGGAATCTAAAAAACAAAACAAAATGAAGTCATAGAGAACAGATTGGTAGTTGCCAGAGGCGAGGTTGTGGAGGAAATAGATGAAGGGGTCCAGTGGTATAAACTTCCAGTTAATAAGATAAGCCCTGGGGATGTAATGTACATCATAGTGACTGTAGTAAATAATACTGTGTATTATTGTATATTTATTTTATTATTTTTTATTAGAAATATGTATTTTAGCCCCAGGGTTACAGGTCTGTGGATTGTCAGGCTTACATACTTCCCAGCACTCAGCATAGTACATACCTTCCCCAATGTCCACAACCCCACCACCCTCTCCCTACACCCCTCCCCCCAGCAACCCTCAGTTTGTTTTGTGAGATTAAGAGTCTCTTATGGTTTGTCTCCTTCCCAATCTAATCTTTTTTTTTTAAAGATTTTATTTATTTATTGGACAGACAGAGATCACAAGTAGGCAGAGAGGCAGGCAGAGAGAGAGGAGGAAGCAGGCTCCCCGCTGAGCAGAGAGGCCGATGTGGGGCTCGATCCCAGGACCCTGGGATCATGACCTGAGCCAAAGGCAGAGGCTTTAACCCACTGAGCCACCCAGGTGCCCCCCTCCGAATCCTATCTTGTTTCATTTTTTTTCCTTCCCTACCCCCACACCCCCCACTTTGCCTCTCAAATTCCTCATATCAGGGAGATTGTATGATAATTGTCTTTCTCTGATTATTTCACTCAGCATACTCTCTAGTTCCATCCACATCATTGTACATGGCAAGATTTCATTTCTTTTGATAGCTGCATAGTATATTTTATATATATATATATATATATATATATATATATTAAGATTTTATTTATTTATTTGACAGAGATCACAAGTAGGAAGAGAGGCAGGCAGAGAGAGAGGAGGAAACAGGCTCCCTGCTGAGGAGAGAGCCTGATGTGGGGCTCGATCCCAGGACCCTGGAATCATGACCTGAGCCGAAGGCAGAGGCCTTAACTCACTGAGCTACCCAGGTGCCCTATATCATTATATATTTAAAGTTGGTAAAGCTTAAGAGTTCTTAGCACAAGAAAAAAATGTATATGTTTGGTGATGGATGTTAACTAGTTTTAGGGTGGTCATTTCACAACAGATAAAAATATGGAATTTTTATGTTGTACCCCTGAAACTAACATGTGTCCATTATATGTCAGTTTCTTTAAAAAGTAATTGATATATTATTTTTTTAAAAATTATTGGGGAGGAGTCAAGATGGCGGAGAAGTAGCAAGCTGAGACTGCTTCAGCTAGCCGGAGATCAGCTAGATAGCTTATCTAAAGATTGCAAACACCTGAAAATCCATCGGCAGATCGAAGAGAAGAAGAACAGCAATTCTGGAAACAGAAAAACAACCACTTTCTGAAAGGTAGGACCGGCGGAGAAGTGAATCCAAAGCGACGGGAAGATAGACCCCGGGGGGAGGGGCCGGCTCCCGGCAAGCGGCGGAGCAACCGCGCACAAAATCGGGACTTTTAAAAGTCTGTTCCGCGGAGGGACATCGCTCCAGAGGCTAAACCGGAGCGAAGCCCACGCGGGGTCAGCGTGGCCTCAGGTCCCGCAGGGTCACAGAAGGATCGGGGGTGTCTGAGTGTCGCAGAGCCTGCGGGTATTGGAACGGGAAAGCCGGCTACAGAGACAGAGCCGACAGTAAGCTCGCAGCTCCGTGTTACCTTGAACCGGTCGCAGGCTCGGTGAGCTCGGAGCGCGGCTGGAGGTCAGGCAGACGGGAGTAACTGGGCGCTGTTCTCTGAGGGCGCACTGAGGAGTGGGGCCCTGGGCTCTCGGCTCCTCCGGGCCGGAGACCAGGAGGCCGCCATTTGTATTCCCGTCCTCTGGAACTCTAAGGAAAGCGCTCAGGGAACAAAAGCTCCTGAAAGCAAACCCGAGCGGATTACTCACCCCGGCCCCGGGTAAGGGCGGTGTAATTCCGCCTGGGGCAAAGACACTTGAAAATCACTACAACAGGCCCCTCCCCCAGAAGATCAACAAGAAATCCAGCCTAGACCAAGCTCACCTACCAAGGAGTGCGGTTTCAATACCAAGGAGAGCAGCAGAATTCCAGAGGAGGAGAAAGCCAAGCACGGAACTCATGGCTTTTTTCCTGTGATTTTTTTTAGTCTTGCAGTTAATTTAATTTTTTCTTTTTCATTTTTTTTTTTTTTTTCTCGCCTTCGGGTAAAATTTTTTTTTTTTTTTTTAACTGTTACCTTTTTCTTTTTTAACGATTTTTTACTAGTTTATCTAATATATATATATTTTTTTACATTTTTCTTAGGTGTTTTCTTTTTTTAAAAAAAAATTCTTTTCTTTTTTTTTTTTTTTTTTTTTTTTTTTTTTTTTTTTTTTTTCTTTTTTCTTTCTTCCTTTTTGAACCTCTTTTTATCCCCTTTCTCCCCACTCACGATTTTGGATCTCTTCTAATTTGGCTAAAGCATATTTTCCTGGGGTTGTTGCCACCCTTTTAGTATTTTACTTGCCCCTTCATTTACTCTTATCTGGACAAAATGACAAGACGTAAAAATTCACCACAAAAAAAAGAACAAGAGGCAGTACCGAAGGCTAGGGACCTAATCAATACAGACATCGGTAATATGTCAGATCTAGAGTTCAGAATGACAATTCTCAAGGTTCTAGCCGGGCTCGAAAAAGGCATGGAAGATATTAGAGAAACCCTCTCGAGAGATATAAAAGCCCTTTCTGGAGAAATAAAAGAACTAAAATCTAACCAAGTTGAAATCAAAAAAGCTATTAATGAGGTGCAATCAAAAATGGAGGCTCTCACTGCTAGGATAAATGAGGCAGAAGAAAGAATTAGTGATATAGAAGACCAAATGACAGAGAATAAAGAAGCTGATCAAAAGAGGGACAAACAGCTACTGGACCACGAGGGGAGAATTCGAGAAATAAGTGACACCATAAGACGAAACAACATTAGAATAATTGGGATTCCAGAAGAAGAAGAAAGTGAGAGGGGAGCAGAAGGTATACTGGAGAGAATTATTGGGGAGAATTTCCCCAATATGGCAAAGGGAACAAGCATCAAAATTCAGGAGGTTCAGAGAATGCCCCTCAAAATCAATAAGAATAGGCCCACACCCCGTCACATAATAGTAAAATTTACAAGTCTCAATGACAAAGAGAAAATCCTGAAAGCAGCCCGGGAAAAGAAGTCTGTAACATACAATGGTAAAAATATTAGATTGGCAGCTGACTTATCCACAGAGACCTGGCAGGCCAGAAAGAGCTGGCATGATATTTTCAGAGCACTAAACGAGAAAAACATGCAGCCAAGAATACTATATCCAGCTAGGCTATCATTGAAAATAGAAGGAGAGATTAAAAGCTTCCAGGACAAACAACAACTGAAAGAATTTGCAAATACCAAACCAGCTCTACAGGAAATATTGAAAGGGGTCCTCTAAGCAAAGAGAGAGCCTACAAGTGGTAGATCAGAAAGGAACAGAGACCATATACAGTAACAGTCACCTTACAGGCAATACAATGGCACTAAATTCATATCTCTCAATAGTTACCCTGAATGTGAATGGGCTAAATGCCCCTGTCAAAAGACACAGGGTATCAGAATGGATAAAAAAACAAAACCCATCTATATGTTGCCTCCAAGAAACACATTTTAAGCCCGAAGACACCTCCAGATTTAAAGTGAGGGGGTGGAAAAGAATTTACCATGCTAATGGACATCAGAAGAAAGCAGGAGTGGCAATCCTTATATCAGATCAATTAGATTTTAAGCCAAAGACTGTAATAAGAGATGAGGAAGGACACTATATCATACTCAAAGGGTCTGTCCAACAAGAAGATTTAACAATTTTAAATATCTATGCCCCCAACGTGGGAGCAGCCAACTATATAAACCAATTAATAACAAAATCAAAGAAACACATAAACAACAATACAATAATAGTAGGGGACTTTAATATTCCCCTCACTGAAATGGACAGGTCATCCAAGCAAAAGATCAGCAAGGAAATAAAGGCCTTAAATGACACACTGGACCAGATGGACATCACAGATATATTCAGAATATTTCATCCCAAAGCAACAGAATACACATTCTTCTCTAGTGCACATGGTACATTCTCCAGAATAGATCACATCCTCGGTCCTAAATCAGGACTCAACCGGTATCAAAAGATTGGGATCATTCCCTGCATATTTTCAGACCACAATGCTCTAAAGCTAGAACTCAACCACAAAAGGAAGTTTGGAAAGAACCCAAATACATGGAGACTAAAGAGTATCCTTCTAAAGAATGAATGGGTCAACCGGGAAATTAAAGAAGAATTGAAAAAAATCATGGAAACAAATGATAATGAAAATACAACGGTTCAAAATCTGTGGGACACAACAAAGGCAGTCCTGAGAGGAAAATATATAGCGGTACAAGCCTTTCTCAAGAAACAAGAAAGGTCTCAGGTACACAACCTAACCCTACACCTAAAGGAGCTGGAGAAGGAACAAGAAAGAAACCCTAAGCCCAGCAGGAGAAGAGAAATCATAAAGATCAGAGCAGAAATCAATGAAATAGAAACCAAAAAAACAATAGAACAAATCAACGAAACTAGGAGCTGGTTCTTTGAAAGAATTAATAAAATTGATAAACCCCTGGCCCGACTTATCAAAAAGAAAAGAGAAAGGACCCAAATAAATAAAATCATGAATGAAAGAGGAGAGATCACAACTAACACCAAGGAAATACAAACTATTATAAGAACATACTATGAGCAACTCTACGGCAATAAATTTGACAATCTGGAAGAAATGGATGCATTCCTAGAAACATATAAACTACCACAACTGAACCATGAAGAAATAGAAAGCCTGAACAGACCCATAACCAGTAAGGAGATTGAAACAGTCATTAAAAATCTCCAAACAAACAAAAGCCCAGGGCCAGACGGCTTCCCGGGGGAATTCTACCAAACATTTAAAGAAGAACTAATTCCTATTCTCCTGAAACTGTTCCAAAAAATAGAAATGGAAGGAAAACTTCCAAACTCATTTTATGAGGCCAGCATCACCTTGATCCCAAAACCAGACAAGGATCCCACCAAAAAAGAGAGCTATAGACCGATATCCTTGATGAACACAGATGCGAAAATACTCAACAAAATACTAGCCAATCGGATTCAACAGTACATTAAAAAGATTATTCACCACGACCAAGTGGGATTTATTCCAGGGCTGCAAGGTTGGTTCAACATCCGCAAATCAGTCAATGTGATACAACACATCAATAAAAGTAAGAACAAGAACCATATGATACTCTCAATAGATGCTGAAAAAGCATTTGACAAAGTACAACATCCCTTCCTGATCAAAACTCTTCAAAGTGTAGGGATAGAGGGCACATACCTCAATATCATCAAAGCCATCTATGAAAAACCCACCGCAAATATCATTCTCAATGGAGAAAAACTGAAAGCTTTTCCGCTAAGGTCAGGAACACGGCAGGGATGTCCATTATCACCACTGCTATTCAACATCGTACTAGAGGTCCTAGCCTCAGCAATCAGACAACAAAAGGAAATTAAAGGCATCCAAATCGGCAAAGAAGAAGTCAAATTATCACTCTTCGCAGATGATATGATACTATATGTGGAAAACCCAAAAGACTCCACTCCAAAACTGCTAGAACTTATACAGGAATTCAGTAAAGTGTCAGGATATAAAATCAATGCACAGAAATCAGTTGCATTTCTCTACACCAACAGCAAGACAGAAGAAAGAGATATTAAGGAGTCAATCCCATTTACAATTGCATCCAAAACCATAAGATACCTAGGAATAAACCTAACCAAAGAGACACAGAATCTATACTCAGAAAACTATAAAGTACTCATGAAAGAAATTGAGGAAGACACAAAGAAATGGAAAAATGTTCCATGCTCCTGGATTGGAAGAATAAATATTGTGAAAATGTCTATGCTACCTAAAGCAATCTACACATTTAATGCAATTCCTATCAAAGTACCATCCATCTTTTTCAAAGAAATGGAACAAATAATTCTAAAATTTATATGGAACCAGAAAAGACCTCGAATAGCCAAAGGGATATTGAAAAAGAAAGCCAACGTTGGTGGCATCACAATTCCGGACTTCAAGCTCTATTACAAAGCTGTCATCATCAAGACAGCATGGTACTGGCACAAAAACAGACACATAGATCAATGGAACAGAATAGAGAGCCCAGAAATAGACCCTCAACTCTATGGTCAACTAATCTTCGACAAAGCAGGAAAGAATGTCCAATGGAAAAAAGACAGCCTTTTCAATAAATGGTGCTGGGAAAATTGGACAGCCACATGCAGAAAAATGAAATTGGACCATTTCCTTACACCACACTCAAAAATAGACTCAAAATGGATGAAGGACCTCAATGTACGAAAGGAATCCATCAAAATCCTTGAGGAGAACACGGGCAGCAACCTCTTCGACCTCTGCCGCAGCAACATCTTCCTAGGAACAACGCAAAAGGCAAGGGAAGCAAGGGAAAAAATGAACTACTGGGATTTCATCAAGATCAAAAGCTTTTGCACAGCAAAGGAAACAGTTAACAAAATCAAAAGACAACTGACAGAATGGGAGAAGATATTTGCAAACGACATATCAGATAAAGGACTAGTGTCCAGAATCTATAAAGAACTTAGCAAACTCAACACCCAAAGAACAAATAATCCAATCAAGAAATGGGCAGAAGACATGAACAGACATTTCTGCAAAGAAGACATCCAGATGGCCAACAGACACATGAAAAAGTGCTCCATATCACTTGGCATCAGGGAAATACAAATCAAAACCACAATGAGATATCACCTCACACCAGTCAGAATGGCTAAAATCAACAAGTCAGGAAATGACAGATGCTGGCGAGGATGCGGAGAAAGGGGAACCCTCCTACACTGTTGGTGGGAATGCAAGCTGGTGCAGCCACTCTGGAAAACAGCATGGAGGTTCCTCAAAATGTTGAAAATAGAACTGCCCTATGACCCAGCAATTGCACTATTGGGTATTTACCCTAAAGATACAAATGTAGTGATCCAAAGGGACACATGCACCCGAATGTTTATAGCAGCAATGTCCACAATAGCCAAACTATGGAAAGAACCTAGATGTCCATCAACAGATGAATGGATCAAGAAGATGTGGTATATATACACAATGGAATACTATGCAGCCATCAAAAGAAATGAAATCTTGCCATTTGCAACAACATGGATGGAACTAGAGCGTATCATGCTTAGCGAAATAAGTCAAGCAGAGAAAGACAACTATCATATGATCTCCCTGATATGAGGAAGTGGTGATGCAACATGGAGGCTTAAGTGGGTAGAAGAATAAATGAAACAAGATGGGATTGGGAGGGAGACAAACCATAAGTGACTCTTAATCTCACAAAACAAACTGAGGGTTGCCGGGGGGAGGGGGTTGGGGAGAAGGGGGTGGGATTATGGACATTGGGGAGGGTATGTGATTTGGTGAGTGCTGTGAAGTGTGTAAACCTGGTGATTCACAGACCTGGGGATAAAAATATATGTATATAAAAAATATATGTTTATAAAAAATAAAAAAAAAATAAAAAAAAAAAAAAAAAAAAAGATACCACAAAAAAAAAAAAAAATTATTTATTTATTTGACAGACAGAGATCTTAAGTAGGCAGAGAGGCAGGCAGAGAGAGAGACAGGGAAGCAGGCTCCCTGCTGAGCAGAAAGCCCAATGCGGGGCTTGAACCCATAACCCTGGGATCATGACCTGAGCTAAAGACAGAGGCCTTAACCCACTGAACCAGCCAGGCACCCCAAAAGTAATTTATATTTTAAAGAGACAGACTAGGGCACCTGGGTGTCTCAGTCAGTTAAGCGTCTGCCTTCGGTTGAGGTCTTGATTTCAGGGTCTTGGAATGAACCCTGGGATCAGGCTCCCAGCTCAGCAGAGAGCTGGCTTCTCCCTCTGCCCCTCCTCCCACTTGTTCTCTCCGTCTCTCTCTCTCAAATAAATAAAATCTTAAAAAAAAAAAAAAAAAAGTAAAGAGAAAGACCAAAGCAAAGTCTGGAAGGATGTGAATCGCTGTGTTAAATAGTGAAGAAAAATAAACATTAACAGTGCTTAACTGCAGAGCATTAGAGAGTGGGTGATTTTTTTTTTCTCTCTTACATAAGTATTTCTTGCTTGGTTGAAAGTTTGACAGTGAACATTTGTTACTTTTAAAATTAAGAAGAAAAAGCTGTTTCTATTTTGAGAAGAGCCTCTTTGAAATGTATAATTAAAAGAAATAAAATGCCTGTAGAGTTAGGCAACAGGAGAGAATGGTCTTGGTGAGGGGCCCTCTTTCCCATAATCTTAGGAAGTGAGCAGACCCCCTGATGTCCCTGTGTGTGTTCCCTTGCAGTAATACGGCCTCTTATTCTTTCTCTGATCTTATTTTTCTATGTAAAATGTGGTATCAGTGCAATCATTTTTTCTTTCTGGTTTGATTTTCAGGAAGATTTCGACGTCGATCACTTTGTGTCTGACTGTAGGAAGCGTGTCCAGCTGGAGGAACTAAGAGGAGATCTGGAACTCTACTATAAACTTCTTAAAATAG